>NC_091473.1:221750374-222051981 GCF_036971445.1 Narcine bancroftii | reverse complement strand
TAATTTTTTCTTAAATGTTAAAATTGAGCCCGCATTCACCACTTCACCTAGCAGCTCGTAACACACCCCCACCACTCTCTGTGTGAAGAAGTTTCCCCCTCATATTCCCCTAAACTTTTCCCCTTTCACCCTTAACCCATGTCCACTGGTTTACCTACCTATATTTACTGTCTATCCCCCTCATAATTCTAAATACCTTTATCAAATCTCCCCTCATTCTTCTACAATCCAGGGAATAAAATCCTAACCTGTTTAACCTTTTCCTTAAAGTCAGTTCCTGAAGTTTGGGCAACATCCTAGTAAATATTCTCTGTAATCTTTCTATTTTATTGATATTTTTCCTTTAGTTAGGTGACCAAAACTGCACATAATACTTCAAATTTGGCCTCACCAATATCTTGTAACTTTAACATTACATCCCAACTCCTATACTGAATATTTTGATTCTTGAAGGCCAACATGCCAAAAGCTTTCTTTACAACCCTATCTACCTGTGACACCACTTTCAGGGCATTATGTATCTGCATTCCCGGATCCCTCTGTTCTACTGTACTCCACAGTGCCCTACCATTTACCGTGCATGTCCTCTCTTAGTTTATCCTTCCAAAATGCAGCCCCTCACATTTGTCTGCATTAAATTCCATCTGTCATTCTTCATCCCATTTTTCCAACTGGTCCAGATCCATCTGCAAGCTTTGAAAATCTTCTTAAGCTGCCCACAAGCCTCATTGCAGTGTCATCTGCAAACTTGCTGATCTAATTTACCACATTATCATCCAGATCATTGATTATAGATGACCAACAACAATGGTCCTAGCACCGATCTTTGGACACACCACTAGTTACAGGCCTCCAGTCTGAGAAGCAATCATCCACCATTATTGTCTGGCTTCTCCCATCTAACCATTGTCAAATCCAGTTTACTATTTAACCATGAAAATAGAGCATCAGAATCTTCCTAACTAACTAACCTCCCATGTGGAACTTTGTCAAAAGCCGTACTAAAGTCCATGTAGACAACATCTAAAGACTTTCCTTCATCAACTTTCCTGGTAATATAAAACTCTATAAGATTGGTTAAACATGACCTACCACGCACAAAACCACGTTGACCATCCTAATCAGTCCCTGCCTGACCAAAGATTTGTATATTCTCTCTTTTAGAACCATAGAAAAATTACACCACAGAAACAAGCCACTTTGGCCCATCTTGTCTGTGCTGAGCCACTTTTTCTTACCTAATCCCACTGACCTGCACTCAGTCCATAGCCCTCCATACCTCTCCCATCCATATACCTGTCTCTTAAAACACTTCCAATAATTTACATACTACTGATGTCAGGCTCATCAGTTTATAACTTCGTGGGTTACTTTTGGAGCCTTTTTTAAACAAAAGAACAACGTGCGCTATCCTCCAATGCTCTGGCTAAGAACATTTTAAATATTTCTGCCAGAGCCCCTACAATTTCTACACTAGCCTCCCTCAAGATTCAAGGAAATATCTTGCCAGACCTTGGGATTTATCCACCCTTGTTTGCTTTAATGCACCCAGCATTGCCTCCTCTTTAATCTATATAGGTTCCATGACCTCACTGCTCATTTTCCTGACTTCCCATGACTCTGTTCCAGTTCCCTGAGTGAATACGGATTTTTTTTTAATTGTCTCCCCCATCTTTTTTGACTCTATACATAGCCAACCACTCTGATCTTGTGAAAGTAAAATGTTCTCGGAAATAACATATAAACTTTAGTGAAAATGGGAGCAAATATTCAGCCAGTGGAGCACCCTTGTTCATGCTTTGCTCGTAGCAGCTGTTTGAAAAAAGTTTGAATAAAATTGTGTTTGAATAAAATAGCATCACCCGGGATGAAGATCTGATTGATGCCACTCGCCATTGGGGTGACTCTCTTAAAGTGTCTCCTTATTCCTGCTTAACAAAAGTCTATCTCTTCTCTCTCTCTCTTTCAATCTTTTTTATTGAGCTTTATAGAACAAGAACACATTAAATAGTGAACACAAGGTTAAAAAATATGAAGAATATAACTACATTTCCAAAAATAAAACAATAACATATACCCCTTCCCCATACATTGTTGTCAGAATAACAAAGAAGGAAAAAAAGGAAACCAAAGAAAAGAACTCTAATCTCCTACCGAAAACACCTGGGATCCTTTGACGTAAAATTAAAGGTAGAATGGTTCTGCTGAATCTATAAAAATTACTATCTGAAGGAAAAACCATGTACATAAATAAATACATTCAAAGACCAAGACAAACAGATTTCATGAGCACAAAAACAGTTCATAAAAGGACACCACATTTTATGAAAGTTAGTGTTAGTATACAATGCAGAACACCTGATCTTTTCTGAATTAAGACAAGTCATGACATAACCACTGAGTACTAGTGGGTGGAGCCTTTATGTTTATTAGTATCTTTGGCTTGGCTTCGCGGACGAAGATTTATGGAGGGGGTAAAAAGTCCATGTCAGCTGCAGGCTCGTTTGTGGCTGACAAGTCTGATGCGGGACAGGCAGACACGGTTGCAGCGGTTGCAGGGGAAAATTGGTTGGTTGGGGTTGGGTGTTGGGTTTTTCCTCCATTGCCTTTTGTCAGTGAGGTGGGCTCTGCGGTCTTCTTCAAAGGAGGTTGCTGCCCGCCAAACTGTGAGGCGCCAAGATGCACGGTTTGAGGCGTTATCAGCCCACTGGCGGTGGTCAATGTGGCAGGCACCAAGAGATTTCTTTAGGCAGTCCTTGTACCTTTTCTTTGGTGCACCTCTGTCACGGTGGCCAGTGGAGAGCTCGCCATATAACACGATCTTAGGAAGGCGATGGTCCTCCATTCTGGAGACGTGACCCATCCAGCGCAGCTGGATCTTCAGCAGCGTGGACTCGATGCTGTCGACCTCTGCCATCTCGAGTACTTCGACGTCAGGGATGAAAGCGCTCCAATGGATGTTGAGGATGGAGCGGAGACAACGCTGGTGGAAGCGTTCTAGGAGCCGTAGGTGGTGCCGGTAGAGGACCCATGATTCGGAGCCGAACAGGAGTGTGGGTATGACAACGGCTCTGTATACGCTTATCTTTGTGAGGTTTTTCAGTTGGTTGTTTTTCCAGACTCTTTTGTGTAGTCTTCCAAAGGCGCTATTTGCCTTGGCGAGTCTGTTGTCTATCTCATTGTCGATCCTTGCATCTGATGAAATGGTGCAGCCGAGATAGGTAAACTGGTTGACCGTTTTGAGTTTTGTGTGCCCGATGGAGATGTGGGGGGGCTGGTAGTCATGGTGGGGAGCTGGCTGATGGAGGACCTCAGTTTTCTTCAGGCTGACTTCCAGGCCAAACATTTTGGCAGTTTCCACAAAGCAGGACATCAAGCGCTGAAGAGCTGGCTCTGAATGGGCAACTAAAGCGGCATCGTCTGCAAAGAGTAGTTCACGGACAAGTTTCTCTTGTGTCTTGGTGTGAGCTTGCAGGCGCCTCAGATTGAAGAGACTGCCATCCGAGCGGTACCGGATGTAAACAGCGTCTTCATTGTTGGGGTCTTTCATGGCTTGGTTCAGCATCATGCTGAAGAAGATTGAAAAGAGGGTTGGTGCGAGAACACAGCCTTGCTTCACGCCATTGTTAATGGAGAAGGGTTCAGAGAGCTCATTGCTGTATCTGACCCGACCTTGTTGGTTTTCGTGCAGTTGGATAATCATGTTGAGGAACTTTGGGGGACATCCGATGCGCTCTAGTATTTGCCAAAGCCCTTTCCTGCTCACGGTGTCGAAGACTTTGGTGAGGTCAACAAAGGTGATGTAGAGTCCTTTGTTTTGTTCTCTGCACTTTTCTTGGAGCTGTCTGAGGGCAAAGACCATGTCAGTAGTTCCTCTGTTTGCGCGAAAGCCGCACTGTGATTCTGGGAGAATATTCTCGGCGACACTAGGTATTATTCTATTTAGTAGAATCCTAGCGAAGATTTTGCCTGCAATGGAGAGCAACGTGATTCCCCTGTAGTTTGAGCAGTCTGATTTCTCACCTTTGTTTTTGTACAGGGTGATGATGGTGGCATCACGAAGATCCTGAGGCAGTTTTCCTTGGTCCCAACAAAGCTTGAAAAACTCATGCAGTTTAGCATGCAGAGTTTTGCCGCCAGCCTTCCAGACCTCTGGGGGGATTCCATCCATACCTGCTGCTTTGCCACTTTTCAGTTGTTCGATTGCCTTATATGTCTCATCCAGGGTGAGAACCTCATCCAGCTCTAGCCTTAGGGGCTGTTGAGGGAGCTGGAGCAGGGCGGAATCTTGGACTGAGCGGTTGGCACTGAAAAGAGATTGGAAGTGTTCTGACCATCGGTTGAGGATGGAGATCTTGTCGCTGAGGAGGACTTTGCCGTCTGAGCTGTGCAGCGGGCTTTGGACTTGGGGTGAGGGGCCGTACACAGCCTTTAGAGCCTCGTAGAAACCCCTGAAGTCGCCAATGTCCGCGCTGAGCTGGGTTCGTTTGGCGAGGCTAGTCCACCACTCATTTTGGATCTCCCGGAGTTTGCGCTGAAGATGGCTGCATGCGCGACGGAAGGCTTGTTTCTTCTCTGGACAGGACGGCTTTGTAAGGTGAGCCTGGTGGGCAGCTTGCTTCTTTGCCAGCAGATCCTGGATTTCCTGGCTGTTTTCGTCAAACCAGTCCTTGTTTTTCCTGGAGGAGAAGCCCAGTACCTCTTCAGTGGATTGCAGTATGGTAGTCTTCAACTGATCCCAGAGGGTTTCAGGGGACGGGTTCGTGAGGCGGGTTGCATCGTCGAGCTTTGCTTTGAGGTTTGCCTGGAAGTTTCCTCTCGCTTCGTCTGACTGCAGGTTTCCAACATTGAACCTCTTTCTGGGGGCTTTATTGTTCCTGGGCTTTGGCTTGAAGTGAAGGTTGAGCTTGCAGCGAACCAGCCGGTGGTCAGTGTGGCATTCCGCGCTAGGCATGACCCTGGTGTGGAGCACATCTAGTTTGTCACTTTCTCACACCAGGATGTAGTCCAGGAGGTGCCAGTGTTTGGATCAGGGATGCATCCAGGTGGTCTTAAGGCTGTCCCTCTGCTGAAAAAGGGTGTTTGTAATGACAAGCCGCTGTTCTGCGCAGAGCTCCAACAGGAGGCGCCCATTGTCGTTGCACTTGCCGACGCCATGCTTGCCCAGGATTCCTGGCCAGGTTTCTGAGTCTTTGCCGACACGAGCGTTGAAGTCGCCCAGGATGACAACCTTGTCGCCTGTAGGGGTGCGTTGGATGAGGTTGCGCAGGTCGGTGTAGAACTTGTCCTTTTCTGCTGGTTCCGCCTGGAGGGTTGGAGCATAGAGACTGATGAGGGTGATGTGACGCTTGTTTTGAAGGGGGAGTCGCATGGACATGATTCAGTCCAAGAGGCCTGTCGGAAGGTTTTCGAGTTTGGAGGCAATGAAGCTCTTGACCATGAAGCCTACACCAGATAGGCGTCGTTCATCCGAAGGCTTGCCAGACCAGTAGAGTGTGTAGCCCGCGCCGCGTTCTTGGAGGCTGCCTATATCTGCCAGGCGGACTTCAATGAGAGCGGCTATGTCGATGTCAAGTCTGAGGAGTTCATGTGCAATGAGGGCAGACCGACGTTCAGGTCGGTGGCTGTCAGCCTTGTCTAGCATGGTTCTGATGTTCCAGCATGCTAGCTTGAGTTTGTGAGCATCTTTTGAGGGGGAGGACGTGGAGGGGGAGGACGTGGAGGGGGAGGACGTGGAGGGGGAGGACATGGAGGGGGAGGACGTGGAGGGGGAGGACGTGGAGGGGGAGGACGTGGACCTGTCTTCGGGCCTGTGCAAAGGAGCTTTTAGGTGGAGTGCAGTGCGCGCAGTACTGGCCCCACCCTTTACACCCATGGTTCGTGTGCTGTGGCCAAGCAAGCTGGGACGTGGCAGCGAGGTCCTTGGGTCGTAGGTTTTATATCGGAGTGGCCTTCTCCTATGCAGGTTTCTTACCCGGGCTGGAGGGGCCTGCCTCCCCTCCTAGGTCGGTCCATACTGCCCGGACCGGGGCCGAGGCCGCTGCTGCTCACCCTGTGCCCAGACTGGGGCCGCCGCCTCCAACTCTCTGCCCGGATCGGGGCCTCCGCCTGCCTCACTCGACCGAGGCCGGTTAAGTATATTAGTAAGGCTTTATTTGTAAACTTGGGTGAATGGGGCTTAATGGAGATGATGGCACAGTTAGCGCAGAGGTTATCACAAAGCAATTACAGCACCATCAACCGAGATTGATTTTAAACTAAGTTACAGGAATTACCCGATTGAAGTGAAATATACATAATTAAGGACAACAGCCTTAAGTTTTTTTAATTACTTTATATTTTGCAGTGTTTTTTTATCTTTTAAACTATTTATTCCTAATGCTGGTGCATTAGTCATTTAAGAGTGACTCTCAAACAACCGGAAAACGTTTCCTATAGGGTACAACTCCTATATCAGGGGTTTTACTGAACATCACAAATAACAGTCATCCCAACACTGATCCCTGCAGAATACCACTGGTCATGGGCTTCCAGCCAAACTAACACCTTTCCACCACTACGCTGTCTTTTGTGGACAAGATGATTCTGTATCCAAACTATAAATTTGCCTCGGATCCAATCCATTTGCACTTTCTGAATCAGCCTACCATGAAAAAAAACTTAACAAATGCCTTACTAAAGTCCTTGTAGGCATCATCCACTGCTCTACCCTCATCAACCACACAAAAACTGTGGGATGAAAAGCTTGTACTATGATGTAATGTTCTATGTTCTAAAAACTCATCAAATTAGCAAGGTTACGCTGATAGCCCCTAATCTGACCAAATGTGGGGAAACGCTACCCCTAAGCATCCTTTCCAATAATTTCCCTTCCACTGATGTGAGGTTTACCTACCTACAATTTCCTGAATTATTCCCATTTTCAATTCTCTGGGACCTCGCCTGTTGCTGGCAAGGACACAATAATCTTCATCCTTAAAACTTGAGATTATTGAAGGTTATTTAAGCATGCCAAAAGTATAGTTTTCTGGTGGGATGGATAGGATAGGTTGAATGGCCTTGCTGCTTTGTGAAATGTACACCTTTGAATTGAGAATATGATATCTCTGAGACTTCCTGGATTCCTGACAGGGCACCACCTGATGTCAATGTGGCTGACACCCTAACTATCATTAATTATTGAAGCTGTAGAACACATGAGAAATCAGAGTTGCCTGGAAGGTTCCTCCTGCACCTCGATGTGGTCACTTAACCACTGCACCCAGTACGTTCCACCCCCAGGACCTCAATATTCCATTTCTCTCTAGCCCTGGAAAGTGGCACACAAGTTCATAGAAGCTCTGCCTGAACTAACCCACATCCTTTCAGCCTCATGTTTCCACTGACAGAGATTTCACCATTTTCAAAGAAGGGGAAGAGTAGAAAGAAGGGTGGGAGGGGAGAGAAAAAGGCAGAAAAGAGGGGAGGGGGAAAGCATAGAGGGATGTTGGTGCCACGAGGACATATGAAGGAATGAAAAGTAGAGGGGATGTTTTTACTTAATCATTCATGCCTTACCATGTACAATTTTGGACTCCTTACTTGAGAAAGGATGTTCTGGCTTTGGAGGTGGTGCAGAGGAAGTTCACCAATCTGATTCCAGGCATAAAAGTTAGTTTATGAAGCGAGATCAAGTAGCCTGGATGGGTGGAAGAGGTAGGGAATGTGGAATCTTATAGAAGTGATGGTGGAGGCTGGTACAATAAGCACATTCAAAATATACTTAGATAGGCACATTATACGTACTGAGATAGGGAAAAATTAGATTGTTGTGGAGTAGATTTCCACAGGTTGGCACAACATTGTGGGGCTGAAAGCCCTGTACTGTACCATAATATGTGTTCATGCAAAATTATGAAAGGAATAGATAAGACAAAAGCAGAGAGGTTGTTTCCAGATGAGGCAAGAACTTGGGGACATAGCCTCAAGATTCAGGTAGATTTAAGACAGAGATAAGGAGAAACTACTTCTCCCAAAGAGTAGTGAATCTGTGGAATACTCTGCTCAATGAAGCCTCATTAAATGTATTTAAAACAAACAGATTTTTGAATTTTGAAAAATTAAGAGTTATGGGGAATAGGTGGGTTAATCCAGAGCTAGATCAGCCTTGATCTTATCAAATGGCAGAACAGGTTCAATGGCAGACTCCTGCTCCAATTTCTTTTTCACCGATGTCAACATCAACAGCAAAACAAGCACTTGCTGTCTCCCATTAAATGCCTCCTGAATTGAGGAAAGCAATTCGGTGATGACCGTACTGGTGGATATTTCTCTTGGGACTGAAACATACAGTTATACAGCACAGAAAGGGTCCCTGCCAACTTGTAGTCCCTTCTACACCAATCCTATTTTCCCTGAGCCATTTCCATTCCAGCTTCAAGGTGAATGTTGAGGTCAGCTGGGAACCACAGATGGGGTTGAAGGTTACTGCAAAGTGGATCATTTGGAAAGTGATTACAGCCTCAAACAGGGCAATGTATAGACCTCCTTCTAGAAGAAGATAACCTCCGTGGAATGTGATTGGCCACCAAGGTTGTGCTGATCCAGTCTCCAAGCAACTCTTCGTGGCCTCATAAGCCCTCAAGTTCGTTGACACAGAACCCTGGCCCACATCTCAGAAGGAGGCAATTGATCCTCTTCAGTTACTTCAGCATGAGAGTGGAAAATATACAATCCTCTGCATCAATGGAACTGGCCCTGGGGCAGGAAGGATTCAATCAAGGCTGGTGAGAATATCCGAACAGAGCTGAGGCAGGAATATTAAGCAGTGCCAGGGATGGTCACCAAGCTGCCATATTTTACTGGAAAAACAAGAATCACAAAGGATTAGGAAAGGAAAATGAAATTTTAAGTTCAAAAATAGGTGTGCTTGTTGGATAATAAAGTAAGGGTAATCAATATGGTATTGCCAGTGTCATTCCTACACCATGCACAACTGAAAACAAAATTAGAAAGTACTAGAAAACAAAACTCACTAATGCTCTTTCTATGAAATCCTTCCCAACTTACTAGAAGAATCAACACCAGTAAACTTTCTATTTCTGGGCGGCACAATTAGAGTACTGGTTAGCACAATGCTATTACATTGCCAGGGACCTGGGTTCAATCAGTGGTGACTATAAGGAGTTTGTACTCGAGTGGGTTTTCTCCAGGTGCTCCAGCTTCCTCCCACCCTCCAGAAATTTACAGGGTTGCTAGGTTTCTTGGGTTTAATTGGGCGACACAGGCCAGAAGGGCCTTCTACCATGCCGTTTAATTACAATTTAAATTTTAAATTTAAACTTCCCCAAGGAAGTGTAATTGAGGCTCTAATTACAGTCACTCAGCTAAGTTGGGCAGGTGATATGATTTGATCTCAGATTTTCTAAAACAGACACTCTGCCCCGAGCTCTGTTGTGGGATGAGATCACCAGGTTGAGAAAAACCTTCAAGGAGAGTAAATTCCTACCAACTCCTGGGAACCTCTGGTCCATGACCACTCCAAGTGGGAGGATATTCAGGATTGTATTGAGAACCCCAAGACCATGCATCAGAAAGCCTGAGAAATCCCTCAAAATAAATGGAAGACCACCTCCCAAACTGGCCATCTGCCCACCCAGTCTGCCACCTCCTGCCCCATTGGTGTGGAGTTTTATGATCTAATCCAGGTACGGCCAACCTTTTAATTTTTAATTTAGACATAGAGCATGGTAAAAGGCAATTTTAGCCCACGAGTCTGTGCCACACAATTAACCTACATCCCAGGAACATAGTCATGTGCTGAAATGGTCTGTTATTGTACTGTATGTCTAAATTAAAAATTAAATGGTTGGCTACCCCTAGTGACCTCAATAGTCACTTTTGAATCCGCTAAACTGGAGTTTCACTTGATAATATCCTTATTACCAAGTGACTGCCTAAGAAGAGCTAAATATACAAACCTTTCTCGAACATTAAATGGGTTGCTTTCAGATTTAGATCAAGCTTCTCCACAATTAAAAGCCTCAACTTAAAGATGCCCCATGGAGGGAGAGTGAACGAGAGAGCAGGTGAACGAGAGAGCAAGCGATAGATAAGAAACCTCCAAAATGATTTGGGCTAGTGTGTGTTTACTTGAACTTGGAGCTGGAGGTTTACACTGGATATTTGTTGTAAAAGAAGATCTTTAATCTGCAGCTTACATGGACACCATTCAAATGCTTGTAATGGACCAACTACTTCGGTCACAATGATTAGGCATAGTTAAAATAAAATCAAAACATTCTAGAAAAAGACAGCAGCCAAGCAATGTCTGTAGTGACAGGGCTTTGAACAAAAAGGAAAGAGTAGCAAACAGTTTTCAAGCCTGTTTCTTCATGAAGAATGCCTCATGACCTGCTGAGTTTTTCCAGCAGTTTTGTGTATTGAACTTTTTCTTTGACTTGGCTTCGCGGACGAAGATTTATGGAGGGGAATGTCCACGTCTGCTGCAGGCTTGTTGGTGACTGACAAGTCCGATGCGGGACAGGCAGGCACGGTTGCAGCGGTTGCAAGGGAGAATTGGTTGGTTGGGGTTGGATTTTTCCTCCTTTGTCTTTTGTCAGTGAGGTGGGCTCTGCGGTCTTCTTCAAAGGAGGTTGCTGCCCGCCGAACTGTGAGGCGCCAAGATGCACGGTTGGAGGCGACATCAGCCCACTGGCGGTGGTCAATGTGGCAGGCACCAAGAGATTTCTTTAAGCAGTCCTTGTACCTCTTCTTTGGTGCACCTCTATCTCGGTGGCCAGTGGAGAGCTCGCCATAGAACACGATCTCGGGAAGGCGATGGTCCTCCATTCTGGAGACGTGACCCACCCAGCGCAGTTGGGTCTTCAGCAGCATGGATTCAATGCTTGCGGACTCTGCCAGCTCGAGTACTACAGTCACAGCATATGCAGACTTTCTTATTTAAATTCAATAATTTCATGTTGATCCCATCTTGGCCTCAATTCCATTCTCTGTAAGCTTTGGTCCAAAACTCCACCTTAGTCTTGCAATTAACCAATGGCTTGTGCAGTGCTGCGAAATAGAATCAAAGCCCTCAAAAAATTCTGTTTCTTCTCAGTAAAGCCAAATCCTTACTCTAAAAACAAACCTTCTGGTTCTAGATTTTCCCATGAAGGGAAAAGATCCTCTCATGAGCTCCTACGAAGTTTGTTCTCATCCTTTGAAAGTCCAATGATTTATTCTCAACCCTCTACATATCTTCTCTAATGCAAGTCTATTCCCAAATCAAGGAGGCCAAAGCTCATGGAGTTAGATTTTCCTGATGAAAATCATTGATGGACCTGAAACATTAACCAATTTCCTTCACAGATGGTAAACATTTCTAGAACTTGTTTTATTTTCACGTTTACAACATCTACACTATTCTTCAATGCCAGGTCATTTCAGCAAAGTCACCTGGAGCTGCAGAAGGTCAATCATTACCATAGAACCATAGAACCTCTTGTACCAGCCCATTGTGTTTATGACTGGGAGGAGAACACATCATTGATGAAAGATCTACAACCTGTCAGACCAAATGTGTTGAGCAAGATGGTGTAGGAAATTGTGAACTCTGTCCTCAAGTTGTAACTGTGTCCGGTCATTCAGGTCAAAAAGCAAGGACCCGCCATGGAAAGAGGAGCCCGCTCTCCGACCATTTAGCTGAAAAGGCCGGTGTTCAGGGTACATTCCAACCACTCAGCTCACTCCAAGCAGTCAGTTGCCTTATAGAGTCAGGAAACTACAGATACAACAGCATTCTCTATCTCTCCACATTCCATAAGATAAATATAAAAGCTTGGGCAATATTTATCCCTCAATCTTCATCAGATAAAGAGATCAAATAGTCATTTACTTCTTTGTTATTTCTGGAAGTTTGTTATGCAAGAGACTGGACTGTGCACTATCTGCAGGATGCACAATGAAACTTGTTCAACCGCACTCTGGAAATCAAGACCTCACATTAAACTGAATGTCAAGCCTTCAGGTACACAGGAACACTATAGTCCCCAATGTTTATATCTTGGAAAGAATCACTCATTCACCATCACTGGTCAAAATCCCCAAAGTTCCCAGCTAATAGGAGTTCAAAAATGCTCACCGTCTTCTCCAGTGAACCCAGAAAAGGCAATTAATGCCAACCATGTTATACTCCTCCCTATAACAATGACTCAGAATACTTCGCCGGCTTTGAAGCACCTTGAGACAATCTGAAGTAGAGTAAGTCCTTTCTACATTCAAACTACTTGAATATCATTGAGAAGCAATGAAGAAGAAGCAGGATACATTCAAGTCGCATCTTAACTCATCCAGAAGATTCAGAAACTTGGCATTCAAATGAAGCAGATTAAAATGAAACCACTCTAAATAAGCCTACATTTCTCATTCTTCAATCAACTACTGTACAAAAGTATTAAAAACTTTGACTCTTTGCCAAACAATATTTTGAAATGTCTTGAAGATATGGTTTCAATGCAGTCTTTATCCTCCACTGAGATGCACTCTGTCAATCCATCTACTCACGAGGTTGGTCAGATCCAATCTTATGGTTACATATTGAGGAACCATTGTCTGCATAAATATTGTGATCAATTTCCAGATTGTTTATGTCAAGTGGCTCCCTGCTGTTGAAGTAGTAAGTGGCCTTTGCTTACATTCCTTCAGCTTGAAGTCAAAAATAAACTCAGCTTGCAAAGATTAATATATTCAACTGAAGTACCATTTTCAACTGAAGCTAATACCTTTGCTTTTATGTACCTTGAGGTTTTAATGTTTATGAGAACGTTAAGAGCATATTTACAGTGCAAAGGAGAAGGCTTTAGTGATATCCACATTTTTTTGTTTTCTGTGGGAAGTCTGTGCCCTTACCTATGGCAAATAACAAGGACTTAGTATTGTGATTTATGTCCGCAAATTATTTCTTTATCCAGTCTGGCACAAGTTACTAATTGCTAAACCTTTTTCAAGTGGCAGTATCCATAAGCAGCTGCAAAATGGATGGAGGTGCATGGATTGCAGCCGCTGACTCACTCTGGAAAAAGTAAGTCTGCAGGAAATGGAGGGACCTCCTAAGCAAGGAGCTTTTTAGGTGGGGAGGAGAAAACATAGATGCACTGGGTCCAGAATCTCAGAGAGCTTGGAAATTTACTTGGAGATAACTGTGTAAGGCAGACTGCTGTTAGCTATCTCTGAGTCTGTCCTTTATCAACTCCGATCTGCTGCAAGGGGTTAGATCATTCAAATGGGTGTGGGGAACTTCTTGTTGTTTCGCTCATTTTCTTATTTAAGCATTTCATTACAACTTGGAAGAAACTGATCACTGAGCTGGATGCTGAAAGGAGCAGTCACAAACTCGTCACAACGGTCCTGGAGATATGCCCAGCACCCACCCTTTTCATCATAACCACTTTACCTTTAAATTCTAGTTCCTTAAAGAAACTGGTACTCCCTGCAGTGCACCACAAGATGAGCAACCTTCGAGATGAGGGTTCAAAATTCTGCACAATTTCTCAATGTCATAGTCAATTCTGATTGCAGAATTGAGGAGAGTGATCAGCAATCGAAACAGTGACCTCCCTTTTGTGTAACCATTGCCAGCGAATGATCAGGAGCAGGAACCCAGGCTGATCTATGCTCACTAACACAAGAGATTACCAGAAGCAGTGCACAAAAGTGCCGGAGAAACTCAGCAGCTCCTACAGCATCCACAGAAAGCAAAGCCAGTCAATATTTTGAGACTTAGCCCTTCTTCAGGAGTGCCAAAAATCTGGCAGGCGCCTGAATTAGAGGTTGGGGAGTGGGGTGGGGGTGCAGCAAAGGGGGAGGTGCACAGGCTAGCAGGTGATGTGTGATGGGTGTTAGAAGTGGGAGGGAGAAGAGGAATCACGTGATGGAGTAGTGGCCGGTAGGAGAATACCAGCCCTCTCCAGAAAAGAAAAAAAGTGAAGAAAAAGCAAAGCCCCAGATACACAAAGCACAACAAATAAAAGATAAAGGTGTGGAGAAAATGGCACCTAAGAAAGAAAAAAACTAAAACAACAGGAAAAAAAGAAGAAAGAAAGACGCCGGAAAAGAATCATTTGGCAGAATCAGAAAATAAAATAAAAGGGATAAAAATAAAAGAGAAGGAATATAAAATCAGTCTATTTGCAGATGACGTCATAGTATACTTAACAGAACCAGAATTATCAATAAAAGAATTATATAAGAAATTGAAGGAATATGGAGAAATATCGGGGTACAAGATCAACGCAAATAAAAGTGAAGCGATGCCAGTGAATAATGCGAATTTCACAAAGTTTAAAAAGGAATCACCATTTAAATGGCAAACACAAGCAATCCGATACCTAGGTATTAGACTAAATAATCTAGGCTAGATAATAATCTAGGCCATCTATACAAATTAAACTATCAGCCATTAATGAAGAAATTACAAGATGACTTAGAACATTGAAAAGATTTACCACTAACCTTGATAGGAAGGGTAAATTGCATTAAAATGAATATCTTCCCAAGGATCCAATACCTATTTCAATCATTACCAATTCCCTTAACAGAGAAATTCTTCAATGAAATAAAGAGAATAATAAGGAAATTCTTATGGAAAGGGGGGAAACCGAGGATAGCACTGGATAAATTAACAGAGAGGTACAACAAAATGGTTTGCAGCTACCAAACTTTAAAAATTATTATAGAGCAGCACAATTAAGGTATCCATCAGATTTTTATCAAACAAGGAAAAAACCAGATTGGACCAAGATAGAGCTAGATAAAATAGGGGAGAAGGTACCAGAACATATACTTTATAAGTGGGATGAAAAACTGGTGCAATACAGAAGTTCACCAGTACTGCACCATCTGCTCAACATTTGGAAGAAGATTCACGTAGAAAGGAAAAAAACAAATTACCAACTACCAAAATTATTATTGACGCAAAATCAACTAATCCCTTTCACAATAGATAACCTTTCCTTTAGAGAATGGGAGAGAAAAGGGATTAAAAGAATAGAAAATTGTTTTTTGGGAAATAATTTATTATCATTTGAACAAATAAAGTAAAAATATGGAATAACTCGTGGTACGATGTTTGCATACCACCAACTGAAAACCTACTTAAAGGACAAATTGGGAAGCAGGCTGAGATTACCAGAAGGAAGCAGCTTTGAATATGTGATTACAGACACAATGATAATTAAAAGATTTATAACATGTACATCAAGCTGCAAGAAACTAATGAAATAAGCTATAAACCCAAACAAAAGTGGGAACAAGATCTAAACATAAAGATAAAAAATGAAATATGGGAAAAGCTATGCTCCAGAACTATGAAAGATATAATAAATATGAGGTTACGCATGATACAATATAACTGGTTACACATGGTTGTTGGATTGTGCCCGTTTAACTGGTTTGTTTTTTTTTAAATTTCTGCTGGTGGGGACGAAGTAAAGAAAAAAAAAGAAAAAGAAAAAAAAACTGGTTACACAGACTACATATCACACCCCAAAAGTTAAATAAATGGGATCCAACATTATCAGATAGATGCTTTCGCTGTAAGAAGCAAATGGGAACAACAGTATATACAATATGGGCATGTGAGAAAGTGAAAAAATTTTGGGAAGATCTAAATCAGGTATTAAATAAAATCACAAAAAGCAACATACCAAAAAATCCAGAGATCTTTCTTCTAAGTAATATAAGAAGTAAAGAATTAGGCCTTAAACTGGATGAAGCGCAAAAAAATATTTATTATGATAGCCTTAGCGGAAGCAAAAATATGTATAATGTCAACTTGGAAATCAGAAGAGAGCCTGAGAATACAGCAATGGTACATGGAAATGAATAAATGTATTCCATTGGAAAAAATAACATATAATTTAAAAAATAAGGTCACATTATTTGAACACATTTGAGAACCATACATGGAACACAACAGAGAGGGCCTACCGCGGACCTCCACCCCCTAAAATGATCAAATGAGAAGAAGGCTAAATGAAATATCCCAGTGTGTAAAGGTAGATGACACAATCTTCTTGTTTATTTTCATTGTGTGATGACATTGTTTAATGGGTTTATTGTATTGTACATGTTGAACATTTAATGGGTTTAGAGGGGGGGTGGGAGGGAGGAAGGGAGGGGGGCAAAAAGGGGAGAAAATGACACTATATTAAAGAGGGAAATGTTTGTGTGTATTTTGATTAATATGGTTCATAGTGTGTAAAATAAAAAATAAAAATTTTAAAGTGGGAGGGTGAAGAAGAGCTGATAGGGAGAGAGGGCAGAGAGCTTTGAAAGATAGCTCTATGACAGGAGAAGGAAGGGAAGGGTCTGGTCTGGGAAGCTGGAGAAACAGAGCAAGTCAAGCAGCAACTATATAAATCAGGCAGATTGAGGCAACCCCTCAGCTCCTATCAAAAAACAATCTGTCTTGACCCTTTGCCCACTCCACCTTTTCACCTCCTAAGTGCTTTCTCTTCATTCCCCTATCATCTGTATCCACCTGCTCCTCCCCCTTCCCAATCTTCTTATTCAGATGCCTACCTCATTTCTGGCACTCATGAAGGGCTCAGGCCCTAAACAGCGATAGCCTTGTTGTTAACTATGGATACTACACAACCTGTTGAGTTTCTCCAGCACTTTTGTGCATTGCTCTCTTTTCTGGGACTCCCTGACTTCCTTATCACAGTGAATCTATTTCCTAAGAAAGTCCACAGTTTTAAAGCCAACTCAGAAAATATAAAATAACAAAATTAGTCACCAATAGAAAAGAAAGAAAATGAAGAACTGTGTGTCTTATAACATGGAAGGAGACCTTTCAGTATTGTTCAATGTTAGATCTCAATGCAATCCCATCATTCCCTCCCTTCTATGACCCTTCTCTTACATGCCGTCAACTTCACCTTGCTTCTCAGAATTAAAATTTCTGTTTATTCTTCTAAAGAGTATTAACATACAATTCAGTCACTTGCCAACCCTGTATTTTTAAATCTGGATTCGGCAATGACATAAAATTACTTAAAAATTTACAGTGGAGAAACAATATAACCTACTGTTTATGCTCCATACCAACTGCTGTCCACGCCCCAACAGGGCTGTATTACTTTCCTTTTAGTTAGAGAGACTTTTAACCACAAAACAACAAATGTTGTAATATTTTGGATAGTATAAGTTGGAAATTCCCCCATTTGTCCCTTTTAATCTTGATTAATCATCAACAGGTATGTTGCCTTTCCCCACCATGATCTCAATCAGGGCACCAATAAGACAAAACATTTCACACACCCGTCCTCAGTAAAAATAAATCTACATCCAGTACACACCGAGCACACTTACTGCCTTTTCATGCCACTGCCAAATTCACCTTCCGAAGAGGAAGCCAGACAGAAAAAACCCAAGTCATGAATTATCCCCAGTATTTGAAATCTGCTGAATTAACATGGTCCCCGCCTTTACTGCGGGAGATGCAGCAGGGGCGGGTGCCTTTAACTGTCAAAGTAAGAGTCCACTCTTCACAGCAGTGCTGTGGTGCACACAAACACAAAATGTTTTAAAGGCGCACTTCAAGACTCAAAGACACTAAGTTAGAGACAAATACAGACTGCCTTAGAAAACTCATTTTGAGACAAAGATAAAATACATTTGAACTTGTCAATTTCCCACAAACTCCTGACAAAATCTCACACACAGAGCTCATGTTCAAGCTTATTGTCGAATGTGTAGCGGCCTGTGTTTCGGGCCGACACAGGAAATGGCCGTCGAATGCAGCGACCGGCAAGGCATTGTGTGGGCTGAAACATCCATTTCCATAGGCTTCCAGCAGAATGGTGAAACTGGCCAATCTCCACAGGTGGATCGCAGGGGACCCAGTCAGGGCCTGGGCATCCAAGGTAACCAATTGGCAGCCAGCCCGCTCAAGCCATAGTGACATGGTCAAGCTGACTATAAAGGGCAGACCTGCCACTGAATAAACTCAGTGTCAAATACACTCTACTGTGTGTGTCTTTCTTCTGCAGATTCGAGCTACAGCTTTAGGGCTATCACCAAGAGCTATAACCTAGCTGTAGCCATACCGACCTTGCTACAGTGGTGACCCCGACTGGTCCAAACTGCACTTTGGACCCGAAGATGGAAGAGCAACTTACAATCAACGCCGTAGAGTTGGAGCTGCCCAGCTTCTGGATGTAGCAACCATGGGTATGGTTCCAGTAAACCTAGACACAATTAGCCATTCGACATGCGGTACTACCACTTGGTCAGCGCCCTTGATCTGAAAACCGCAGCCCACATCATCGACTTCCTCCAGCAGCCCCCGGAATGAGGAAGGTATGTGGCCATCAAAGAGATATTAACCAGCATTTTCAGCCTCTCTCAAAGCGCAAGTGCCCTGCCCGACTGTTGCATATGAATGGTTCAGGGGACAAGGCCCCCCTTCCACCATCATGAGCAACATGCTCGCTCTCAACGATGGCCACACCTCCTGGCCGCTGTTCCAGCAGATCTTCCTGGAGAGAATGCCCGAAGATATGGGCTGCTCATTGCCAAGGAAGACTTTGATGACCCCATGCTAGGGTGCAGCATCTCCCCCCCGAGAAACTCAACCTAGCCAGGGACGAGTTAAAAAAGATGGAGGAACTCTGCATTGTGCGTCTCTCTGATAGTCCTTGGGCCACCCCTCTCTACATGGTCCTCAAGGTGGTTGGAGGGCATGCAGAGACTACCGCCACCTCAATGAGACCACCATACCGGACAGATATCCCATGCCCCATATCCAAGACTTCACCACTAACCTGCAAGGGGCATGGATATTCTCAAAGGTGGACCTCATCAGGGGCTATCACCAGATACACGCCGAAGACATACCAAAAACCACTATCATAACCCCCTTTGGTTTGTTTGAATTTCTCCATATGTCCTTCAGGTTAAAAAACGCGGCTCAGACTTTTCAGATGCAGTGGGCCAGGATCTCATTTTGTGTTTGCCTACCTCAATAACATTTTAATCGCCAGCCACACTACCACTGAGCATGCCCCTCACTTCAAACAATTATTTTCCAGGTTGAGCGATTTCAGCCCAACCATCAACCGGGCATGCTTCCTTGGCAATGAGCAGCCGATATCTTCGGGCATTCTCTCCAGGAAGATCTGCTGGAACAGCGGCAAATGCCTGTTTGATCGAGAGACGATTGACTTCCTAGGCCAACGTATCAACCAACATGGAGTCAGACTGTTGCCCACTAAGGGGGATGCTATTCGCTCTTTCCCCATGCCTTCAACAGTGAAGGGACTACAAGAGTTTGCAAATATAGTCAACTTTTATCGCTGCTTCATACCTGCAGCTGCCCGCATCATGAGCTCACTTTTTCCCCCTCATGGCAGGACCTAATGAAAAAAGACAAAGGACTCAGGAAGTAACTGAGGGCTTCCAGGCCACCAAAAACACCCCAGCCAACACCACCCTTCTCGTGCACCCATGGACAGACTCCCCGACCGCCCTCACGACAGACGCCACCAGCACAGCGATACAGTGCCTATGAGAGAGAATTGTTAGCCTTATACCTGGCAATTTGGCACTTTCGTGGAGGGCAGGAAGTTCAAAATTTACATGGACCACAAACCCACAGCAAGCAGACACTGACATTCCAGTGTACAGGACAGCGCTCACCGACTTAAAAGCATAACAAAAATAGAGGACATCCAGATCGTCCCTGGCAATCGCACGCTGCTCTGCGACACCTCTACGGGTAAACTTTGCCCTATCATTCCAACTGCATGGAAGAGGCGGGTTTTTAACGGTCCACAATTTGGCTCACTCTGCCAGCAGCACTACAGTCAAAATGGTGGCAAAAAGGTATGTCTGGCAAGTCCTCCGCAAAGAGGTCAGGACTTTACTCAGAGCCAGTCATCCAAAATCCAGACTCACATCAAAGCTCCACCACAGACGTTCGAGCCAGCGCTTCGGCCACATGCACATCAACATTGTGGAGCCCCTACCCATATCCAGAGGCATATGTCATCTTCTCATAATGGTTGACCGGATGTCCAGATGGCCAGAGGTGGTGCCACTATCAGAGGCTTCCACAGAAGAATGTGCATGGGCTTTACTCAACACTTGGGTAGTCCATTTTGGGGTCCCTGAACATCTTACATTAAACAGGGGGGCCCAATTCACTTCCAGTCTATGGACCGCCCTAGCCCACACCCTGAGGATCCAACTTCACCACACCATGGTGTATCACCCACAGGCCAACAGGTTTGTGGAGAGGTTCCAGAGACACCTTAAGGCAGCCTTAATGGCATGACTTATCGGACCTAACTGGGCTGACGAACTCCCTTGGGTCCTGTTAGACATCCGCACCATATCTTGAGGCATCCTCAGCCAAGTTAGTCTATGGCACATTATACCAGGCAAATTCATGATGGCCCGTGAGGACTTAGGGGAGCCCCCAGCGACCGCATTGTCCCGACTACACGAGCTCCTGCACCCTGCCTCCCGCTAAACCTAGACCCCATAACCAACCCTGCACTTACTTCCCAAAAACTTTATTGACTGTAAATACGAGTTTGTTCAGTGCTCACCAGCCACCTCTACAGCAGCCTTAAGAGGGGCCATACCATGTCCTCAAACACAACAGTTCCACATGTGTTTTGGACATTGGCGGCAGGGAAGTGACTTTCACACTTGACCGGTTGAAACCGACCAACTTAAACTTTGACCAGCCCATCACTCACCCGACCCCACGGCGCAGGGGTCGACCTCCTAAAAACAGTACCCCAATCACCGGTTGTGGGAGGGTTCATGCAGCAGCCTGCGGCCCACGCCTCGGGCAGACAAACGAGGTGACTGGCAAAGTACTGTGCAGGCTGAAATGCCCATTTCCATAGGCCGCCAGCAGAGCAGTGAAACTGGCCAAACACTACCAGTGGATTGCAGGGGACCCAATCGTGGCCCAGGCATTTGAAGTAACCATATGTCCTTCGGTGGTGACACAGCCGAGCTGACTATAAAAGGCAGATCTTCCACTGAATAAACTCAGTGTCAAGTATACTCTACCTGTGCATGTCTTTCTTCTCCTGCGGATTCAAGCTACAGCCTTAGGCCTATAACCGAGAGCTATAAACTACCAGTAGCCATAGCGACCTCACTACAAATGTATAAAAAATCCTGCGTTAGTGGCTGTTTTGTGAGTAGACATAAACATCACATACAGAGTACGATAAGTAAGGGACAGTACAATTAGTAAGGTGCAGAAAGATCAGTTGGAAAAATCAACACACTACTATTTTGGAGTTTATTCAGGTGTCTGATAATGGCAGAAAAAAGTCATTGAATATTCTTTCTGATGGGATGGTGGAGAGGTGAAGAGTGTGGTCAGGGTGGGATTAGCCTTTTGTTATGTTGGCTACTTTTCCAAGAGTTACAGATGGAGTTGATAAAGGGGAGGAGGGTGTGTGTGATGGACTGAGCCATGCTCACAATCCTTCGCAGTTTCCTGTGGTTTTGGGCAGAACAGTTCCCCTTCCATGCAGTGATGCACCCTGACAGGATGCTTTCAATAGGACACCCGTCGAAGTTGTTAACAGATACTAGCGACATGCCTAATATCCTCAGGCTTCTTAGGATGTAGAGGGACTGGTACATTTTCTTGGCCATTATGTCAATGTATTTGGTGCAAGAAAGAAAAATAATTTCACTGGAGATATTTACTACAGACACAAACTCCCTCTCTAACACACAAAAATACATCCATAATGTGAAAATCATTACACAAAAGTGAGACATCAATCTACATTCTGACTGAGGTTGTTGCCATGGGGACAAAAAAAAGGAACAAACTGCTGCTTCTCTTCCGGTTCATTCCTCCCTCTCCCCAACCCATTCACTTTAGAATCAACTCCACATACCATCTTTTCAGATCAACAAAATAATAATTGTGAAAGGACATCTTATACTAATTCTCTTAAAAAAAAATTAAATACAGGACTTTTGGAAAGCCCTAAAGCTAATGAAACCCTCAATCAAAGAAAGAATCGCAGACAAATCCTCATACGACATTACATACAAACACCGGACTAATGTTTTTATTTAAGTCATAAGCATACATTAAAAAACAATTTACACACCTATACAAAGGCTTCAGTTCTGGTCGCCTCATTCCAGGAAGGATGTAGAAGCTTTGGAGAGGATACAGAGATTACCAGCATGTTGCCTGGATTGGAAAATGTGTCTTACAAGGCAAGGTTCACAGAGCTTGGGATTTTCTGTTTAGAGCACAAAGGGATGAGAGACAACTTAATAGAGATCTACAAGATTAAGAGGGGCTTAGATGGGGTTGATGTCCAGCATCTTCTTCCTAGGGTACAGTAGGGACATTTAAAAGACTCTTAGACAGGCACAAAGATGCAAGAAAAACGGAGGTTTGTGGGTACGAGGTAGTGAAGGTTGAGTTTGTTGAGTTAGATTTATACAGGTTGGCACAAATATCGTGGGCTAAAGAGCCTGCACTGTGCTGTAATGTTCTAAAATGAACTGAAAGGTTAATATCCTGCACTACGGTACATTCTTTGGAAGACAGAGGCTAGTTCCCTGTCAAGATTGCTGCAACAAATCCAAATTTCATAAAACCCTTGATGCAAGAGTATTCCTCGCATCAACTTACAGCATGAATCAAAAATAGATGGTATTTCAAGAGGGGGGAAGATGGAAAGGTTCTGAAATAGGCAGCTGTGAGGTCAACACAGCAGGAAGCTTTCAAACCCATGGGAGTAGTCAGAGTGAAGCAAAATATAGCCCTTTTCACAATGGCTAACTCGATTGGCCATTCAGTGAATCGGTTAAGAAAGCCATTTTTGCCTTTCACACAGGACCACTGTTAACTGTTTCTCTGTGTCCTTTCACACTCATCACAATGCATTAAGCAATGGTGGTCCTTCCCTAAATTCTGATCAATATATTACGATCTTGTGGCAGCCCTCAACTGCGTAGATCGGGTTGGCACCAACGTGGTAATAAACAGCAGCATAACTCACTAACGCGTCCCTTAACACAGCGAACTGGCACAGTTGGAAGCTGGGGCAGTACAAGACCAGCAGCCCTAAAATGGCGCTGGCCAGCTAATAGAGCCACACCAGGCTGGGGAAGAAGGGTATCCAGATGCAGGAATGTTCCCACAAACGAATCCCATTTTTGTTATTCATGCAGCTGATGTCAGCCAATCAACCAAATGGCAGGAACTCCAACTGTATAAAAGGAGCATTTCCAGCCTCAATAAAGTCAGGGCTTAACCTCCCACACTGCGTGTATGTTTCTTCATAGCAGATGGCTACAATCTTGTATTTAAACAAAATTAAGCATTATGTACACGACAGTATGAGCCCTTCAGCCCATTGTTGTGCCAACCTATATAAACCTTTATAAATTTATAGAAGACCGCTGAAAAGTGGTATAAAACACATAGCCACACAATTTATAAAGACCATGGGAAAGAGCAATGGCAGACCTGCCCTCCCAGAATTCTGTGTGGCAGAAAAAAGGCTGAATGCATGGAGCATTTATGGAGGCTTTCTCTGCCACAAGGAATTCTGAGATGGCAGATCCACCATCTTTCTTTCCCACTGCGAATTTCTCATGGTCCTTTAAAAATTTATAAAGGGTTTATATAGGTCGGCAAAATTTATACCTTCTTAATCTTTTGTTTCCTTCACTTCCCTGCACTAATGCAAAAAATGTCATCAACGTGTCATTACTTTGTCCCTGGATAGTCCATGACCCTTTCATACCGGATTAATTGGCACGCAGGATATGATACAACCTACCTAGGCATGTTTTGACGCCTGCACGCTGATTAAGGAGCTTTAACATGGAACCCTTAACTGTAGTAGATTGGCCGACAATTACTAGAACAAGGTGCCAGTGTGAAAGGGCTTATAATCAAAGGGCATTACAAAATGGTAGATAAACTGAATGAGGGGGGGTTGTCCATGTGGCAGAGAAAGAGGAGAATGGGGTAAATAAATTTGTAACAATTGTTTACCAGTGTGGATGGAAGTACATCTTCATGAGTTCGGAATTTGATTGACAATGGTAGAAAGAATGGGTCAATAAATTAAATGGGACAATTGTAATTGGCTGCACATTCAGCTGCCTCAATGACGATCGTCCACTAACACTCACATGTACTCTGATGGATGCTTTGAGAGGTTGGTCATGGCCAGAATTAACTCGTACCTAAGTAATCTGCTCCACAGCAGATGCAATATCACTGGCTCCCCACTCAGCTCTGAATCATCTGGACAACTGCAACATGTACACAAGGCAAACACTGCTCACCTTTCAAAACCATCATACTCTCACTACTGATCAACAAGCTTCAAAGCCTGGGCATCTGTACCCCTCTCTGCAACTGAATCCTTAACTTCCTCATCAAAAAACCATTCAGTACAAATCGGAAACAATGTTTCCTCTTGACAATTAACACAGGTGTACCTCAAGGTGTGTGCTTAGCCCACTGTTCTATTTGCTCTATACCCATAACAATGAAACCAAGGCCATTGGCAGTATCATAGATGGCAATGAGGAAGCGAACAGGAGGGAGATCAGTTAGTTGAGTGGTGTCACAACAACAACTTTGCACTCAACATTAGCAAAACTAAGGAACTAATTGTGGACTTCAGGAGAGGGATATCAGGAAAACCAGTCCTCATCAATGGGTTGGCAGTGGACAGGGCCAAGAACTTCAAATTCCTGGGTGTCAACATCTCTGAAGATCTGTCCTGGGGTATCTAGGTCAATGCAACCACGAATGCTCGCTGGCAGCTATACTTTGTGAGGAGTCTGAAGATATTTGGTACGTCACCAAAGACTTGCAAATTTCTACAAGTGTAACTTGACTTCTGACTGGTTGCATCACTGTCTGGTACGGAAGTGCCAATGCATGGGACAGAAAAAGACCAGAGTTGTGAACTCGGCCATACAAGAGGCAGTGTCTTAAGAGCCGCCATCCTCAAGGAACCTCACCACCAGGAGTCACGTGATGGAGTAGTGGCCGGTCGAGAAAACCAGCCCTCTCCAGGAAAATAGGAAAAAAAGTTTGGAAAAAGCAAAGCATAACAAAAATAGAGTACAAGAACTAGAAGATAAAGATACAGAGAAGAGAAAGAAAATGGCTTCCAAGAAAGAGAAAGTAAGAACAACTGGAAAAAAAGTAAAAAAGTAGCCGGAGAAGAAAGAAGAAGGCCTTACCTGCAGGAAGGAATAAGATGCTGTGGTGACGAGGAGCACCTGACCCTCGAGGTCAGTGCCTCCCCTACAGAGTCTCGACCCATTAGCCAGTGCACTACAAAAATGGCTCTTGGAGCCAAACAAAAGTGTGCAGTGTGTGATCAAAGGAGAAAGAGGACACTGCAGGAGGGGGGCTCAGCAGAGGAGTGGGCAGTCACAGAGCGAGCAGCTGAGGGACGCCTGACACCAGGGCTCTAAGCTGGAGGATAAGGAAGACAGCGGAAGAGGGAGCGACGAAAGAGACATGGGAGATAGACGGAGGGATGACCGACAAGAAGACAAACGTCAGGAAGCACAACAGACGAGCAGCCCAGGAGGGGAGGAACAGCAACAAGAGGCCCAGCAAGAAGAGGCCCGACAAAGAGATACAAGCAGCTCATCAGGAAAAACAGAAGAGACACACACAAAGAAGAGAAGAAGACGACACAGATACAGACACAGAAGAGGAAGAAGAATACCAAGATCTTCACAGAGAAATAATAGGTAAAACTGATGGTCAAAGAGAAATAAAAGGTAAAACTGATGAACAGAATATAGATAAAGTCTTTTTTGAAGAACAAATGAGATCACTAAGAGAATGGTGATTAACATTAGAGTTTAAAGCAATTAAAAAGAAAATGAAAAGAACAGAAGATAAAATGCAAAGGTTAGAACTGGTAATGGCAGAAATAGGGAAAAGAGTAGAGAATGTGGAAGAGTGGGAAACAGCTGTAGAAATGGAAGTAAATGACTTAAGAGAAAAATTGGAAGAAAGTGACAAAAAAAATTAAAGAGATACAAGAGATGTTATCTCAGAAAATTGATATGTTGGAAAATTATAGTAGGTGAAACAACATAAAAATAGTGGGCCTGAAGGAGGGTGAAGAAGGCACAGATATGAAGGAATTTAAAAAAGGATGGATCCCGAAAGTCCTGGGAACGACAGAAATGCAGGAAGAAATGGAAATAGAAAGGGCACACAGAGCATTACCACAGGCACATCAAAAACCAAGATCCATCTTAGTAAAATTTTTAAGATACACGACAAGAGAAAATATACTGGAATGGGCAAGGAATAAAGTTAGAGAAGATAATAAACCATTGGAATACAAGGGTCAAAAAATATTTTTTTACTCAGACATAAGTTTTGAATTCTTAAAGAGGAGGAAGGAGTTTAATACAGCAAAATCGATTTTATGGAAAAAAAATTACAAATTCATGTTAAGACATCCAGCCATACTTAAAATATTTATACCAGGGGAGCAAACCAGACTGTTCTCGGATCCAGACAAAGCGCAAGAATTCACAGAACTTTTGCAGGACAGGAGAAGAGATGAAGTGATGTAACAAGAATGAAGAATGGCAATAAAGTATATATAAAGATGTAAAAACAATGTATATGTAAAGAACTAAAGAGGGAAAAGAGAAGGGAAAGAAGGGAGTAAGGGGAGAAAAAAGAAGAGAGCTTTGTTATGTGTTAAAAAAGTGTTTTCTGGAGAGGGCTGGGTGGAGGAGGAATAACCGTCACTGCATAATCAGTTGACGCGACGAACAAAATCGCAATCCAAATGAAAAGGGGAGTTGTGGTTGCCTGGCGAGGGGTATGGGGCAACTCAGAGAGAGGGGGGGACTTTTGGGGTTAAGATATTAGTAAATGTTGGAACTGTGGGGGTACTTTATGTCACAAATGTGTTGTCGTACATTTAGTGTAATAAGAGAAAACTAAGAGATGAAAATGGGGGAAAGGGGGATGAAGGTGGCAAAGAGGTGTATGCAAGATAGAAGATGGCCATGTTGAACTATATGACTATAAACATTAATGGAATACATAACCAAATCAAAAGGAAGAGGCTACTAAATTTATTGAAGAAGGAAAAAATAGAAAAAGCATTTGTGCAGGAAACGCATCTAACTGAAGCGGAACATAAATTAAAGAGAGACTGAGAAGGACATATAGTGGCAGCATTATATAATTCAAAAGCTAGAGGTGTATCTATATTAATTAATAAAAATGTACCAATCAAAATAGAGGAGGAAATAATATATCCGGCAGGGAGGTATGCAATGATAAAGTGCCAGATATATTCAGAATTTTGGAATTTGCTCAATATATATGCGCCTAACGAGGAGGATCAAAAGTTTATGCAGGATATTTTTTTGAAGATTGCAGACAAGGAAATATATTGATAGGAGGGGATTTTAACCTTAATTTGGACCAATATTAGACACAACTGGACAAAAGACAAGTAAAAATAATAAAGTAGCCAAATTTATGGTTAAATCAATGCAGGAAATGAAACTTATGGATATATGGAGGTGGCAACACCCAAGACAGAAGGAAATTCGTATTACTATAGTAGACATAAAACATACTCAAGGATTGATATGTTTTTGATGTCGGCCCATATTCAAGGGAGAGTTAGGAAAATTGAGTATAAAGCTAGACTACTATCAGATCATTCACCCCTGTTATTAGAACTGGAGGACATCCCACCAAGAACATATAGATGGAGGTTAAACTCCATGCTACTTAAAAGACAGGAATTTAGGGAGTTTATTGAAAGCCAAATTAAAACATATTTTGAAATAAACACAGGCTTATTGAAAGACAAATTTATATTATGGGTCACAATGAAAACCCTCATTAGAGGACAGATAATAAGTTATGTGACTAAGATGAAAAAGGACTACAATTGGGAAATAGAGCAGTTGGAAAGAGAGAGAGTAAGTACAGAAAAGGAACTAGTAAAAAGGGATGATATAACGAAAAGGAGAGAATTGGTGGACAAAAAAATTAAATACGAAACATTACAAACATACAAAGTGGAGAAGAACATAATGAAAACAAAGCAAAAGTATTATGAACTGGGAGAAAAAAAACATCTAAAATATTAGCCTGGCAACTTAAAACAGAACAAGCTAAAAAGAATGATACTGGCATCAAGGAAAAAGGATAAACAAATTACATGTAATCCAACAGAGATAAATGAAAATTTTAAGGAATTTTATGAACAATTGTATCAAACTGAGAACAAGGGGAAAGATGATAAAATAGAGGAATTTTTAGCTAAAATTGAACTGCCGAAATTGCAAGAAGAGGGACAAAACAAACTAATAAAACCATTTGAAATAGAGGAAGTACAGGATATATTAAAAAAACTGCTGAACAATAAAACACCAGGAGAGGAAGGATTTCCAATAGAATTTTATAAAACATTTTTTTTTTAATTTTTTATTTTTCACACTATAAACCACATTGATCAAGATACATACATTTTCCTTTTCAAATATATACAGTGTTGTTTTCTCCCCCCCTCCCTCTTCCCATCCCACCCTCCCTACCTCCCCTCCCATTCATTTAAAGTTCAGAATCTAAGATACATTAAACCCGTCAAACAATGCTGTCACTCAATAAAAATAATTCTTTTCATTCCCTTCTCCTTCTGTCATTTTAGGTGATAGATGTCCCCGGTAGGTTTTCTCTATTGTGTTTCATGTATGGCTCCCATATTTGTTCAAATATTGTAATATTATTTCTTAAATTATATGTTATGTTTTCTAATGGAATACATTTATTCATTTCTATATACCATTGTTGTATTCTCAAGTTATCTTCTAATTTCCAGGCTGACATAATACATTTTTTTGCTACGGCTAGGGCTATCCTAACAAATCTTTTTTGTGCACCATCCAAATCAATTCCAAATTCTTTGTTTTTTATGTTACTTAGGAGGAAGATCTCTGAGTTTTTTGGTATATTACTTTTTGTGATTTTATTTAATATCTGGTTTAGATCTTCCCAAAATTTTTTCACTTTCTCACATGTCCAGATTGCATGAATTGTTGTTCCCATTTCCTTTTTACAGCGAAAACATCTGTCAGATACTGTTGGGTCCCGTTTATTTAACTTTTGAGGTATAATATATAGCCTGTGTATCCAGTTATATTGTATCATACGTAACCTCGTATTTATTGTATTTCTCATAGTTCCTGAGCATAACTTCTCCCATGTTTCATTCTTTATCTTTATGTTTAGATCTTGTTCCAATTTTTGTTTAGTTTTACTATTTGTTTCCTTGTTCTCCTTTTCTTGTTTGTTTTTCATGTTTGTTATAAATTTTTTGATTATCATTGTGTCTGTAATCACATATTCAAAATTATTTCCCTCTGGTAACCTCAGACTGCTTCCCAATTTGTCCTTCAAGTAGGATTTCAGTTGGTAGTATGCCAACACTGTATCATGAGTTATATTATATTTATCCTTCATTTGTTCAAAGGATAATAATTTATTTCCTGAAAAGCAATTTTCTATTCTTTTGATCCCTTTTTTCTCCCATTCTCTAAAGGAAAGGTTATCTATTGTAGAAGGGATTAACTGATTTTGCATCAGTATTAGTTTTGGTAGTTGGTAATTTGTTTTGGTAGTTGGTAATTTCCTTTCTACATGCATCTTCTTCCAAATATTGAGCAGATGATGTAATACTGGAGAATTCCTATGTTGTACCAATTTTTCATCCCATTTGTATAATATATGTTTGGGTATCTTCTCCCCTATTTTATCTAGTTCTAATCTAGTCCAATCTGGCTTTTCCCTTGTTTGATAAAAATCTGATAGGTATCTTAATTGTGCGCCTCTATAATAATTTTTAAAGTTTGGCAGTTGTAAGCCTCCTTGTTTATACCATTCTGTTAATTTATCTAGTGCTATCCTCGGTTTCCCCCCTTTCCATAAAAATTTCCTCATTATTTTCTTTAACTCCTTGAAGAATTTCTCCGTCAAGTGTATTGGCAATGCCTGAAGTAGGTATTGTATCCTTGGGAAGATGTTCATTTTAATACAGTTTATCCTTCCTATTAGTGTTAGTGGTAAGTCTTTCCAATGCTCTAAGTCGTCCTGTAAATTTTTCATTAGTGGATAATAATTGAGTTTATATAGATGGCCGAGGTTTTTATTTATTTGTATACCTAGGTATCGTATTGCATACATTTGCCATCTGAATGGTGATTCTTTCTTAAATTTTGTGAAATCCGCATTATTCATTGGCATTGCTTCACTTTTATTTGCGTTAATCTTGTATCCCGACACTTCTCCACATTCCTTCAATTTCTTATGTAATTCTTTTATTGATGAACGCTTTCATTGCGTCCCATAGTATAAACTTATCTTTCACTGATTCCGTATTTATTTCAAAGTTCATTTTAATTTGTCTTTCAATGAATTCTCTAAAATCCTACCTTTTAAGTCTTTCTTCTTTATCTTTGGCTTGGCTTCGCGGACGAAGATTTATGGAGGGGGTAAAAAGTCCACGTCAGCTGCAGGCTCGTTTGTGGCTGACAAGTCCGATGCGGGACAGGCAGACACGATTGCAGCGGTTAAAGGGGAAAATTGGTTGGTTGGGGTTGGGTGTTGGGTTTTTCCTCCTTTGCCTTTTGTCAGTGAGGTGGGCTCTGCGGTCTTCTTCAAAGGAGGTTGCTGCCCGCCAAACTGTGAGGCGCCAAGATGCACGGTTTGAGGCGTTATCAGCCCACTGGCGGTGGTCAATGTGTCAGGCACCAAGAGATTTCTTTAGGCAGTCCTTGTACCTTTTCTTTGGTGCACCTCTGTCACGGTGGCCAGTGGAGAGCACGCCATATAACACGATCTTGGGAAGGCGATGGTCCTCCATTCTGGAGACGTGACCCATATAGCGCAGCTGGATCTTCAGCAGCGTGGACTCGATGCTGTCGACCTCTGCCATCTCGAGTACTTCGACGTTAGGGATGTAAGCGCTCCAATGGATGTTGAGGATGGAGCGGAGACAACGCTGGTGGAAGCGTTCTAGGAGCCGTAGATGGTGCCGGTAGATTCGGAGCCGTACAGGAGTGTGGGTATGACAACGGCTCTGTATACGCTTATCTTTGTGAGGTTTTTCAGTTGGTTGTTTTTCCAGACTCTTTTGTGTAGTCTTCCAAAGGCGCTATTTGCCTTGGCGAGTCTGTTGTCTATCTCATTGTCGATCCTTGCATCTGATGAAATGGTGCAGCCGAGATAGGTAAACTGGTTGACCGTTTTGAGTTTTGTGTGCCCGATGGAGATGTGGGGGGGCTGGTAGTCATGGTTGGGAGCTGGCTTATGGAGGACCTCAGTTTTCTTCAGGCTGACTTCCAGGCCAAACATTTTGGCAGTTTCCACAAAGCAGGACGTCAAGCGCTGAAGAGCTGGCTCTGAATAGGCAACTAAAGCGGCATCGTCTGCAAAGAGTAGTTCATGGACAAGTTTCTCTTGTGTCTTGGTGTGAGCTTGCAGGCGCCTCAGATTGAAGAGACTGCCATCCGTGCGGTACCGGATGTAAACAGTGTCTTCATTGTTGGGGTCTTTCATGGCTTGGTTCAGCATCATGCTGAAGAAGATTGAAAAGAGGGTTGGTGCCAGAACACAGCCTTGCTTCACGCCATTGTTAATGGAGAAGGGTTCAGAGAGCTCATTGCTGTATCTGACCCGACCTTGTTGGTTTTCGTGCAGTTGGATAATCATGTTGAGGAACTTTGGGGGACATCCGATGCGCTCTAGTATTTGCCAAAGCCCTTTCCTGCTCACGGTGTCGAAGGCTTTGGTGAGGTCAACAAAGGTGATGTAGAGTCCTTTGTTTTGTTCTCTGCACTTTTCTTGGAGCTGTCTGAGGGCAAAGACCATGTCAGTAGTTCCTCTGTTTGCGCGAAAGCCGCACTGTGATTCTGGGAGAATATTCTTGGCGACACTAGGTATTATTCTATTTAGTAGAATCCTAGCGAAGATTTTGCCTGCAATGGAGAGCAACGTGATTCCCCTGTAGTTTGAGCAGTCTGATTTCTCGCCTTTGTTTTTGTACAGGGTGATGATGGTGGCATCACGAAGATCCTGAGGCAGTTTACCTTGGTCCCAACAAAGCTTGAAAAACTCATGCAGTTTGGCATGCAGAGTTTTGCCGCCAGCCTTCCAGACTTCTGGGGGGATTCCATCCATACCTGCTGCTTTGCCACTTTTCAGTTGTTCGATTGCCTTATATGTCTCATCCAGGGTGGGAACCTCATCCAGCTCTAGCCTTAGGGGCTGTTGAGGGAGCTGGAGCAGGGCGGAATCTTGGACTGAGCGGTTGGCACTGAAAAGAGATTGGAAGTGTTCTGACCATCGGTACCTTTTAAGTAGCATGGAGTTTAATCTCCATCTATACATTCTTGGAGGGATGTCCTCTAACTCTATTGTCAATATCAGCGGTGAGTGGTCCAATAATATTCTAGCTTTATATTCTGTTTTTCTAACTCTATCTTGCATGCGAGCTGATAACAGGAATAGGTCCATTCTTGATTATGTTTTATGTCTACCCGAATAATATGAATATTCCTTTTCCTTTGGGTGTTGTTTCCTCCATATATCCAAAAGTTGCATTTCTTGCATCGATTTAATTATAAATTTGGTTACTTTGTTCTTTCTGTTAATTTTTTTCCCAGTTTTATCCATGTTTGAATCCAAATTAAGGTTGAAATCCCCTCCTATTAGTATGTTCCCTTGCGTGTCTGCTATCTTCAAAAAAATATATTGCATAAATTTTTAATCTTCTTCGTTAGGTGAATATACATTGAGTAAATTCCAAAACTCCGAATATATCTGACATTTTATCATTACATATCTCCCTGATGGATCTATTATTTCCTCTTCTATTTTAATTGGTACATTTTTACTGATTAATATAGCTACTCCTCTAGCTTTTGAATTATATGACGCTGCTGTTACATGTCCTACCCAATCTCTCTTTAATTTCTTGTGCTCCATTTCAGTTAAATGTGTTTCTTGCATGAATGCTATATCAATTTTTTTTTCAGTAAATTTAGCAGTTTCTTCCTTTTGATTTAGTTATGTATTCCATTAATATTTAAAGTCATATAGTTCAACATAGCCATTTCATACTTTGTTTATCTTTCCTTTCCATTTCCTCATCATCACCTTTCCTTCTTATCCATTTCAGCTTTCTTGTTTTGAACACTTTATAAGACAACATTTCTAAAACATCAAACATTTCCCTTATTCTCCTATCTAAAATTTCTTTAACCCCACTATCCCCTCCCCTTCCTGAGTTGCCCTTTATCCCTTGTCGGGCAACCACATCTCCCCTCTCCATTTGGATTTGCGAATTCACTCGCAAGCGTCAACTGATTTTGCAGTGACCGTAACTCCTCCCCACCCAGCCCCCCCCAGAAAAGATTCCAATTTTCATGTATAACAAAGGTCACTCTTTTAATTCCCTCCTTTTTCCCTCTATTCCCTTTCATTCCCTTATTAATTCTTATCTATACTCTATATACTTTCCTCTAAATACGGATACACTCATGTATACACATATATACATACACAAATATATATAATATATATATTATATATATACCCATATACAAACATACACATAGTTCGTGGTCATTTTTGCTCTCGTTACATGTCTTCATCTCTGTCTGTCTTGTAGTTGTTCTGCAAATTTTCATGCTTCCTCCAGATCCGAGAATAGTCTGTTTTGCTGCCTTGGATTAACTATTTTAAGTACTGCTGGGTACTTTAGCATAAATTTATATCCTTTTTTCCATAGGATCGCTTTTGCTGTATGAAACTCCTTTCTCTTCTTCAGGAGTTCACAACTTATGTCTGGATAGAAAAAAAATTTTTGACCTTTGTATTCCAGTGGCTTTTTGTCTTCTCTTATTTTCTTCATTGCTTTCTCCAATATATTTTCCTCTCGTTGTATATCTTAGGAATTTTACTAAAATGGATCTTGGTTTTTGTTGTGGCTATGGTTTAGGGGCTAATGTTCTATGTGCCTTTTCTATTTCCATTTCTTCCTGTAATTCTGGTCTTCCTAGGACCCTGGGGATCCAATCTTTTATAAATTCTCTCATATTCTTGCCTTCTTCATCTTCCTTAAGGCCCATTATCTTTATATTATTTCTTCTATTATAATTTTCCATTATATCGATCTCCTGAGCTAACAGCTCTTGTGTCTCTTTAACTTTTTTATTAGATTCTTCTAATTTCTCTTTTAAGTCCTCTACTTCCATTTCTACGGCTGTTTCTCATTCTTCCACCTTGTTCACTCTTTTTCCTATATCTGACATGATCATCTCTAATCTATTCATTTTTTTCTTCTGTACTTTTAATTCTTCTTTTTATTTCACTAAATTCTTGTGATTGCCATTCTTTTACTGATTCCATATATTTTTTTAAAAAATATATATCCATTGTCTTGCCTTTCCCTTCTTCTTCCAAATTTCTGTGTTCTTCTTCTTCTTCCTCTGGGTTGGTCATCTGTTGTTTCCTTGATTTCTTTTTACTCTCTTCTTTCTTGTTCTCGTTGTTTTCTATGTTCTCTTCTTGCTGCTGTGCTGTGGCTGTCATTCTCAGCTGTGGAGATCGACTCCTCAGCTGGTCCCCCCCCGTCAGTTTTTTTTTTTGATGAGCGGTGCGGCGGATTGGCAAGCGCCTGTGATTTCCTGTCGGCGCGACGGGCATGTCAGGCTGCGCAAGGCCCCCGGGCAGCGCGAGCCCCGCGCGACTGGCACCGGACGGCCCTTCCACAGCGCAAGCGCACTTCTCCCGGTCGCCACGGCCTTCAGCGCTTGCACCCGCACAGACCCCAGGGACAGCTGGTTCGGCCCTGCACGTGAAGAGAGAGATGGTGGCTGTCAGCAAAGGCTGATCGGCAGCGCACTGGGCCTGAGTGGGTGGGTAAGCAGGGGTGGGCAGAAGGTGTAGGTGAGGAGTAATGGGCAGGGGAAGTTATGGTGGTGCGAGGGGCAGTTAGAGGGAGGGATGAGTAGAAGGAGGGGTGGATAAGGAAGAGGTAAAAGAGGAGGGGCAGGGCGAGTAGGGGAGGGGTGATTAGAGGGTGAGAGATGGGTAGAGGGAGGAACAGGTTGAGGGGAGAGGCAGTAGAGGGGCGTGTATAGGATGGGGTGGGTAGAGGCAGAGCGAGTGGAGTGAGGGGTGAGTGGAGGTTGGGTAAAGGACTGGTCATGTAGAGGGATGGTGGGTCGAGGGTGAATAGAGGCCTAGAGCCTGAGGAGTGAGCAGGAAATGCTGAGTCCTGATGCAGGTCAAAATGGACAAAGCCTGTGAATGCTGACTACATCTCCACAGGGACCAAATATGTTTCCCTCAGGTCAAGCAAAGGGTGAACTTGAGCTACCTACTCCTGACCTGTAACATTATCCTCCTAAAGTTATATCCTAAAGTTTAACATTACATATGTTGAAAGAAGAGAAAATATGCAGATGTTGTTGAAAAATTTCAATAAATATTTAGTTCGGCCCTCGACTTAGTCCAAGTTTTTAATTTTGGCCCTCCGTGAATTTGAGTTTGACACCCCTGCTATAGACGCAGAAAAAGCCTTTGACAGAGAAGAGTGGAATTACTTATTTAAAGTATTACAGAAGTTCAATCTACCAGAAAAATATATAAATTGGATTAAAGCATTGTATAATGGACCATTGGCGAAGGTAACAGTAAATGGATATGTATCAAGTCACTTTAAAATTATGTAGGTCAACTAGACAGGGATGTCCATTATCCCCCTCATTGACCGCCTTAGCAATAGAACCTTTGGCAGAACTGATAAGAATAGAAAATAAAATAAAAGGGATAAAAATAAAGGAGGAGTATCAGCTTATTTGCAGATGACATCATAATATACCTAACAGAACCAGAGGTATTAGTAAAAAAATTACATAAGAAATTGAAGGAATATGGAGAAATATCGGGGTACAAGATCAACGCAAATAAAAGTGAAGTGATGCCAATGAGTAACGCATACTATACAGAATTTAAAAAAGAATCACCATTTAAATGGCAATCACAAGCAATTCGATATCTAGAGATCAGGTTTGATAACAACTTAAGCCACTTGTACAAACTAAATCATCAGCCACTAATAAAGAAATTGCAGGAAGACTTAGAACATTGGAAAGAATTGCCGCTAACATTGATAGGGAGGGTAAACTGCATTAAAATGAACCTGTTCCCAAGGATACAATACTTATTTCAAACATTAACAGAAAAATTCTTTAAGGAACTAAAGAGAATAAGGAAATTCTTGTGGAAAGGGAGGAAATTAAGAAAGAAATTAGTAGAGAGGTATAATCAAGGTAGTTTACAGCTACCAAATTTTAGAAATTATTATAGAGCCGCACAATTAAGGTATTTATCAGATTATTATCAGACAAAGGAAAAACCAGACTGGACTAAGATAGAACTAGATAAAATAGGGGAAAAGGTACCAGAACATATACTTTATAAGTGGGATGAAAAGCTGATGCAATATAAAAACTCACCAGTACTGCATCATTTACTTAATACATGGAAGAAGATTCACTTAGAAAGGAAAAAAGTGAATTATCAAATACCAAAATTACTATTGACGCAAAATCCGCTAATCTCTTTTACAATAGACAACCTATCCTTTAGAGAATGGGAGAGAAAAAAATCAATAGAAAATTGTTTTTTGGAAATAATTTATTAATTGAACAGTTGAAGTATAAATATGGAATAACTCATGGTACATTGTTTGCATATCATCAATTGAAAGCTTATTTAAAGGATAAATTGGGGAAACAGCTTGAGATTACCTGAAGGAAGCAGCTTTCATGATTATAGACACAATGATAATAAAAAGATTTATAACCAACATGTACATTAAGCTGCAAGATAAGGAAAATGAAATAAACTATAAACCTAAGCAGAAGTGGGTAAGAATCTAAACATAAAGATAAAAAATGAAGTATGGGAAAAGTTATGTTCTGGAACTATGAAGAATACAATAAACACAAGGTTACACATGATACAGTATAATTGGTTACACAGGGTATATATATCACTCTTCAAAAATTTAAAAAATGGGATTCAACATTATCAGATAGATGTTTTCGCTCTAAGAAGAAAATGGGAACAACATTACATGCAACTTTGGCATGTACAAAAGTAAATATATTTTGAGGAAGAATTAAATCAGATACTAAATAAAATTACAAAAAATAACATACCAAAAAAACCTGAGATATTTCTTTTAAGTAACATAAGAAGTAGAGAATTAGACCTCAAATTGGATAAAGTGCAAAAAAAATTCATTATGATAGCCTTAGCGATAGGAAAAAATGTATAATGTCAACTTGGAAAATGGAAGAGAGCCTGAGTATACAGCAATGGTACATGGAAATTAATAAATGTATTCCACTGGAAAAAACAACATAATTTTAAAAATAAAGTCACAATGTTTGAACAAATTTGGGAACCGTACTTGGAACATATCAGAGAGAGCTTGCCTATGACCTCCATCCCCTAAAATGAGAATGAAAATGATAAGAAGACAAAACGACTAGATTCAGTGTATAATAAATAGATGACACATTTTCCTTGTTTATTTTCCTTTGTGTGAAGATATTGTTTTATGGTTTTAATATATTGTATATGTTGAATATTTATAGGTTTTGGAGGGGGGTGGGTAGAGGGGAGGGAGGGAAAAAAAGGGGAGAAAAGACCACTGTATAAATTTAATGAGATACGTTTGTACATATTTTGGTTGATATGGTTCACAGTGTGAAAAATAAAAAAAATATTTTTTTTTAAAAAAAGGAACCTCACCACCCAGCTAATGCCCTCTCCATACTACGACCAATCGGAAGGAGGTACAAGAGTCTGAAGATGAACACCCATCGGCACAAAATCTGCTTCTTTCTTAATGCCATCTGATTTCTGACTTGACCATGACCCACAGACACTTCATGACTTTCTCTTCTTTTTGCATTTTTATTTATTTTTAATGTAATTTATAGCTTTAATATTTGCATCTCTTATGCTGCCACAAAACTCTGAATTTCTTGACAATAAATTCTGATTCTCAACATTATGTACACTTTCAAGGTGAGAATGCTATTCTATTAAAACTCCAGGAATTACAGGCTCTTAAATTCTATAATGCCTGGGATTTCAAATGAGATACAAAATCACAAATCCCACGTGCAACATTCCATCACATGACTCGTGACTTTGAAGTGTACTATGCAAAAAACAGTATATGTGACATTTAATGTTATGCAATGGATAAATGAAGCCCAGATATTTTCCAGTGTGAAAATTAGATATCCAATGTAGACATGGAGAGGAAATCCTGTCTCAAAGCCTATGGTCAGAAAGTGTGGTTTTAAGTTGAAACATAAAAACACAGGTCCAATCAATACCTCATCTTGCTTTTCAATAAAATCTGACCATATAAATTTGATGTTTAACTATCTTTGGTCAAAAAGTTTTTTTTAACTACAGTACAACTCCGATTATCCAAAATCGGATTCTCTGAAATTCTCATTTATCCCAAAAATATCGGATAAATGAAGATTTCTGAAGCAATCAAAAATCCTCATTCATCTGAAAATCATTCACCTCCCAAAAATATAGGATAAATGAGGATCTTTGAAATGATCAAAAATCCTCATTTATCCGAATATTTTTCGGCGCTGAACTCACTTCACAGCTTGAAGAAAAAATTAAACCCAGCGTGCTCATGTGCATGTCTGAGTCACTGTTTTTATTCCAAGGGAGAACTCAAGGGTTTTGAGATGCCAAAGAGGCCTGGAAATAGTACTATGATTGTGAGTAGAATTTCAAGTGTTTGGTGATTTATCATAATATTTTGTTCAGATTGTGGTTTTTCTTGCTGTGAATTAAACATTATTTCATGCTTAAAAAAGCCTTGTTGTTGTTTAAACATTGTTAGAAGTGATTTGCTGTTGCTACTAGGCCATTTTTTAAAAATGATCAGTTATCTGAAAAAAAAACATTTATCCAACATGGGTGCAGTCCTGAACATTTTGGATCATCGGAGTTATCGGAGTATTTGATGCTGAAAAATGCATGATACTGTTTTAGAGAACTAAAAGTTATATTTGTGAGCAGTGTTGATGGAGAAGTAGGCCGACATACTGACTTGATAGTCCTGGGCGATTTTATTAACGTTTTTATTGACATACTTTAAGAATCTGATTTCATAACTTGCCTTGGTGAAACGGAACCAACTATTTCTCAGTTTCCTCTTCAATCATTAAACCATGCTCCAAAGTAGTCTGACGTCTTTCAGAAAAGTAAAAGAAGAATTTTTCCTGGGTATACCCTGATCAATAATTAAGAGATCTCAGTAAAGAGCTAACACAGAAATACATGCTTCAGTTTTATCCTTAAATAATGAAGAAACAAAAAGTCTATCCAACCAGAGAAATCCCAATGATTTAGAGATGGTCACAGAATTCTGTGTGGAGAATAAATTAAAAATGGAACCCTTCTTTTGCCCCCAGTGTAGCACATGGGCATAACTTGTTACAGCTCCAACAGACTGGGGTCCATCCTGACTTTGGGCATTGTCAGTGTGATGTTTGCACAATCTCCCTGTAACTGTGTGGGTTTCTTCTGGTTGTTCCATTTTCCACTCACAAGCCAAAATCGTGCAGATAGATAACTGCTCTAAGTTACCATTAATGCTGAAGGGAGCTGTAGAATCTGGGAGGAGTTGATGTGGAGAGACTAAAAAGGGCTCAGTGAAGGATTAGTGTGGAAAAATACATAATAGTCAGAGTCTATGGGCAGAATGGTCTGTTTTTGTGTCTATGATACTGGGATTCAAAATCCTAACTATCACTTTGCAGATTGCATCAGATGATTAAAATGCTCGTGGTTCCTCAGCTCACATCGGGGCATCACTAAACTGAAACATAACCTGAATCATTGCCTATCTATTGCACTATCACCACCCCACTCACCATCCCTCAGCCAATGAGAAAGGAGGTGGCTCAATTTTCAAGCGTAACCAAGGAGTCAAGTTATCAGGAAGCTGAAATTTCAGCTGAACATTTCAAACTTTCCCTTTCGTTTGCACTTCCAATGAGTTGGAGGAGCTTGTAAGAAAGATCGTTTTCAAGCAGGGATTTCAGAAGATCTAGAACATCCTCAAATATGAATTTACACAGGTTAATATTTATTCTTCGACCAACTTCATTAAAAACAAATAACCTGGCCGTTTTCACAGAACTGTTGTAGTGACTTCTGTGAAACTTGGAAATCTGCAGACAGTGATTGTAGTTTAAAAAATTTGTTAATAATGGCATTCATTAAAATAATTTCTCTGGTTTTCGTTAACCCCCACCCCCCCAACCCCACATTTTTGTCCCCCTGTCTCCTTTCTTCTAGTTCTGTCTCTCTCTCTCTCTCTCTCTCTCTCTCTCTTCTTTTCATTGTCTCCTTTCACAGATCCAAAATCAATTCCCATCTTTCCTCTTATATCCAATTAAAATCTTTTGTTTGTTGGTCTGAACTCCTCCCCCTTCCATTCTTCCCCCTTTCTCTCTCAGTCTTTATTGAGACACCTTCCTTTTGCTTATATCTTGAAGAAGGGCTCCGGCCAGAAATGTCGGTAATGTATCTTTACCTCCTATGGACATTGTGAGACCAGTTGAGTTCCTCTAACATTTACTGTGTGTGTTTTGGTACCTTATGTGCACACTTTGGCTCCCACATTTTCTGTATCACAACAGTGACTGCTACCCCTCATTGGGGCATTGAGGTTATAAATGCAACTGTCTCAATAACAACCCTCTTCCTGCTGGGGAAATAAACTAGTTTATAACAGTGCAAACGTGGAACTGTTAGTCAAGAATGCAGAAACACAAGTGCTGCCAGATATGTCATTTCTGTAGAGAATGCCCTACTTCAGTTCCTGTAATCTTATGCCTGGGAGGAAGAGGAAACAAAGGGATCTAAACTGGACAAGCCCAAAAAATGATCTCTGAGATCACAATGAGATGAATAGTTTGCACCATTCCACAATGCTGAGTGCTCATTGGGCACGATGGCACTTTCCATTTCCCTCTCTTGGAATGTAAGATTGGACCTGCATCCTGCCAGTCTTGCTGCTCCAGCTGTCCCACAAAGCAGAGCAGATTGCAAGTGGTGGAAACAAGAGGTACTGTACTGATGGACTTATGGTGGTTCATTCAGGATGAACTTTGAGAAGACCATCAGAGCAAGACCTTCTCCACCATTGCTAAATGTCACCGATGAACAGACATTTAGAAACAGTCAAAAAACAAAACAAAAAAATTTTTTAATTGCCAAACATATTCAACATGCAAATTAATAAAGCAAAGAAGCAAACTACCTTAATTTAATCGAATGACAACTCTATTGAAATTAATGGGATGAAGGGGGCCAAACGAGATATGCCAGCAAATAGTGGCTTGAACAAGTGGCTAGCTAATCTAACTCATTTTAACTTAACTTAAATATCACCTCCCGTGCTTCCAAACTCCATTGAGCATTGGCCAGGTTATCTGCTCTTCAGGAGGATAACCCTCTCATCCATGAATCAAATCAACACTGCACCAATTTCAAAGCAGGTTCTTCCTCAGGTATGGAACTAGGATGACACATACATGGTCACGCAAAACCCTGTTCAAACCCATTTGCAATAAATGTCAAAGTAATATTTAACTTCCCAAATGCTTGGTGTACCTGTACTCAGACTTCCTTCTTCTCACCCAACACACCTTGATCCTTCTGAATACAATAAATTTATTTCTCAACATTTCACAAAAGGAGATTTTTCTGCTTTCCTCATCACATTGCAACCTAAAATTCACCTGTTACTTAAAACCTGTCACCTAGTTAACCTTTGACCTACTGTAATCATGTCTTCCCTTCCTAGTTTCAACTGGAGAAGTGGGCCAAGGAACGACAGACGGAATTTAACTCTGATAAATGTGAAATGTTCTATTTTGGTAACTTAAATTAGGCCAGGACTTGCATAGTAAATGGAAAGACCCTGGAAATGTTGTGGAACAGAGAGAAACACAGAGGTACAAGTACATAATCTCTTGAATGTGGTGAAGACAGCGTTTGGCACACTTCCTTCATCAGTCATGGCATTGAGTCGGAGATTGTCATGTTACAGTTCTGATTGCCCAGCTATACAAAAGATGTCATTACATTGGAAAGGCTGAAGAGTAGATTCCCGAGAATCTTACAGGGACAGGTAGGCTTACATTGCAAGGAGAAGTTGGCACTTTTCTCCCTGGAGTGTAAAAAACTGAGAGAGGTCATTATTGAGGGCCATAGATAAGGTAGATAGTCTCTTTCCCAGGGTAAAGGAATCTAAATCTAGAGCAGTGATTCTCAACCTTTTTCTTTCCACTCACATACCACTTTAAGTAATCCCCATGTCATTTGTGCTCTGAAATTAGTAAGGGATTGCTTGTTGGTATGTGAGTGGGAAGGGAAGGTTGAAAATCACTGCTCTAGACCCAAATTTTACTGAAATATTCTGCTTGAGAAAAATTGTCATTGGCCTATTTCCTATGGAGTTATGAAACTGTACACATAATGAGTCAATTAGGGACAATTAAAATAGTGGTTTTCAAACATTTTTTGAAGGTAGAGATTTAAGGTGAGAGGGAAAAAATAAAGGAACCCAAGGGCAACTTTTTATTCCCCACATAGAGGATGGTGGGTATGTGGAATAAGCTACCAGAAAAAGTGCAAGAGGTGAATAGAATTACAACTTTTAAAAAACATTTGGACAAACAGATAAATAGGAACAGTTGAGAAGGATATGGGGTAAATGCAATGAAATGTGGAAAATATTGCCTCCAATCGCATTGGTATTTGTTTCATCTCTCAACTCTTTGTGGTAGCTGGATTGTCTTTTGAAAATCCAGATCTACTACATCCACTGGTTCCTCCTTATCTACCGTGCTAGTTGCATCAACAGAACTCTTGTTCATCCTCCATTACCCTTCATGCAGCAGTTGACATGCAGAAGTCACCACCAATGTGCATACAGTCCACGCACCATGTGGGAAAACTCCAAACCTTGCAAAACCTGCTCACTTTGCTTGCTTCATTCTCTCAAGGAGTTATCTCTGTACAGGAAAACTTCAATCACCACTCAAAGACAGGAAAGGCAAACTGCAAAATGTTGTCTATCCCTCAAGCAGCAGCCTAGAAAAAATTGAAATAGACAACATGTATTTCTAAAACATAGTTCACGTTTCTTGCAGGACATCCCAAAATGCTTTACAGCCAAGAAAACTCTTTTCAAGCACAGTTACCATACAATTTTGGAAGGGCAAGACTCATGCCCATAGTCACGTCACGGACATGAAGCCGTGACCTTTCGGTTGCATCTTGCTGCAAAATTATTATGGCTGCAGCAGTTGCAAATTTTGTGATAACATCCTTAATGAAGTCCTGATATTTTACATATTGTTCAGAGTCAGGGCTTAGAACAGGTTCTTTGGCCCAACACATTCATGCCAACTAAGTCCAGCATTCCGAGCTTGTCTCACTTTGGTCCAGATCCTTTTAAACCTTGTCTATCTATATATCTGTATTTTGAATGCCAAAATCATACCCTATCTATAGCTACCCCTGGCAGCTAATTCTAGATACAGACTTCTCTCCATGTGAAAAAGTTGCCCCTCAGGTGATTCCTAAATCTCTCCCTTCTTAGCTTGAACTGGGTATGTGCTTGTTTTAAACTCCCCTACACTGGGAAAAAGATTTGATAATTCACCTTATCCAAGAGCCTAGCAATTTTATATACAATAAAATCCCCATTTTCTGGCATTCGATCAATTGGAAACTCAAACAACAGGCAAAAAAAAAACCAAGGAAATAAATAATTTTTTTGAAAAATATAAGAACAAATAAAGAGCTAAATAAAAGTTTAAAATTGTAAAACTAAATGTTCTCGGAAGCAATACACAATCCCTTGGGAGCAAACATTCAGTCAGTGGAACGTCCTGCCCGCAGCAGCTGTTTGAATAAAGTTTCAATAAGTTGTATTTGAAAAAAATAACACAATGAAGAGCTGGCCAATGCCGTTTACCACTATGGGAACTCTCCCAAGTGTCTTCCTATTCCTGCCTAGGAAGAGTCTTTATCTTTATTATTATTAAGTATGTTATTAAGGCTTTATCTGTAAACTTGAGTAAAGAGGCGGAGCTAATTATGATGGCGGCATGGTTAGTGTAGCAGATAGTGCAACACTGTTACAGCACCAATAACTTGGGCTCAAATTTAAAGGAAGGTGCGCTGAGAACCTGAGACACATGCGAGGTTGAGACAGGCTGTCAGCATGGGTAAGATGCGCCAAGGGCCTCACTGGGACACTTGCATGGAGGTGAGTCAGGTTGCGCTGAGGACCTGACTGGGACACCAGGATGAAGAGCCAGTCAAAATCGCTCGCCGCTATGCTACTCTTCCAAAGTGTCTCCTTATCTCTGCCTAAGACTCCATATCTTTATTCTTCTTCTTTGACCATGGGTACTTCGCCTCTAGCAGTCACTGTGGAGTGGCCTCTCCAGGGCACAAGCAAGGGTGGGGATCTGTCAGTTGCCCATGCAGTAGAACCCACCTCTCTATGCTAAAGACAGGACCAAAGGAACACAAAGATCGATACAGTTTTGTGCCAGCAGGTGCTGAGTACAGCAGTTAGCTGTCTTTGGGACTCTGACTCCGGATTTTTCCCTCGGGGTTTACTCCTAAAGCCTTTCCTATGAACGGGTATAGCCATAAGACAGCAGAGGTTTGAAATCAGAGTTTTCCCTCTCCTAGATGAGTTACCATCTGTGATTAATCAGCCTCACCTGCCCGGAGTAACTGGTTTCAAAGCACCAGAGGCCCACCTTTTCCCCTTCTCCTGCCAGTGAGAACAGCTCCGCCAGACACAAGAACTATCCCACACATGAAGGCCAGGAGCTGGACTTGGTTGTCAAAGATTGTTTGAGTCGCACTCCATGAAGAGCATTTGTTCAGCTGTGAGAGCTGATCCCCACTTCCATCCTTCTGCTATGAAAACCTTTAGAGCCAATACCTTTATTAGTATTAGGTATATTAGTAAGGCTTCATCTGTGAACTCAGGGGAGGGGGGATTAATTATGACAGCAGCAATGATTAGCGCAACACTGTTACAGCGCCAACGACCTGGATTTGAATTTAAATTTTGTTTGGTCTAATCCCATGCATGCTCAAATGATGGGGATTGGAGAACCATTTTCAGTACAGGTACTCCCAGACTTACAACTATAATTGGGACTAAAGGATCAGTCATATCTCGAATGGACTTAAGTCGGAATTTTCCACACACGCATGTGTGCAAACTTTTTAAATCAAATGTCGTATTTGACAAACTATAGCAGGGATACAGGGCATGTAAGAGCCAAAATATGCGTAATTTGTTAGTCGGCATCCCAGGATCCGAGTGCGGCCATCTTGATTCCTGTGCACATGCGCCAGTCTTTGGTTGGCACACACGTGCTGGGCTCGCATATTGGAGTTCGGTTGGCGCATACATGTGAGTTAAGCACCCTGATGATATTGAATTTGCGCCCTTAACTCTCATGTATGCACCAAATGAACACCAATACATGAGCCCACAGTGCATGAGCATAACTGAAGACTCACACAGTAATCAAGATGGCCGCACTCAGCCTATAAATCCTGGGATGCCGATTAACAAAGTAAGTACACACATTGTGGCTCCCGTATCCATTATAGTTTGTAAAATACAACATAAACCATGTAAGCGTTATATTTTTTCATATATATATTTTTTTTTTAATTTGGTTGTATGTGTGGATGGACATAAGTCTCATAGGCGCAAGAAGGGAAGTAATACAAACATAACAATTAATCTGGACACACTTGGCCCTCAAGAGCAAAAGCACAAAGACCAAATTATCTGTTGTTGTGATGTTATCCGGGGAACCAATAACCACTAGACACTTGGGAGAATCCCTCTTTTTTTCCCCAAAAGTGCCATTGAATCTTTTATATCCACTTGAAAGGGTTAACGTGGTCCAAGTTTAGGGCATCACTTTTGATAGTTATTCTCTTGCTTCTGCACTGGAGTGACCACCACGATTACATGACCGAGTCGCCAGAATCGGACTTGAGTCTTCAACATTTCTGAGAGACACAAGGGCTGGCATTAATTATGGTTGAATAGTAAAAGCCCTTACTACAGAACTCCACCCTGTTGGCCAGTATCCAAAAATCAAACTAAGTGTACTGTGTCAAAATTATGGTGCACCATAAATGGCAGCAGTAAATTACCAATAATACAAAAGGAAGATTTTACAATAAAATAAACTTAGAGATAAGGGGGAAGGGGGACTTACAGCTGATGAGCCAGAAATGCATACTGTCTATGTCCACATTATATCCAGGGCAAGAATAAGAACACAAAGGTTTTCTTATAGAGAGAAAACCTGCTAAACAGGCTCTGTCCAGACTGTCTTCAAGTACCACAAACAATTCACCAATCACTATAAATAGAAACCAGCCTCTCCCTCTCCCTCTCCTCCCTTGTGCACAGTGTCATCAGGCATTTCCAACTATGATGGATGTCTCATTCCTCTTGCCAATTTCAGGACGAAAGCAAAATCCTGATATTGCATAACCATTAAAGTCCACATAGACAACATCCACAGTCTTTCCTTCGTCAACTTTCCTGGTAACCTCCTCAAAAAATTCTTTAAGATTCGTTAAATACAACCTACCACACACAAAGCCATATTAGTCTGTGGCTATCTAAATAATTGTATAATCCAATCTCTTAGAACACATTCCAATAATTTACCTTCTACTGACGTCAGACTCACCACCCTATAATTTCCAGAGTTACTTTTGGAGCATTTTTTTTTAAAACAACAGAACTTGAACTACCCTCCAATTCTCTGGCACCACACCTGTGGCTAAGGACATTTTAAATATTTCTGCCAGAGCCCCTGCAATTTCTACACTAGTCTCCCTCAAGGCCCGAGGGAACATCTTGTCAGGGCCTGGGGAATGATCCACCCTTATTTGCTTTAAGACACCAAACAGTTCCTCCTCTTTAAACTGTACAAGTTCCATGACTTCACCGTTTATTTTCCTTACTTCTCACAACACTGTGTCCTTTTCTTGAGTGAATACTGATGAAAAAAAATCATTTAAGACCTCTCATCTCTTTTGGCTCCATACAAATCCGACCACTCTGATCTTGTCCCTTACCATACTATTTCTCTTAATATAACTATAGAAACCTTAAGGATTTTCCTTCACAAAGCAACCTCATGTTTTCTTTTAGCTTCCTGATTTATTGCTCGAGGCTTTTCTTGCATTTTTTTATACTCTTCAAGTACTTCATTTGTTCTATCTTGCCTATACCTGTCATACACCTCTCTTCTTCCGAACCAGATCCCCAATATCCCTTGAAAACCAAGGTCCCCTATGTCTTTTAACCTCGCCTTTGTTCTTGACAAGAACATGCAAACTCTGTACTCACAAAATTTCATCTTTGAACATCCTCCATTTACCTCGCACATCCTTGTCCAAAAGTAATTTATCCCAATCCATGCACTCTAGATCCTTTCTCATTTCCTCAGAATTGTCCTTTATCCAATTTAGATTCTCAACCCAAAGCCCAGACCTATCCTTTTCCATAATTAACTTGAAACTAATGGCATTATGATCACTGGATCCAAAATGTTTTCCAACACATACTTCAGTCACTTGTCCTGTCTCGTTCCCCAACACTGTGGGCTCTCTAGTTGGTACCTCTATATATTCCAATAATTCACAATACAACAATCACATTCATCAAGTATATACATATATTCTGCTGAGTCTGGTTTTATCCCACCACCCCCCACCTCATCAGAAAACAACCAAAAAAATTGACCATTTAAAGAAACTTACAAGAAAAGACAAAAACGCTTATTTAACATAAAAAGCAAGCCGCCACTTACCGAAGACAAATAACAAATTAAAAAGGAACAAGGGAAAAAGAAAGAAAAAAACACATAAACCACAGGATCTGTCAGAGCTCAATGCCTGTGCTCCAGGTCTCTTACATTCATCTTGTCTTAGCCTGATTGAAATGGACCCCCCCCCCCCTGCCCTCTCCCCTAGAAGAGAAAAGACAAAGGTTGGAGGGGTGGCAGGCAGCAAAGCATAGGGGACAACACTATATCCTTGCATCTATGTAACGAAGGTACGATCGCCAGATTTTAAGAAAAGTTTCATATTTTTTTCTAAGGTTATATGTAATTTCCTCCAAGAGAACACAGCGCTGCATTTCCATACTTTCCTGAACACATTTGACAAACTCCAAGCCCTCCAGCCTTTTACAGTCTGGGACTCCCAGTCAATATGTGGAAAGTTTAAAAACTCCTACTATCTCAACCTTATGTTTCCTCTGGCTGTCTGCTATCTCTGTACAGATTTGGTCCTGACTGACTATTGGGCAGTCTATTATAAACCTCACGAGTATGGTCCTCAGCTCCACCCATATAGCCTCTGGTCTGTCCTGCCTGAGCAAAGCTGTGATATTTTCCCTGATGAGAAATGCCACCTCCCCATTCTATCACTTCTAAAAGCAACAGAAGCCCCGAATATTGAGCTGCCAGTCCTGCCCCTCCTGCAACCAAGTGTCACTAATGGCCACAATGTCATAATCCCACATGCCAATCCCAGTTCCAAGCTCGTCTGCCTTTCCTACAATACTCCTTTCATTGAAATAGTTGCACCTGAGAATATTTCCACCACATTCAACACATTGATTTCTAACGGTGCATGCAATTTTAATGTCATCCATTCCTCCTCCACCTCTCTATCTGCTCTGGCACTCTGGTTCCCCTCACCAGAGCAGCACTAGCAAACCTTCCCGCAAGTATATGAGTACCCTTCCAGTTTAGATGCAAACTCATCCTGTTGGAACAGGTTCCACCTTCCCTGGAAGAGAGCCCAAAGATCCAGAAACCTGAAGCCTTCCCTCCTACTTCATGTCTTTAGCCACGTGTTAAGATGCATTATCCTATTTCTATTTTTTAAAGTACTTTATTTTAATTTTCGTAGACTTATAAAATTCAAACAATATAATATTTTTTAATATTCTTGTAACAGAGTCTGTATTTATTCCCCCCCACCCTCGTACAACTGAAAATACATTCAATTAAATTACATGGCTACAAATTCCAGTTGGGTCAAAGACCCCTACAGAAACCTAAGGAAAAAAAAAGCAATCAGAAATTAAAAAAAGAAAAATTAAATTAAATTAAAAAGAAATTTAAAAACTCAAAAGAAAACTGAAAAAGTACATCACCTGCACTATGTCCCACTTCCTTAATCACAATGATTTCCCTGCTGGGACAGATTTATTTTGAGGTGGGGGGGGTGGTAATCAATCCGTGTGCCAATATATTTCAAATAATGTTGTCACACTCTAACGAATGTGTAGTGTTGCTTCCTTTTCTCCATTTCCAACTCTGCATTTCCACTTTCCATCGTGTGGTATTTAGTAGGGAGTCAGACTTCCACAAAACCGCTATATACTTAGCTACTGCCAAGGCAACCTTAAGAAATTTGGTATTTGGACAATCTAAAAAAATTTTTAGAATGCCCCTCAGGTCTTCCCAGAAAGATCTTACCCTCGTGCATAGCCAAGTGAAGTGGACACAAGTTCCAACCTCCACATCATACCTAAAGAACATTTTTGAAATTTCAAGCATTGATTTGTGTAATTTGTGTGGTGTGAGGAACAACTGGTACAAGAAATTATATTGCACCATCCTGTATCTTAGCATTGATGATTTCAATCATGCTGTCCAGACACAGGTCTTGCCACCATTGACTGTTGTGCCCAAGTCTAACTCCCATCTCTCCCTTGACTGGCTTCGGACCCTCACCCTGGAATATGTAACACATCTTAGAGATAAATTTACACACAATCTCCTGCTAAATTAGAATCTACATGTTACTACATCTAGGTAGGGTCATAGATGGTCCCAATTTTCCCCTTAAAAAAGATCTTATTTGCAGAGAGCAAAATAATGTTCTATTAGTCAAATTGTATTTATTCCTCAACTGCTCGAATTACATGAGCTGCCTTTGCTTGTAACAATCTTCAATACACCCGATACCCTTCTGGCACCAGATCTCCAGGATTTTATTACCCAGAGTCAAGGGTATTAAGTTGTTCTGGGTCAAAGGCATCTTGGAAAACACCCCCACCTTCAATCCAATACATTGATTCATTCTTTGCCATGTCTGAAGTATATACTTTAGTATGGGGTTTCCATTTTCATTGAAATTAATTTAATGTCCCATTTATATAAACACCTGCTATCTTTTCACCTACAGCATGTGGTCCAATTTGTGCACAGGAAAAGGGACCCTCTCCCTCAAAGAATGAGGTGATAAACCTTGTCTGGGCTGCCCAGTAATATTTTTTGAAATCAGGTAATTTCAAATCCCCAAATTATAGTCCCATGTCAACTTTTCCATGGAGATTCTAGCCACTTTACCATTCCACCTTCTGACACATTCATTGAGCATCTTAAAAAAAAAAATCCTGGGGCAATGAAATGGGTAATGATCGAAAAAGCTACTGGAGCCTTGCCATCACCTTCATTCTGATATAGTTAACTCTGCTCACCAGTGTTATGGGCAGAGTAATCCATCTTGCAAGATCCTCCTCAATCTTCTGGAGAAAATGGAGTTCTGTATAAGCTACATAAATCTATGTTTACTTTAATTCCCAGATATTTAATGCCTTCTTGCAGCAATTTAAATGGACTTCTCTGCTGATATTGTCTATAATCCCCTTTTGTCAAAGGCATAATCTCATTTTTGTCCAGTCCTTCCCATAATCTTCCAATGTGGTCCTCAGCCTGGCCAACAACTCCCCAGGGTCTGTCAAATATACTAACACATTATCAGGGAAAAGGTTGATTTTATGTTCCACCTGGCCAACCCTCAACCCCTTTATGTCTGGATCCCGCTGAATAGCTTCCGCCAGCAGTTCAATTGCCAGTATGAACAGTCCTGAGATCAATGGACAGCCCTGCTTACTGAACCTGCTCATGGGAGACATCTGCTCATTTGTAATAATTTTTGCTTGGGATTTACAGTAAAGAGTCCTCACCCAATTAATAAATGTTTGACCCAATCCAAATTTCTCCAGTACCTTGAACAAAAAGTACCACTCCAATCTGTCAAAGGGCTCTTCCATATTCAGAGCTATGTTCACTCTAGATCCACCCCTGACTATGCCAGATGTACTATGTTAAGCAATCTAACTATGTTGTTTGCTGATCATCTCCTTTCTCCAAATCCAGCTTGGTTTGGATTCGTTAATTTTGGAAAATATTCTGCCAACCTATTGGCCAGTGCTTTTGCGATGATTTTATAATCTGTGTTCAATTACAAGATGGGCCTATACAAGTCAGGATTCAATGGGTCCCTGCCTTTTTTTGGGATCACTATGATGATTGGTGTTGAGAAGGACTCCAGGAGGGTATCCATCTCTGCCACCTGATCCACCACCTTCATAAGAATGGACATTAAAAGATCTTTGAAATCTTTATAAAATTTGTTGGGGAAACCATCCTCCCCTGGTGATTTGCCAGCCTGCAAAGAGGGAGTGCTGAATCTACATAAAAACATTAGGATTGCTAAGACCCTGGGACTAGATGGGGTATACCCCAGGCTACTACAGAAACCAAGGGAAGAGCTGGGCACTGGCAATAATCTTTCGATCCTCCCTGGCCACAGGAGGATCCAAATTTGGTAGTTCTAATGAAAACAAGAAATCATCTATTTTGGTAAGATCACCCTCTGACTCAGATTTAAACAATTCCTTATAAAACCTTCCAAATATTTTATTTATTTCTTTTGGATTAATGAGATCTTGCCTTCTCCCATTTGAATTGCATTGATTGTTTTTGAGGCCTCTTTCGCCCACTCCCCCAGCTCATAATACTGCTGTCTAGATCTTAAAATCAACTTTTCTGTCTTATATGTTCATAATGTACTATATTGGAACTTTTTATTCACCAAATTCCTGTATTTTTCTCTGTGCCTGCTTTTTGATAATCCTTTTTCCAGTTGAGCTATTTCCTGTTCTAAAGCGTTAACCTCCTTTTTCTTACATCATTGTGCCTATCTAAGATATTTTAAACTATCCCTATCACACTAGCCTCCACCACCACTACCCCCCAATGCATTGCAGCCACCTACTTATCTCAGTGTAAAAACACTTGCTCCTGTTATCTCCCATAAACTTTCCTCCCCTCAGCTTGTACAGATGTCCTCTAGTTTTCTAGTCTTGCCCCAGGAAAAAGGTGTTGGCTGTCCACACTATCCATGTCTCTCATAATTGTGTGGACCTCTATTGTCACCTCTCATTCTTCTTCACGCCAAAGAGAAAAGTTCTATTAATCTTGCCTCAAGAAACGTTCACCAATCCAGGCAACATCCTAGTAAATATCATCTGCACCCTCTCCAAAGCTTCCAAATCCTTCCTGTAATGAGGTGACCAGAACTGAACACAATACTCCAGATGAGGTCAACCAGTTTTATAGAGCTGCAACATTACCTCAGCTCTTGAACATAAACCCCAAAATAATAAAGGCCAGCATACCATGAGCCTTGTTTACCACCCTGTAAACCCATGGAGCAACCTTGGGAAGGACCCCATGATCCTTCTCTTCTTCCATACAGTTAAGAGTCCTGCCATTAACCATGTACTCCACCTTCAAGTTCAACCTTCCAAATTGCATCACTTCACACTTATCCAGATCGAACTCCATCTGCCACTTTTCTACCCAACTCTGTCTTCTGTCTACATTCAGTTATAACCTCTAACCTTTGTTTCATTTGCAAACTTACTGACCTATCCTTCCATTTCTTCGTCCAGGTCGTTTATAAAAATCACAAAGAGCAGGGGACCTAGAACAGATCCCTGCAGAACTCCACTAGTCACTGACCTCCAAGCAGAATACATTCATCTACTCCTACCCTCTGCTTTCTGCAAGCAATCCAATTCTGAATCCACTCAACTAAGGTTCCATGCCTCATAACCTTCTGAATGGGGGACCTTACTAAAATCCATAAATACTTCAGCTACTGCCCTACCTTCATCAATTTCTTTGTCACTTCCTCAAAAACTCAATTAGGATTGTGATGCATGACATGCCCCTCACAAAACCATGCTGACTCCCTGAGAAGACTATGCCTCTCTAAATGCTCGTAAATACTGTCCCTGAGAATTCCCTCCAATAGTTTGCCCACCACTAATGGAGGACTCACTGGATTACAATTCCTAGGATTCTCATTTTTAAACAAGCAAACCTATTATCCAATCTTTAGGTACCTCCTGTGGCCAGGGAGGATGGAAAGATTATTGCCAGCGTCCAGGTCTTCCCTTGGTTCCTGTAGTAACCTGGGGTATAACCCATCCAGGAACCAGGGTCTTAGCAATCCTAATGTTTTTATGTAGATCCAGCATTTCCTTTTTCTTAACCTCAACATGCACCAACACATAAGCTTATTCTATACTGACCTCACATTGACTTGGGTTCCTCTCTCTGGTGAGCAATGAAGCAGAGTATTCCTTTTGGACCTCCCCTACCTCTTTTGCCTCCAAGCACATTGCCTCCTTTACCCTTAAGCAGCCCTACCTTCACTCTGGTCATCCTTTGATCTTCAAGTATGCTTAGACCGCGTTATGGTTCTCCTTAATCCTACTTGCCAAGGCCTTCTCATACCCCATTCAAGCTCTCCTTTAAGTTCATTCCTGGCTACCATATAATTTTCAGGAGCTCTTCCTGACTTTTGCTTCCTAAGCCTTATGTATGCTTCCTTCTTCCTCTTAACTAGCTGTCTTACCTTTTTTTTTCCAACCACGGTTCCCTTATCCTACCATCTGTTCCTTGTCTCGGTGGGACAAACCTATCCAGAACCCCACGCAAGTGGTCCCTAAACCTCCTCCACATTACTCTGGAGGAGGTTAGCTTTCCCTAACCCAGGAACATTTGTTCCCAATTTAATCTCCCTAGTTCCTGCCTCATCCATCATAATTAGCCCTTCCCCAAATGAATATTTACCATTTTGTCTACTTCTATCCTTGTTCATAGCTACACTTAAGCACAAGAAGTTGTGGTCACTGTCACAAAAATGCTCCCCACCAAAAGGTCTATCACCTGACCAGGCTCATTACCCAGCACTAGATCCAGTATGGCCTCTTCTCTTGATAGCTGGTTGACATACTGTGTCAGGAATCCTTCTTAGACACACCTGACAAACTCTGCCCCATCTATCTCTCTTGTAGTGAGGTGGTGCCAGTCAATATTTGGAAAGTTGAAGTCTCCCATAACAACCCTGTAATTTCTACACATTCCAAAATCTGCTTATTTCTCTGATCCTCGCCCATAGCCAACCCCCAATACAGTGATCACTCCCTTCACGTTTATAACTTCCACCCACACTGACTCAGTAGATAATCCCTCCACAATATCTTTCCTTTCTGCATACTCTCTCTGATTAGTAATGCTACTCCCTACCCCTCTTTTACCTCCCTTACTATCCCTCTTGAAAGATCTAAATCCCAGTACCTGTATCAGCCAAATCTGTCCTTGCGTCAGCCAAATCTCTGTAATGGCCACCACATGGTAATTCCACATAATGATCTATGCTCTAAATTCATCTCCCTGACTCCTAATATGTATTGGATTGAAATAAACATGTTTCAATCCTTACAAATGACTACATTTATGCTCCCTCCACTGTCTGTCCTTCCTCACAATCTCACTAAATATTGTATCAACCTTTCCATCATTTGTTTTATTCTCTGCCCTAACATTCTGGTTTACATCCTCCTGCCAAACTAGTTTAAACCCTATCCAATGGCTCTACAAATCTCTCCTTCCAATTCAGATGTAGCCCATCCATTTTGTTCAGATCGTACTTACCCCAGAAAAGATCCCATCTGTTCTGCAACCTCTCAAGTGACTCAATATACTCTTTAGAATACGGTGACCAAATCTAACAAGATTTCAATACAGCTTTTGCAATAACTTCTTTACTTTTCAATTCTATTCTTTTTGCAGTCTTGGTAACCTGTGGCTCAACTTTTAATGACTAACATACTTTTATTTTCAGACCTCTGTAATCCTCTACTCCATAGATTCACACCTTCCAAGTAAAAAGTGGTTACAGTATTCTTTTTACTTAAATATATACCCAGCATTTAACCTAACCGTAATGTGTTGCTTGTTGCCACAAGGTTACCAATGTCCTCTTATCACACACTGGAGTCCTGCTCAGTGTTGACTTCTCTCCCACCAATTTGGTATCAATCCACACCAATGATTTTGATTCAGGGAGTAGAAGTAGATATCCATGTTGACTGATGATACAGAATTGTGGCAGTGAGGATGCAGAGATATTTCAGATGCTGAACTTTATTGCAAGAGGATTTGAGAACAAGGACCTTGTTCCAATAACACAGGCTCTGGTGAGATCACATCCAGAATATTCATGTATTGATCTGATATCACTACTTTAACAAAGGTCATACTTGTAATATAGCATGCCCAGAGAAGGCCCCAGATTGATTCCTCAGTAAACAGGATTGCTGTACAAGGGCAGATTATGTACTCCTAGAGTTTAGAACAATAATAGGTGACCTCATTGAAAGGTACAAAAATGCTTACATTTCTCGACAGTGCAGATGTGGAGTAGAAGTTCCCCTAGCTGGGACGTCTGGAACCGAGAGTCAGTTTCAAAATCAGGGATCAGCCATTAAGGACCAAGATGAGAGTGAGAACAGAGAATCTTTTGAACCCTCTGCCCAAGATGATCGATAGATCTTTTTGAAATAAAAGGGAATCAGAGGTGTGGAATTGGTATTGGACAATGGTGCTGAATAAAGGATTAGCACTGATCTTACTGAAGGACAGGGTGAAGAGGGCTAAAAGACCAATCCACTATCATCCTCTGCTTTCCATCTTGAAATCGCAAACAATCCAATCTGCTTCAACTTAACTCCTGGATTAACACTAATGTAGTTACAGAGCAAGCAACACTTACCTTCTCCTGACAATTATAGAAGTATCCTTTAGTCTCAGCAATTCCCACTCCTTTCTGAACTAACAGAAGACAGCATGGTTAGCATAGCAGTTAGCGCAACGCTATTACAGTGCCACAGACCCCTGTTCAAATCCAGCACTGTCTGGAAAGAGTTTGTATATTTTCCCTGTGGCTGCATGGGTTTCCTCCAGATGCTCTGGTTTCTTCACACCATCCAAAATCTATGGGGCTGTTGATATTTTGGGTGTAATTGGGTGGCACGATTTAGATGGTCAGAATCAGCTTCTACCATGCTGTAAATAACATTTTTTTTTTAAATGTAAATTTAAATAACATTTTTTAACATAAATGCAGCAATTATTTTAAGGTACAGACTGAATGGAAGAGAAAACTTAACATGGTCTTGGAAAATCTGGTTGGAACAAAACAAAAAGCTCCCAATAATTAATAGCATCTCCAAAAAATGTCAAGCATTATCAAATTAATCCCAGAAGTGCATAATGACACATGTAATTCATATCAACTCCCAATGATTCTCTTAAGCCAGGGGTTTCCAACCTTTTTGTTCCTCTGTACCCCTTGGGCATTTTTATAGGTTCCTGTGTACCCCTAAAATTAAAGATTAAAAAAAACACGACATTGTGCAATCTGACTGCAGATTACAATACCATGTATTGTACAGTAGTGGTTATTCTCTCAGACCCAATGTACCCACTGAAAAGTGGGGGTACATGTACCCCAGGTTGGGAACCCCTGTGTAAGGCTCTCAAATTTCCAGGGCTTTTAACAGCTTCCAAAATGACTTCCCATATTTTTTGTATTTTCCAATAATTTATAATGTCTCTACATTATCCTACTAAACCCAATGATTCCCTTCCAATCCAATTGACTCCAAATCCTTACTAATGACATCCCAGTGATTCTCAATGTCCAAACCATCTCTTGCAATTCAATGATCATTCCTATTCCCAGAATACAATGCTCCTCCAAGAGATGGCTCCAAACCATTCAAAGCTCATGAGAATTGACAACAGGTCCCAATAAAGCCACTTCCCACTTCAGGACCACTGGCTAACTGCAAAGCCCCCAATGATAAGTTCTGCTCATTACCAACCAGAGATGAAGCTTAAAACTCATTTAGTGTTATACCTTGCTCAAAAATGTGGTGCTAGTGTTTTTATTTTAGAATTCAAAGCAGAGATGCATACACAAGGTCTTTTTTAATTCTACACTTCTGTGCAACATAGGGGACCATTCAGCCCATCAACTCTATACTGACTCATAGAACATTACTTTCTCTGCACAATACCAGCAACTCCCCACAAGTTCAGCAAACCTTGGACATTATAGGCACTTTGCAGTAGCAAACTAACCTACTAAGCCACATGCCATCTGGGCTGTGTGAGCAAACCAAAGCTTTTGGAACAAACCTGGGAGAACATTCAAACTCACAGACAGGCAGAGACCAGGACTGAACCCAAGTCAATGTGAGGCAGCTACTCTTCTAACTGAGCCACTGTATTGCCATTTATCCTTGGAAAATGGATATGATAAGTGAGACTGCATTTCCATTGCCTTGACAACTCCTTGATTGTTTTGCTGTATTAAAAATTACAATGAAGTACAAAACATTTTACACCTACCCCACACTGGGTTTTGCTTCGCCATCTACTGGCAGAAATCTGACAGTCCTGGCCTCCAAAGCAACAAGTCAGAACTCTGATAGAACTTGGGAGGCCAAAACTGTACTTCAAATTCAAGGGTCAGTTCATCAATGAGGCTTGTTTCCCCCTCATCAGGAAGGACACTGGTGAGTTCTGAAATCAACTGCTGAGAGAATCATTCCAAACTTCAGTTCATGTGGAGGTAAGCAACAAGCTGACTCGCATCACTGAACCGGTGCGGACTCGAAAGGCCAACATGGCCTGTTTCCGCTCCGTAAATGGTTATATGACTCACTGGACATTTCAGATTTCAGAGTACAAGCGTGACATCACATACAACAGATTATTTTTCCTGTCGGCAAGGCAAAATTATCACTTATTGAGTACAGTTTTTTTTGCACTACCAATGTACACATGTAAATAAATAAATAAATGTGAACAAGCTGCAATACAGCAAGTTTTTTAAAAAATCAATAAAGTGCAAAAGTAAGAGTCCTTAAGTGAGTTCCTGATTGATCTTGTTGAGGAGTCTGAAGATGGAGGGAAAACAGCTGCTCCTGAACCTGGTGGGGTAAATCCTCTGGCTCCTATACCTCTTTCCTGATGGCAGCAACGAGAACAGAGCATGTGCTGGGTGATGTGGATCCTTAATGAGTGCTGCTACTCTCCTATGGCAGCATTCCCTGTAGATGATCCCAATGGTGGGAAGGATGTCCTGGGCTTTGTCCATTATCTTTTGCAGGGCTTTATGCTGAGGACATTTGCCTATCAAGTGACTATCGACCAGGGGTCCCCAAACATTTTAGACCATTGACCCCTTTGTGGAATAATTGATTCCTCATTGACTTCCAGACATGGAATCCCAACCTTGCATGGGGTGGGACTACTACCAAAGGTACAGAGAACACACATACCGATACATCTACTACGTTCAGTCCGTCCTCCAAAGCCAAATACAACATGGCGCTGCCAGAGCCCTCTCTCGTAAGAGGTTAGCCACAACTCCCATAGGTGCTATTTTCCGTTGAACCACCCCTGCATTTCACCACAAAAGTTCATTCGATCACACCCTCCCACCCCCCCCCCACCAGCATTATCGACCCCCATTTGATTCGCTGCTATTTATAGACCCCTTGGATACTCCCATCGACCCCCACTTTGGAGACCCCTATTCTAGAACAGGGGTGTCAAACTCAAATTCACAGAGGGCCAAAATTAAAAACTTGGACTAAGTCGAGGGTCGAACTAAATATTTATTGAAAATTTTCAACAACATCAGCATGTTTTCTCTTCTTTCAACATATGTAATGTTAAACTTTTTCTTATTAAAATAAATGTTTAATAATAGTTTTGGATAAACTCTTTCCAGAAGCATTAACAAATGAGAAATAAAATATTCAATAAATAATATTTCTCTATAGAGGATTTGTCAAATGTTGCTAGTGTGCTGTCGAATAGTAAAATCTGAGGGCTATTGAGAATGTGGGAGAATAACATGATTCCTGAAACAATCAAATGGGTGACTGATTGTGGGCATGAACTCTAGCAGGGTTATTTGCCATGCCCTTTTTCCATTGGTACAGATATCCTTTGATTTACACACTTTTCAAGTTTTATGCCTAATGAGCTTGTATCCAGGTGCAGGACCATTTTTAACCAGGAATATATTTATCACTGTCATGAAACTATTGGAAGATCGTTTTATCCTGAGATTAAAGTTCATAATACTTACTCAGGCCTGTGTGTGGGAGGGCGGGGTTTGCGGGCGATCGGGTTGGACAACGACAGTGCGGGGGCATCGGCTCTCACTGCAGGGCGGCATCTCGGGGGATCAGCGGCCCTGTCACCGTGAGTCGCGGGTCAGCCTGCGGCAGGGAGGGGGAGTGGGCAATGGTCCTGGCGAGGTCAGGCCCGAGGCCTCCAGTTCCAGGCGCTGGGAAGCGGCCTTGGCTTCCCCTGAAACCGGCCAGGTCACGCTGCGGTGGGCGGGCAGGCGGGGGGACACGACAGTGCAGGGGCATCGGTTCTCGCTGCAGGGCGGCATCTCAGGGGATCAGCGGCCCCCGGCCAGGCCCCAAAACCAGAGTCCATGGAGAGACCCTGCAACGTAAACAGAGGAGGTGGGGGTGATTAGCGGGCTGACGTCAATGCATCCTGGGATTTGTTGTATTACTGTGCATGCGCTATGCTGGCGCGGCGGCCAGCGGCCACCTCTAATACATTTTTGAAATGATCTTGCGGGCCAAATATAACCCGCGGGCCAGATTTTGACATGTGTGTTCTAGAACAATGTCCCAAGGCAAATGAGCCCAAGACGTGCCAGAGTTCAGGAAAATTATACAGCAAAATAATTGCAAAACTGGAAAGCCAATTTCCCTTCAATACAAATTCCCTGAAGTCCTGTCCAAAATAGTATTCCTGGCTGTCCTACTCTTCCCACACTGAAGAAACTCAGAGGATCAAGTATCTGAAGGCAAATGATGTTAGTGATGTTTCAGGCTGAGACCCTCCATTAGGATTGAGAGAGAAAAGGTTGTCATATTGCTAACTTTAAAAATTCATATAGTGTAACATCTGATAATTTGGAATATTTCCTAGTCTAGCACAACAAGGAGGGGGAGGGGGAGATGAAGTGGGAAAAATAAAAAGGCCACTTTACAATAGATCATCTCCTTCCAATGAAAGCAGCCCTGTTCTTACATCAAACAGCTTACCTGGCGTGTCTGGAGTATCTGCACTGGCGACGGATCACCTCTCTGGCCCAGGATTCTCTCTCGCAGCTGTCACTGTCACTGAACCAAGACTCTTCAGTCATCCCCTCTCACTTCCAGCTCGCAGGAAGTTTCAACAGGTCCCATTCACAAAACAGCTGCAGAGATAAAGCATATGCTCATTTAAGCATCCACTGTTTATTTAACAGCAGCAAAAATGCAAAGAGAAAATCAGTTGACACAAGGGCTAAGCAAAAAGGTTAGAAGTCAGTGAATTATTCCCTACATTCTCATCAACTACAGAGATTCAACTCCTCACTAAGGAGTATCCACACCAAAACCAAGGACCTGATTGTTGACTTCAGGAAGGGAAAACCAGTGCTGTATGATGATGATTGAGGGATCATAGAACATTACAGCACAGAAATAAGCCCCTTTGGCCCTTCTAGTCTGTACCAAACCATTTTTATTGCCTAGTCCCACTGCCATGCACCCATACCTAACCCATCCATGTACCTGTCCAAATTCTTCTTAAACGTTAAAATTCAGCCCACATTCACCATTTCAGCTGGCAGCTCATTCCACACTCCCACTACTCTCTGTGTGATGAAGTTCCCCCTAAACTTTTCTATTTCACTCTTAACCAATGTCCTCTGGTTTGTATTTCACCTACCCTAGTGGAAAAAGCCCATCTACATTTACTCTGTCTATCCCCCTCATAATTTTAAATACCTCTATCATATCTCCCCTCATTCTTCTAGGCTCCAGGGCATAAAGTCTAACCTACTTAACTTTTCCCTGTAACTCAGTTCCTATAGTCCAGGCAACATCCAAGTAAATCTCTCTGCAGTTTTTTTATTTTTTTGATATCTTACTGATCTTCTTCTTCTCTTCTTCTTTGGCTTGGCTTCGCGGACGAAGATTTATGGAGGGGGTAAAAAGTCCACGTCAGCTGCAGGCTCGTTTGTGGCTGACCAGTCCGATGCGGGACAGGCAGACACGATTGCAGCGGTTGCAAGGGAAAATTGGTTGGTTGGGGTTGGGTGTTGGGTTTTTCCTCCTTTGCCTTTTGTCAGTGAGGTGGGCTCTGCGGTCTTCTTCAAAGGAGGCTGCTGCCCGCCGAACTGTGAGGCGCCAAGATGCACGTTTTGAGGCGTTATCAGCCCACTGGCGGTGGTCAATGTGGCAGGCACCAAGAGATTACTGATACCCTAAAGGTTAACCACCAGGTTGGATCAGCAGTAAAGAAAGCGAATGCTAGGTTGGCATTCATTTCAGGAGGAAGAAGGTGTTGATGGGGCTCCAGGGAACACTGGTGAGACCTCATTTGGAATACTGTGTGCAGTTTTGGGCCCCTTATCTTTGAAGGGATGTACTGATATTGGAGAGAGTTCAGAGATTTACAAGGATGATTCCTGGAATACAAGGGCTAGCATATGAGGAGCATTTATCAGTTCTTGGACTCTATTAATTGGAGTATAGAAGAATGAAAGAGAATCTCATAGAAACATTTCAAATACTGAAAGGATTGGACAGAGCAGATGTGAATAAGTTGTTTCCCTTGGTGGGTGAGTCCAGAACAAGAGGGCACAGTCTTAGAGTTAGAGGGTACCCATTTAAAACAGAAATGAGAGGAAATTTCTTTAGCCAGAGGTCATGGATTTGTGGAATTTGTTCCCACACACAGCGTGGAGGGCCAATCACTGGGGGAATTTAAGGAGGAGATTGATAGGTATCTAATTAGTCAAGGTATCAAGGGATAAGGGAAAAAGGCCAGAAATTGGAACTAGATGTGAGAATGGTTTAGCTCATGGTGGAGTGGCAGAGAAGAATTGATGGGTTGAATGGCCTACTTCTGTTTCTTTATCTTGTGATCTTTCCAGTAGTTAGGTGACTAAAATTGCACAAAATATTCCAAATCTGGACTTTCCAATGTCTTATACAACTTTACCATAACATCCCAACTCCTGTACTCAATACATTGATTTATGAAGGCCAATATGCCAAAAGCTCTCTTTACAACCCTATTAACCTGTGACACCACTTTTAGGGAATTATGTATCTGTATTCTCAGATCCGTCTACTGCACTCATCAGTACCCTACCATTTATGTCTTTTCTTGGTTTGTCCTTCCAAAATGCAACACCTCACACTTGTCTGCATTAAATTCCATCTGTTATTGACTAGCACCTCAGTTCATCTGGTCCAGATCCCTCTGCAAGCTTTGAAAACCTTTTTCGCTGTCTACAATGCCTCCATTCTTAGTGTCATCTGCAAACTTGATCCAATTTACCACATTATCATCGAGATCATTGATATAGATGACAAACGACAATGGTCCTAGCACTGATCCCTGAACCACACGCTAGTCACAGGCCTCCAGTCTGAGAAACAGTCATCCACCACTACTCTCTGGCTTCTCCCATCCAGCCATTGTTGAATCCAGTTCACTACTTCACCATGAACACCTAGGGTCTGAACATTCCTGTTTAAACTCCCATACGATACCTTGTAGACAACATCCGTGGCCTTTCCTTCGTCAACTTTACTGGTATCTTCCTCGAAGACTGGTTAAACACAACCTACTACATACAAAATCATGTTGACTATCCCTGATCAATTTCTGGCTATCCAAATAATTGTATAACTGATCTCACAGAATACCTTCTAATAATTTACCTACTACAGAAGTCAGGCTCACCGGCCTATTACTTCCAGGGTTACTTTTGAAGCCATTTTTAAACAACAGAACAACGTGAGCTACCCTCCAATCCTCCAGACCTCATAAGGTCTCATAAGGTATGTTTCAAAAATAATGTGTCAATGGCTGACCAGTGGTTGACATTTCTGCCAGAGCCCCGGCAATTTCCTCCTTCAAGATTCAAGAAACTATCTTGTCAGGCCCTGGGGAGCAAGCACTTCCTCCTCTTTCATCTGTATAGGTTCCATGATCTCGCTGATTGTTTTCCTTACTTCCTATGACTCTGTGCCTGTTTGCTGAGTGAATACTGATTTAAAAAAAGGTGGAGAGGGTGAGAAAATTTATGCTCTTGGGAGACACTATCTCGGAGGATATTTCCTGGATCTAACACACTAACGGCATCATGGAGAAAGCACGTCAATGTCTCCATTTCCTCAGGAGATAGCGGAGATTTGGTATGACATCAGAAACCATGGCAAATTTCTACAGAAGTGTGGTGAAAAGTGTACTGATCGGCTGCATCACAGTCTGGTATGGTGACACCAATACTCCCAAGAATAAAGTCCTTTAAAAGGTAGTGGACATAGCTCAGGAATCCCCACCATCAAGACACCTGCAGGGAACACTGCCGAAGGAAAGCAGCAGCAATCATCAAGGATTCACACCACCCAGCACACACTCTGTTCTCACTGCTACCTTCAGGAGAGATACAGGTGCCACAAGACTCGCACCACTAGGTTCTGGACAGCTGTCACCCCTCCACCATCACACTCCTCAACAACAAACCCAATCAGGAACTCATTTAAGGACTATTACTTTTGCACTTTATTGTTACTTTTCCCCCTATCTGCAGTGCACAGTTTGTCACAATTTGTTTCTTTATTTATTTACATGTATACATTGTGTAGTTTTTTTTTGCACTAACAATAAGTAGTCATTCTGCCATGCCCACAGAAAAGGAACGTTAGGGTTGTTTGTGATGTCATGTATAAATCTGAAATCTAAGGGTAGTTTACAGCGGGCTTTGGGATGTGGCTGGAAACCAGAGCAGCTACAAGTTAATGCAAGTGGTCACAGAGAGAACATGCAAGCACTGCAAACAACAGCATCCAAGGTCACAATTGAACCCAGTCTCTGGAGCTGAGAGGCAGCAACTCTACTAACTTGGCCATCGTCACTTCTTGTGCTCTAAGTGGCAGCCACTGTATACCATTGCTTTAAACTACTACAGGCCACGTCGATGAAGTCCCATGCCAGGTACTGTTAAATACAGTTCCAGACATTTGACTCACTCTGCAGAATGAATAGAGTACAGGTATCCCCGCTATCTGAAAGTAGAGTGATCCTTTGAAACGTTTCGTAAGCTGAAATGGCGTAAAGCAAAGAAGCAGTTACTATTAATTTATCTGGGAACATTTCTTGTTTTCCCAGACTCATTGCCTTGCACTCTCCCAACAGCCCGCTATCAGTCCCCACACTGATCCCACTGCCCCACGCTCTCACAATAGCCTGCCGAACGCTATTTTCACTTTTCGCCTATTTTCATAAAAGTGAAAATCTTCTTTGGATTTCTTTCGATTAGCGAAAAAAGGTACTAATATAGGTCTTTTGTAAAAGTGAAGTGGCATAATGCGAACCTTTGAAAAGCAGGTGATACTGTAAATTATTGGATTAATGATCAATCTATAGCCCACCTCACTGACAAAAGGCAAAGGAGGAAAAACCCAACACCCAACCCCAACCAACCAATTTTCCCCTGCAGCCGCTGCAACCGTGTCTGCCTGTCCCGCATCGGACTGGTCAGCCACAAACGAGCCTGCAGCTGACGTGGACTTTTACCCCCTCCATAAATCTTCGTCCGCGAAGCCAAGCCAAAGAAAGAATAGCAAATTATTAAGATCTGCTCTTAGGATCACGAGGTAAAACATGAAAGTCTGCATACACTGTCATTGAGTGGAAGTGAGCTTGGGTGAGTACATGGTCATACAGCTTGAGAGCAGGAGGGATTACAGATGGAGAGCAGAGAGAGAGAATCCCATTCAGAGAGCAAAGGAGAACTTCTTCAAGGTATGCAACCCTCAAAGAAATTTCACAGACGTTTGGATCACAGAGATCTTAGGATCATTAAGTGGGTTTGTAAAACGTATATTGTGAAATTTAGCATCTTATCCTAATTTTCTGTCTTATGATGAATATAAAAGTAATTTTCTAATATGTATCATTCTGTGCATCAGAAGCAGTGAAAAATCCCTTTTAACTGTATGCTTTTCTTTAAATTTAGTGAGGATATGACATTTTCTCACTGCAATCAAAACTGGAAATGAAGGAGAGAAGATAAGGTGACTTCAGCATTGGCGGGTGGCTAATAATGAATTTAAGTTTGAAGAGCAACAAATACAGAGCTCTCTACAAAGGTGGGGAAACTGCAGCACTCAGTGATGGAACAAAATGGGTTAAGAGGAATTTTATATCCTCATAATTTATTTTTAAATGTGAAATGAGTCATAGAAAGATATAGCACTGAAACAGGCCACCAGGACCACACAGATCATCAAGCTCCTGTTCATGTTGATCCTATTTTGTTCTTTCTACTTTCCCCATCAACTCTCCCATATATTCTACCACTTACCTACACACTAGGCTAATTTACAGTGGCTAATTAAACTACCAAAACGCATGATTGGAATGTGGGAGAAAACTACTGCACATGCAATAGGCCAGCACAGTTAGTGTAACAGCTAGCACAATGCTGTTACGGTGCCAATGACCGGGATTCAAATCCAGCGCTGCCTGTAAGGCACATTCTCTGTGTCTGCATGGGTTTCCTCCCACTGTTCAAAACCTGTGGGTGGGGAGGAGGGGTGTTGTAGGTCAATTGTGTAGCATATGCTCATGTGCCGAAGGGGCATGTTACCATGCCGTATACCTAAATAAAAAAATAATAAAATTTATTTAAGAAACTATTTAAGAAAAACATGCAAACTCCACACAGGCAGCATCCGAGGTCAGGACCAAATCTGGTTCTCTACTTGTTTTGCCACCCTACATGAGCAAGCAGGACCCAATAATGGCGAGGTTGGCATAAGGTATGTTTCAAAAATAATGTGTCAATGGCTGATTAACAAAATCAGGAGGAAAAGACAACTGTGAGACAGTGATACCAGTACAATTGGTAATATACTGATGATACTGTCAGCAAAGGTAGTAAGGAAATAGGGGGGGGGGGGGGGGGGGGGTGGGAAGAAAGAGCTGGGTGACTGGAGTGCACAGATAGGGATGGTGGTTGCCGAAAACACATTTGGATAGGTACATGGATGTAGGAAAAAGTGAAGGGTTATGGTCTGTGCAGGGGGCGAGGGGGTTTATATTATGTCAGGACAACATTGTGGCTGAAAGGCCCTTATTGCACTGATCCATGGTCTCATGCACTGTTAGACTGAAAACACACACACATTAGAGGGAACACCTAATCTTCCATCTGGGCGTCCTCCACCTGGATGCCACTAACATCAACTTCTCCAGTTTCTGTTAACACCCTCCCCCTCCCCTTCTTCAACCCCCTATCACCTTTCCCCCAGCTCTTTCTGTCTCTCTTTCTCTACTCCCACCTATCCCCCTCCCCCCCCCCCACCCACTTTCTCTCTGCCTCCTTTCATAGAGCCAAAATCAATTCTCACCTCTACTCTTATCCTATCGAATGAAAACCTTTTGTTGGTCTGGACTCATCCTCCTCCCATTCTTCAGAATTTATTCATACACCTTCCTGTTTTTTGCTTGTACCTCATTGTAAATGTTTTTACATGTAAAGGCTTCATGAATAGGCACATGGATGCAAGAAAAAATGGAGGGTTATGGACTGTATTGGGGGAAGGGAGGGTTGAACTGATCATGGTTTATATGGGTCAGTGCAACATTGGGCCAAAAGGCCCTTGAACCGTTTTATGAACCAATTGTTCTAGATTTATAGGAGTAAAACATGAAAAAGTGCTATGAACCATTAGGACTGAACTCAAAGTATATGAGCCCCCTTCTCTGTGAAACAATCAAGTTTAATTGATTTCTTCTGTACTTCTCTCCTCCTGACTACAGAAAATACATAAAAAATATTTTATGATTTCAGTCTGTGCCCACACCCTTCCTCACCAGAGAGGATGCCTGATCTTAACATTCAAGCTCAGGCTAATTAATTGCATGCAGCATCCATACCGCACCACACTGGACCATGGCCATCTCCATCAAGAGCCTAATTATCTTTTCTTGACAATCACTAGCAACAAGAAGATCATTACCACTGAGTAAAATACGAAAGTCTGTAGACATCGTGAATGAAGTAAAAACACAACACTGGAGAAACTCAGCAGGTCAAATAATGTACTTCATATAGCAAAAATAACCAACATCTCAGGCTTGAGCTCTTCAGCAAGGCATATGTTCTAAATTTAGGCCTGTGCAGCTACCCTCTTGCTTCCCTTTTCAATTACCTACTCCTCCATTCACATCTCCCTCCCACCTCATCAAAATCCAATGCATCCTTCCACCTACGAATTCCTCAAGTGGTGGGCGCTTCCATCCCCTCCCAACGCTGACCCACAGAAGATACAGCATCTTCTGCTCTCTACCATGCAAAGGTCATGATACATTCCACCCCAACCCAGGGCACCTCTACTTTCAAAGTACAGGCTCCTCTCCTCACACCCCCTGTCCTCCCCCACCAAACCTTCACCTGCCTCCAGCCTACCCTTCCAACACCCCCAGTTCCTCTGGCCTCTCCCTCTACCTGCTCCACACCCGCCTGCCCCACACCTTGCACACTCCTCATTCACCTGCCCACACCTTGCACACCCTCCTCACCTACCTGCCCACACCCTGCACCGCTCCACACCCTCCTACCCTACCTTGCACGCGCTCCACACCCACCTGCCCGCGCTCCACACCCACCTGCCCGCGCTCCACACCCACCTGCCCGCGCTCCACACCCACCTGCCCGCGCTCCACACCCACCTGCCCGCGCTCCACACCCACCTGCCCGCGCTCCACACCCACCTGCCCGCGCTCCACACCCACCTGCCCGCGCTCCACACCCACCTGCCCGCGCTCCACACCCACCTGCCCGCGCTCCACACCCACCTGCCCGCGCTCCACACCCACCTGCCCGCGCTCCACACCCACCTGCCCGCGCTCCACACCCACCTGCCCGCGCTCCACACCCACCTGCCCGCGCTCCACACCCACCTGCCCGCGCTCCACACCCACCTGCCCGCGCTCCACACCCACCTGCCCGCGCTCCACACCCACCTGCCCGCGCTCCACACCCACCTGCCCGCGCTCCACACCTTGCACACTCCTCATCCACCTGCCCACACCTTGCACACGCTCCACACCCACCTGCCCGCGCTCCACACCTACCTGCCCACACCCTGCACACGCTCCTCACTCACCTGCCCACTCCTTGCACACTCCTCACCTACCTGCCCACACCCTGCACCGCTCCACACCCTCCTACCCCACACCTTGCCCACGCTCCACACCCACCTGCCCGCGCTCCGCACCCACCTGCCCACTCCTTGCACACTCCTCACCTACCTGCCCACACCCTGTACACGCTCCTCACCCACCCTCGGGCCCTGACATCTCACTCCTTCCTGCCTGCAGCCTGGGGGTCTCCCCCCCTCACCCTCCGTCCACTGGCAGGGCCGCTCGCATTTATTTCCCTCTCCCTCACGTTAAAGCTCCCGTCTTCACGGTCATGCCGAGTGGATGACTCACGCTGCGGATGCCGCAACCCCATTGCTCCGACTCGGGTTGGCCGGGAATAACCAACGATCAAGATCAACTCATCCACCCAGATAACCGGCGACAAGCGAGCAAAACGAGGGGCACAGCGCCGCCTGCGGTGGGGAGGAGCAGGGATTTCACAGCAACCCCTTGAGTGATCAAGGGATCGGTTCACAGCGCCGCCTGCGGTGGGGAGGAGCAGGGATTTCACAGCAGCCCCTATGGATTGTGATCAAGGGGTCAAAACAAAACACAGGCAACGACCTTCAACGCACATCATTCACTTCGCTGCCAGCTTCCAACCTGATCTCAAATTCACCTGGTCCATCTCTGACAATGCTCTCCCCTTTCCCCTTTCTGGATCAGGGTACGAGCTATTTTACAAACCCACTAACCCCTACCTACAACAATCTTCTCTACACATCTTCAACGATTCTATTCCCTTCTCGCAAGTTCTCTGTCTGCGCCACATCTGTTCCCAAGATGAGGTCTTCCAGTCCAGATCATCTGAAATGTCCACCTCCTTCCATAGACTGCTTCCCCTCTGCCACCATCAACTCAGCTCTCACCCACATCTCCTCCATTTCCCATTCATCTGCCTGGCTCCCTCTGCCACAAGATGTAACAAACACAGGATTCCCCCTTGTCCTTACCTACCACATTATCAAACACATTATCCTTCATAATTACCACCACCTGCAACATAATCCCACTTCCAGACACATCTTCCCCTTTCCTTCCTTGTCTGCCTTCTGAAGGGACTGCTCACTCCGTGACTCCCTCATCCAATCATCCCTCCCCACCAATTCCAACCAACCCCTCCCCCCCCCACACCTTCTCCTGTGGCCGCAGGAAGTGCCACACTAAACTCTCGCCACCATTAAGAGCCCCAAACAGTCCTTTCAAGTGATGCAATACTTCCATGGAGTGATCTATTGTATCTGGTGCTCCCTTTGTGGCTTTCTGTACATCAGAGAGACTGGTCGCAGACTGGAAGATTGCTTTGCTGAGCACCTTCGCTCTGTTCGCATCAGTGAAATGGATCTGCCAGTGGCCAACCATTTCATTTCAGTGGCCCACTCCCATGCTCACATGTCCGTCCATGGCCTCATGCACTATCCTACCAAGACCACCCACAAATTGGAAGAACAACTCTTAATTTTCCGTTTGAGCACTCTCCAGCCAGATGGCATTAACATTGACTTCTCCGGTTTCTCCTAGCCTATTCTCCATTCTCGGTCCCTTCCCATTCCCTTCAGCTTCTTTCCTCCAGCTCTCCAACCCCTCCCCTCTCCATTCACAGAGCCATCCCTCCTCCTCCTGTTTGCTGAGGTGGCCTCCCTCCCTTATTCACCTATTACCTCCTGCTTTTGTGTCCATGCTCCTCTCCCACCGACTCCCCTTACCATTTTGTTCAGGTACCTGCTGACATTTTGTCTATCTTGATGAAGGGCTCAGGCCCAAATGTTGGTTATGTATTGTTATCTTTGCTCTATAAAGAACACTGTTGACCAGCTGAGTTTCTCCAGCATTGTGTTTTAACTTCAAACATGGTGTCTGCAAACTTTTGTGTTTTACTGCGTGACCACAGCACCGGTTCACAGCACCATTTGTAGCTAGGTGAAACAGAGGGTGAGAGACAGCCCCCTCCCACTCTCGCCAGCCCTATCCCACTCCTACCAGCCACTTTTTCCAGCCCCCTTCCCCTCTCATCAGCCCCCTCCAAATCCCACCCCTCTCGCCAGCCCCCACCCATACTCACCAGTCCTCTCCCACTCTCGCCAGCCCCTTCCCATTCGCCATACCTGGAACCATAGAACACTACATTGGTATTTATATTTACCTCCTATGAATGCTGTGAGCCCTGCTGAGATCCTCCAGCATTTCTGTTTTTACTACAATCTCAGACTTTTGTGTTTCACTCCATAGAACACTGCAGCAGAGAAACAGCCCCTCTAATCAGCACCAATCTATTATTCTGCCTAGATCTATTAACCTGCACCCAGACCATATCCCTCCATCTACTCCCAACCATTCATTTTTTTTCTACAATGTCAAAATTGAGCATACATTTACCAATTCAGCTGGCAGCTGATTCCACACTCCTTCACTCTCTCTGCGTGAAGAAGCTACCCCTAATGTTTCCTTTAAATTTTACACCTTTCACCCAAAACCCCTGTCCTCTCATTTTATTTATCTCACCTAACCTCAGTGGGAAAAGCCTCCTTGCATTTACTCCGTCTATACCCATCATAATTTTAAATACCTCTATCAAATCTCCCCTCATTCTTCTACACTTCAGGGAAGAAAGTCCTAACCTGTTTAACCTTGCCCTGTGATTCCATTCCTGAAGTCCAGGCAACATCATAGTAAATCTCCTCTGTGCTCTTTCAATCTTATTGATATCTTTTCTGTAGTTGGTGGCCAAAATTGCCCAAAATAGCCAAAATTTGGCCTGGAAGGCCAACTGTAACATTGAAGGGCATCTTTTTTTTTAAAGAGTAGAAATAATTTATTAAGACTGGATTCCTGAATATAAATAAAGCAAAATAAGATGAGTTGCAAGTTGACTGGGATAGATTGGGGAAGCTTATCAGTGCACAGGCAAACAAGAATCATTTAATGTGTGGATGGGTGAATTACGAAAATTAATCCGGTCTGGCACGATCTGCAGTACTTGCATATGGCTGACCAGATACCAGAACAATTCATACAGTAAACCTCTACACCATAGTTTCTTTTTTTTTAATTTTATTTTTCATTTGCTTCAAAACATATACAGTATTTATCCATAACATAAGAATAAAATCTACAACATAAAAAGAATATAATTTTATATATTTTCTCCCCCCGCCCACCCATCCCCTCCCTCCCCAAAAAAGTAGGGAATAAAAGGAAAAGAAAAACCCATCTAATAAACTTGTATTTTTCATTAATTAATTGCAAATTTACATAATAATCTTAAACCATGAACTAATTAGGGCGGGTTGGATGGGTTGGACGCTCTAGGTAAAGTCATAGCAATAAAATCCATGTAGGGTTTCCAAACCTTATCAAATTTTTCTGATTGATTTCATAAATTGAACTTTATTTTCTTTAATTATATTCAATTTCATAATTCCATTCACCATTTATTCAACCCCACAATATCACCTGATTTCCATGTTACAGCTATAAATTTCTTTTGCTACACTTAAAAACTTTTTCTGATAAATATCTAACTTCAATTGGGAAAAATCTCCCAATAAAAATATTCTAGGATCCTTCAAAATTTGCGTCTTCAAAACTCGTCCCAATAAGAAACTTGCATCCTTCCAAAACCTATCTAAATTTTCACATTGCCAGACTCTAAGCAGGAAAGATCCAACTTCTTTATTACATCTAAAGCATTGATCATGGAGTATAATGTATGAAGTATAAAAAATCTAAATTGTACCATTTGATATCAAACATTAATTGTATTAGTTACACTTTCATAGCATAATTTTTGACCATACTTCATCTTGAATCTTTATATTTAAATCTTTTTTCCATCTGGATTTAGATTTGAATAAATCCTTTTTCTGAATAGTCTCTTGTAATTTAATATACATATTGGTAATGAATCTTTCAATAAATGTATCAGTTATTAGATATTCAAATGGACTTTGTTCTGGTAATGTAAAATTCCTCCCTAACTTTCTTTTTAAATATGATTTAAGTTGATAAGAAGAAAAAATAGTATTATGTTGAATATACTTATCTTTCTTTCAATTGGTCAAAAGTCAAAAAAATGGATCCCAAAAAACAATCCCTTATCCTTTTTGTTCCACAATTAAACCAAACATCAAAATAACAATTATTAACCATATAAGGAATTAAAGGATTTTGATTTAATATCATTTTAGCCAACTGATAGTTCTTCATTCCTCTTTCTACATGTACTCTATTCCATACTTTAAGCATATGCCTCAAAATTGGTGTATCTAGTTTTCCTTTTAATAATCCCTCATGATATTTATATAAAATATGTTCAGAATTACTTTCTTCTATTTTACTCATTTCAATTTGCACCCATGCAATCTTTTCATCGATCTGATAATAAGAAGCTGCTTTATAATAATTTTTTTGAATTAGGCAATCAAAGTCCTCCCAATCAAATTTACATGTTAATTTTTCCAGTGATATCTGAGGCATTTTATCCTGCCAAATAAGTCTTATTACACTTTTATTTAAATCTTGATAAAAAGTTATTGGTACAAGAATTGGTAAAGATTGAAAAAGATATTGTATTCTAGGAAAGATATTCATTTTCACACAGTTAATCCTTCCTATTAAAGAAATTGCCAAATCGTTCCATCTTATTAAATCTTCTTTAATTTTCCACAATAAAGGTATGTTATGTAATTTAATTTAAATAAATTATTTAAATTCTTATCAACATTCATTCCTAAATATTTAATTGCGCCATTCTGCCATTTAAATTTTGTCCTTTTCTTGACTTGAACATAATCTGTCTCGATCATTGGCATCACTTCACTTTTATCAAAATTTCCTTTATAACCTTAGACTAACCCATACTTCGCCAATCAATCATTTACTTTTTTTAATGAGCTTTCAGAGTTTGTAAGATATAGTATTACATCATCCACAAAGAGACAAATTTTGTGTTCTTTATCATTTATTTAAAGCCCTCGATCTCATTATCACTTCTAATCACCTCGGCCAAAGGGATATAATGGACAACCTTGCCTAGATGATCTTTCCAACAAAAAGGATTTTGATATTTGTCTATTTGTAATCACTTTAGCCTTTGGACAATTATATAATGCTCTTATCCAATTTGTAAAATTTGTCAGAATTCCAAAAATGTTCAGTACTTTAAATAAATAATCCCATCCTAATCTATCAAATACCTTTTCAGAATTCCAAAAAATTTTAGTGCTTTAAATAAATAATCCCATTCTAATATATCAAATGCCTTTTCTGCAGAAGGTGGGAGTTACCAACTGTTGAATCTGAAATAGTATGAAATAATGCAGCAATTACATGTACAGTTATGATTATTTGTCTGCGTAATGCGTTACCAAAGTTGCAAAGTCTAGGAGATCTAGTATAGTCTGTCGATCAGGACATGCTGAGCAGACCAGAATGTACAAATGGAAGCACAAATTGGGGTCAGAAAATGGCAAGCACAGATGGCCTGTCATGATTCAAAGAGAAAGAAAGAGCAAATTACAAAAAGTTGAATCAGAATAAGAATTAATTGTCATTAACATAATACAAAATTCATTGTTTTGTGACAGCATCAAACATTACTATAAATCACAATTCAAAATAAATAAAATAGAGCAAGAAATCCTCTTCCCCTCTGCCATCAGAAATCTGATGGCAACAGGGGAAAAGCTGACCTTGTACTGCTGAGTACTCATCTTCAGATTCCTGTACCTTTGTCCCAATGGCAGCAGAGTGAAGAGGGCATGGCCTGGGTGGTGGGGGTTTTTGAGGATAGAGGCTGCTTTCTTAAGACACTGCCTCTTGTAGATGTCCTTGATGGAGTGAAGACAGGTGCCCATGATGTCACTGGCTAAGTCAACAACCCTCTGGAGCTTTTCCTGTCCTGACCATTGCACCTCCATTCCAGACAGTAATGCAACCAGCCAGAATGCTCTCCATAGTACACCTATAGAAGTTTTCGAGAGTCTCAAAGGATAGCCATTGGCATTTTGATTGTATCAACATGGGTGCTTTAAAACAGAACCTCAGGGATGTTGACAGCCAGGAATTTGAAGTGCTTGACCCCCTCCACAGCTGACCCCTCGATGAGGACTGGTTCATGTTCTCCTGAAGTTCACAATCATCTCCTTAGTTTTGATAACGTTGAGTACAAGGTTGTTAGTGAGACCCACTCAACTAGCTGATCTATCTCATTCCTATACGCTTCCTCATTGCCATCTGTGATTTTGTTGACAATAGTTGGGCCATTGGCAAATTTGCAGATGGCATTGGAATTGTGCCTAGCCACACAGTCATGGGTGTACAGTGAGTAAAGCAGTGGGTTAAGCATGCATCCTTGAGGTGCACCAGTGTGGATCATCAGTGAGTAGAGGATGTTGTTTCTGATTCATACTGATTGTGGTCTTCTGGTGAGGAAGTCAAGGATCCAGTTGCAGAAGGCGGTGCTGAGGCTCAGAAGCTTGTTGACCAGCACTGAGGGAATAATGGCATTGAAGGCTGAGCTGTAGTCGATTAAGAGTAAGTGGATTTATGAGTTGCTATAAAATTCAGACCTAAGTCCTGCAGGGCAGCATAAAGTATAACAATTAAGTTTTGTCCCTTGAGATCACATTAGGCCATGTTGTAACAGTCCGAAGGACATAAAGCTTATCACGAAACTGTGATTGTCTGCTAAAATGGCAGACAACTGGAGTTTCACGGAACTGCAAAGTGAGACCATGTTCACATTAAAGTTTATTCTACACATATATAACCAGACAAAACTGCACTTCTCCAGACCATGATGCACACACAATCCACTGCACATATTTACATAAATATATAATTACAAATAAATATTTATAAGCATTTAGAAATGTGCTCTGTAAATCATCCACTAGACTTTTGGTGCTTTGCTCTTCTTCAGTTCTTCATTCTGTTGTATTTATTTCTCTGGTGTCTCTCAATTATCATTTTTTCTTCTTGAAACATGGTTTCTCCTTTGCTTCAATGGATGGAACTGCAAACCGAATTTACTTTATTTCCCACCTATCCGTTATCACACCCTCTCCCCAGATGCAATCAAAGAGCGTTCCCCTGGTGCTCACCTTTCACGCCAACTGCTTTCGCATTCTACGTATTATCTTTCATGATTACCAACATCTCCCCTTTCAGACCTTATCTGCATTTCACATGAACCACCCAGGTCCTGTCACCTGGTTCTCAGGTCCTGTCACCTGGTTCTCAGGTCCTGTCACCTGGTTCTCAGGTCCTGTCACCTGTCTCAGGACCACCCTCCTTCCACTGCACCTTCCACTGCACCTTCCACTGCAAAGAGAAGCAACAGAACCAACTTCTCCCTTCCCACCACCCAAACACAAACACTACTTCCAGGTGAAGGAGACAGTCACTTGCACTTGTTTCAAACTTGTCGATGTTCACAGTGTGACCATCCCACCCACCACCCCTCACTCTGCATGTAGGGGCATGATATTGTAGGATATTTGTGGGCCTCGTGTCACACTGAGAGAGTTTCACGGATGCTTTCTCTGTCTCTCTCAGCAAAAGAAGTTGGTCAGGATGGAAGTGTGTATATTGTTTCTGGACAAATGTTTCACAGCAAATACTAACATCTCAACTGTTGTGATGTGCATCTGGGTGGTTCTGCATACAAATGAAATTGAGCATTTTGTTGTTATCTGGAAATCTGCATCAGGTGCAGAGGAGATTTACCAGGATGATTCCTGGAATGCAAGGGCTGACATATGGGGAATGTTTGACAGCTCTTGGGTTGTATTTGTTGGAGTATAGGAAAGTGAGGGGGGATCTCATAGAAAGATTTTGAATATTGAAAGGCTTTGACAGAGTGAATGCAGATAAGATGTTTCCCTTGATGGGTGAATCGAGGACAAGGGGTCATAGTCTTAAAATTAGAAGTTATCCAATTAAAACAGAGAGGAGGAAGGACTCCTTTAGTCAGAGGGTCGTGGATCTGTGGAACTCACTGCCGCATAAAGCAGTGGAGGCCAGATCACGGGGAGTACTTAAACAGGAAATGGATAAGTATCTCATTAGTAAGGGTATCAAGGCATATGGGGAAAAGGCTGGAAATTGGAACTAGGGGGAGTTTAGTTTAGCTTAGTGCATAGCCATGGAACAGACCCGATAGGCCTCGTGGCCTGTTTCTGTTCCTTTATCTTGTGATCCAGATATATAAATTTCATTATTTTCAATTACATTGGATTACAAAATCAGCAAAAAGGGGTTGTTTTATACCTGCATATTTGAAAGCATTCTGTTTGAGAGGTTTCTAAATGTGAGTTTCTGGAACTAATTTGAAAGTTAATTTTTGGATTACAACTGCAAGTCCTCACAGGCACTGGAAAGTCCTCACAGGAGTCACGTGATGGAGTAGTGAACGGTCGGGGAACTCCAGCCCTCTCCGGAAAAGTTTTAAAAAAACACAGAAAACACAAAGGCACAAACACAAAAATTAAAACAAAGTGAAAGTAAAGGTGGGAAGAAAATGGCAGCGAAGAAAGAAAAGTGGAAAGCAATGGGAAGAAGAGAAGAAGAAAAGACATCGGAAGAAGAAGGTGAAGGCCTTACCTGTCCGAGGAGGCCCGCTGTGGAGAGAGAAGCCCGCTCCCTCAGGTCAGTCGAAGTCCCGAGCTCGAGACTACAAAAATGGCTCGCGGAGCCAAGCAAAAGTGCGCAACCGCGCATGCGTGAGGAGTCGCGCATGCGAAGACAAAAAAAAACACTGACAGGAGGGGGAACCAGCTGAGGAGTCGATCTCCACAGCTGAGAATGACAGCCACAGCACAGCAGCAAGAAGAGAACATAGAAAACAACAAGAACAAGAAAGAAGAGAGTAAAAAGAAATCAAGGAAACAACAGATGACCAACCCAGAGGAAGAAGAAGAAGAAGAAGAACACAGAGAAATGGAAGAAGAAGGGAAAGGCAAGACAATGGATATTTTTTTTTAAAGAATATATGGAATCAGTAAAAGAATGGCAATCACAAGAATTTAGTGAAATAAAAAGAAAAATTACAAGTACAGAAGAAAAAAATGAATACATTAGAGATGGTCATGTCAGATATAGGAAAAAGAGTGGACAAGGTGGAAGAACGAGAAACAGCCATAGAAATGGAAGTAAAGGACTTAAAAGAGAAATTAGAAGAATCTAATAAAAAAGTTAAAGAGACACAGAGCTGTTAGCTCAGATGATAGATATAATGGAAAATTATAATAGAAGAAATAATATAAAGATAGTGGACCTTAAGGAAGATGAAGAAGGCAAGAATATGAGAGAATTTATAAAAGATTGGATCCCCAGGGTCCTAGGAAGACCAGAATTACAGGAAGAAATGGAAATAGAAAGGGCACATAGAACATTAGCCCCTAAACCACAGCCACAACAAAAACCAAGATCCATTTTAGTAAAATTTCTAAAATATACAATGAGAGGAAAATATATTGGAGAAGCAATGAAGAAAATAAGAGAAGACAAAAAGCCACTGGAATACAAAGGTCAAAAATTTTTTTTCTATCCAGACATAAGATTTGAACTCCTGAAGAAGAGAAAGGAGTTTAATACAGCAAAAGCGATCCTATGGAAAAAAGAATATAAATTTATGCTAAAGTACCCAGCGGTACTTAAAATAGTTATTCCAGGGCAGCAAAACAGACTATTCTCGGATCCAGAGGAAGCACGAAAATTTGCAGAACAACTACAAGACAGACAGAGATGAAGACATGTAACGAGAGCAAATATGACCACGAACTATATGTATGTTTGTATATGGGTATGTATATATATATGTATATGTGTGTGTGTGTATGTATATATGTGTGTACATGAGTGTATGCGTATTTAAAGGAAAATATATGGATTCAAACATGGATAAAACTGGGGGAAAAAATTAACAGAAAGAACAAAGTAACCAAATTTATAATTAAATCGATGCAAGAAATGCAACTTTTGGATATATGGAGGAAACAACACCCAAAGGAAAAGAAATATTCATATTATTCGGGTAGACATAAAACATACTCAAGAATAGACCTATTCCTGTTATCAGCTCGCATGCAAGACAGAGTTAGAAAAACAGAATATAAAGCTAGAATATTATCGGACCACTCACCCCTGATATTGACAATAGAGTTAGAGGACATCCCTCCAAGAATGTATGATGGAGATTTAATTCCATGCTACTTAAAAGGCAGGATTTTAGATAATTCATTGAAAGACAAATTAAAATGAACTATGAAATAAATACGGAATCAGTGAAAGATAAGTTTATACTATGGGACGCAATGAAAGCGTTAATCAGAGGGCAAATAATAAGTTATGTAACCAAGATGAACAAGGACTACAATCGGGAAACAGAGCAGTTGGAAAGGGAAATAGCAAATATAGAAAAAGAATTAGCAATGAAGGAAGACACAACTAAAAGAAGAGAATTGGCAGATAAAAAAATAAAATATGAAACACTACAAACATATAAGGTGGAGAAGAACATAATGAAGACAAAACAGAAATATTATGAACTAGGAGAAAAAACGCACAAAATTCTAGCATGGCAGCTTAAGACAGAACAAACTAAGAAAATGGTATTGGCATCAAGGAAAAAAGACAAACAAATTACATATAATCCAACAGAGATTAATGAAAACTTCAGAGAATTCTATGAACAGTTATACCAAACTGAAAACGAAGGGAAAGAAGCCAAAATAGATGAATTTTTAACTAAAATTGAACTACCGAAATTACAAATAGAGGAACAAAATAAATTAACAGAAACATTTGAAATAGTAGAAATTCAAGAGATAATAAAAAAACTTCTTCTTTCTTTGGCTTGGCTTCGCGGACGAAGATTTATGGAGGGGGTAAAAAGTCCACGTCAGCTGCAGGCTCGTTTGTGGCTGACCAGTCCGATGCGGGACAGGCAGACACGATTGCAGCGGTTGCAAGGGAAAATTGGTTGGTTGGGGTTGGGTGTTGGGTTTTTCCTCCTTTGCCTTTTGTCAGTGAGGTGGGCTCTGCGGTCTTCTTCAAAGGAGGCTGCTGCCCGCCAAACTGTGAGGCGCCAAGATGCACGGTTTGAGGCGTTATCAGCCCACTGGCGGTGGTCAATGTGGCAGGCACCAAGAGATTTCTTTAGGCAGTCCTTGTACCTTTTCTTTGGTGCACCTCTGTCACGGTGGCCAGTGGAGAGCTCGCCATATAATACGATCTTGGGAAGGCGATGGTCCTCCATTCTGGAGACGTGACCCATCCAGCGCAGCTGGATCTTCAGCAGCGTGGACTCGATGCTGTCGACCTCTGCCATCTCGAGTACCTCGACGTTAGGGGTGTGAGCGCTCCAATGGATGTTGAGGATGGAGCGGAGACAACGCTGGTGGAAGCGTTCTAGGAGCCGTAGGTGGTGCCGGTAGAGGACCCATGATTCGGAGCCGAACAGGAGTGTGGGTATGACAACGGCTCTGTATACGCTTATCTTTGTGAGGTTTTTCAGTTGGTTGTTTTTCCAGACTCTTTTGTGTAGTCTTCCAAAGGCGCTATTTGCCTTGGCGAGTCTGTTGTCTATCTCATTGTCGATCCTTGCATCTGATGAAATGGTGCAGCCGAGATAGGTAAACTGGTTGACCGTTTTGAGTTTTGTGTGCCCGATGGAGATGTGGGGGGGCTGGTAGTCATGGTGGGGAGCTGGCTGATGGAGGACCTCAGTTTTCTTCAGGCTGACTTCCAGGCCAAACATTTTGGCAGTTTCCGCAAAGCAGGACGTCAAGCGCTGAAGAGCTGGCTCTGAATGGGCAACTAAAGCGGCATCATCTGCAAAGAGTAGTTCACGGACAAGTTGCTCTTGTGTCTTGGTGTGAGCTTGCAGGCGCCTCAGATTGAAGAGACTGCCATCCGTGCGGTACCGGATGTAAACAGCGTCTTCATTGTTGGGGTCTTTCATGGCTTGGTTCAGCATCATGCTGAAGAAGATTGAAAAGAGGGTTGGTGCGAGAACACAGCCTTGCTTCACGCCATTGTTAATGGAGAAGGGTTCAGAGAGCTCATTGCTGTATCTGACCCGACCTTGTTGGTTTTCGTGCAGTTGGATAATCATGTTGAGGAACTTTGGGGGACATCCGATGCGCTCTAGTATTTGCCAAAGCCCTTTCCTGCTCACGGTGTCGAAGGCTTTGGTGAGGTCAACAAAGGTGATGTAGAGTCCTTTGTTTTGTTCTCTACACTTTTCTTGGAGCTGTCTGAGGGCAAAGACCATGTCAGTGGTTCCTCTGTTAGCGCGAAAGCCGCACTGTGATTCTGGGAGAATATTCTCAGCGACACTAGGTATTATTCTATTTAGTAGAATCCTAGCGAAGATTTTGCCTGCAATGGAGAGCAACGTGATTCCCCTGTAGTTTGAGCAGTCTGATTTCTCGCCTTTGTTTTTGTACAGGGTGATGATGGTGGCATCACGAAGATCCTGAGGCAGTTTACCTTGGTCCCAACAAAGCTTGAAAAACTCATGCAGTTTGGCATGAGCAAGGGGGAGGCGGCGGCCCCAGTCCGGGCACAGGGAGAGCAGCGGCGGCCCCGGCCCCGGTCCGGGCGAAGGGTAGACGGCGGCGGCCCCGATACGGGCAGGAGCAAGGGGGAGGCGGCGGCCCCAGTCCGGGCACAGGGAGAGCAGCGGCGGCCCCGGCCCCGGTCCGGGCGAAGGGTAGACGGCGGCGGCCCCGATACGGGCAGGAGCAAGGGGGAGACGGCGGCCCCGGCCTCGGTCGAGTGAGGCAGACGGAGGCCCCGGTCCGGACAGGGAGTGGGAGGCGGCGGCCCCAGTCCAGGCACAGGGAGAGCAGCAGCGGCCCCGGCCCCGGTCCGGGCGAAGGGTAGACGGCGGCGGCCCCGATCCGGGCAGGAGCAAGGGGGAGACGGCGGCCCCAGTCCGGGCACAGGGAGAGCAGCAGCGGCCCCGGCCCCGGTCCGGGCGAAGGGTAGACGGCGGCGGCCCCGATACGGGCAGGAGCAAGGGGGAGACGGCGGCCCCGGCCTCGGTCGAGTGAGGCAGACGGAGGCCCCGGTCCGGGCAGTATGGACCGACCTAGGAGGGGAGGCAGGCCCCTCCAGCCCGGGTAAGAAACCTGCATAGGAGAAGGCCACTCCGATATAAAACCTACGACCCAAGGACCTCGCTGCCACGTCCCAGCTTGCTTGGCCACGGCATAAAAAAACTACCGAATAATAAAGCACCAAGAGAGGATGGATTCCCAATAGAATTCTATAAAACATTTAAAGATTTATTAATTCCTCCCCTCCTGGAAGTAATCAACCAGATTGATAAAACACAAAGCTTACCAGATTCATGCAAAACAGCAATAATTACAGTAATACCAAAGACAGCGAAAGATCCACTCGCACCAGCGTCATATAGACCAATATCTTTACTTAACACAGATTATCAGATAATAGCTAAACTATTAGCAAACAGATTAACCGACTATGTACCAAAAATAGTAAATCTAGACCAAACTGGATTTATTAAAAAAAGACGAACAACAGACAATATTTGTAAATTTATTAACTTAATTCATGCAGTAGAAGGAAATAAAGCTTCACCAGCAGCGGTGGCTTTAGACGCAGAGAAGGCCTTTGACAGAGTAGAATGGAATTATTTATTCAAAGTACTACAAAAATTCAGTTTACCAGAGAAATATATTAATTGGATTAAAGCATTATATAAGGGGCCATTGGCGAAAGTGATAGTAAATGGATATACTTATTGTTCGCGTTGGCCATAGAACCACTAGCAGAACTGATAAGAACAGAATATAATATAAAAGGGATAAAAATAAAAGACAAGGAATATAAAATCAGTTATTTGCGGATGACATTATAGTATACTTAACAGAACCAGAACTATCAATAAAAGAATTATATAAGAAATGGAAGGAATATGGAGAAGTGTCGGGATACAATATTAACGCAAATAAAAGTGAAGCAATGTCAATGAATAATGCGGATTTCTCAAAATTTAAAAAAGAATCACCATTCAGATGGCAAATGCAAGCAATAAGATACCTAGGTATACAAATAAATAAAAATCTCGGCCATCGATATAAACTCAATTATTATCCACTAATGAAAAAATTACAGGACGACTTAGAGCATTGGAAAGACTTACCACTAACACTAATAGGAAGGATAAACTGTATTAAAATGAACATTTTCCCAAGGATACAATACCTATTTCAGGCATTGCCAATACACTTGACGGAGAAATTCTTCAAGGAGTTAAAGAAAATAATAAAGAAATTTTTATGGAAAGGGGGGAAACCGAGGATAGCACTAGATAAATTAACAGAATGGTATAAACAAGGAGGCTTACAACTGCCAAACTTTAAAAATTATTATAGAGCCGCACAATTAAGATACCTATCAGATTTTTATCAAACAAGGGAAAAGCCAGATTGGACTAGATTAGAACTAGATAAAATAGGGGAGAAGATACCCAAACATATATTATACAAATGGGATGAAAAATTGGTACAACATAGAAGTTCTCTAGTATTACATCATCTACACAATATTTGGAAGAAGATTCATGTAGAAAGAAATAAAACAAATTATCAATTACCAAAACTAATATTACTCCCTTAAATAAGTTACTCCCTTTTACAATAGATAACCTTTCCTTTAGAGAATGGGAGAAAAAAGGGATCAAAAGAATAGAAAATTGTTTTTCAGGAAATAGATTATTATCCTTTGAACAAATGAAAGATAAGTACAATATAACTCAAGATACAGTGCTGGCATATTACCAATTGAGATCCTACTTGAAGGACAAATTAGGAAGCAGTCTGAGTTTACCAGAGGGAAGTAACTTTGAATATGTGATTACAGATACAATGATAATCAAAAGATTTATAACAAATATGTACATTAAACTGCAAGAAAAGGAGAATGAGGAAACAAATGGTAAAACTAAACAAAAATGGGAACAAGATTTAAATATAAAGATAAAAAAGGAAACATGGGAGAAGTTATGTTCTGGAACGATGAGAAATACAATAAATACGAGGTTACGTATGATACAATATAACTGGATACACAGGCTATACATTACACCTCAAAAGTTAAATAAATGGGACCCAACAGTATCTGATAGATGTTTTTGATGTAAAAAAGAAATGGGAACAATAATTCATGCAATCTGGACATGTGAGAAAGTAGAAAAATTTTGGGAAGATCTCAATCAGATATTAAATAAAATAACAGAAAACAATATACCAAAGAATCCAGAGATCTTCCTTCTAAGTAACATAAAAAACAAAGAATTTGGAATTGATTTGGATGATGCACAAAAAAGATTTGTGAAGATAGCTCTAGCCGTAGCAAAAAAATGTATTATGTCAACCTGGAAATCAGAAGATAATTTGAAAATACAACAATGGTATATAGAAATGAATAAATGTATTCCATTAGAAAAAATAACATATAGTTTAAGAAATAATATTGAAATATTTGAACAAATATGGGAGCCTTACATGAAACACAATAGAGAAAACCTACCGGGGACATTTACTACCTAAATTAACGAAAGGAGAAGGAAATGAAAAGAATTGACTCAGTGGAAGTTCTTGTTTATTTTTATTGAATGACAACATTGTTTGACTTGTTTAATGTATCCTAGATTTTGTACTTTAAATGGATGGGGGGGGGAGGTAGGGAGGGTGGTATGGGAGGAGGGAGGTGGGGGGAGAAAATGGCACTGTATATATTTGAAAAGGAAAAAGTATGTATCATGGTTAATGTGGTTTATGGTGTGAAAAATAAAAAATTTTAAAAAAACTCCTACAGCCCTCCCTATCTATGTAACCCTCTACATCCACATATCTGCCAAACTACCCATCTGTATTACTTTCTTACACACACACACACACACACACACTCTCTTTCTCTCCGATTTTTGACTCGTCCTTGGCCAGACTACTATTCATCGACTACTGCTCCACCTTCAACACAATAGTGGCAAATAAACTCATCTCAAAACACTATGAGCTTGGCCTCAGCACTCCCCTTTGCCACCCGATCCATGACTGCAGACCACAATCAGGGAGGAATGGTGACAGCACCTCTTCAGAAATATCCTCCATACCAGTGCCCTTCAAAGCTGAATACTTAGCCCCCTCCTATCCTTCCTGTACACCCATGACTGTGTGACCAAACACTGCTCCAACTCCATCTATAAACTCACAGGCCAGATCTCAAATAATGACAAGTCGCTATGTGGAAGAGAGATAGAGGGACAGAGATTGGTGCCAGGGCAATGTCAGCAAGTCCAAAGAGCTGGTCACTGACTTCCTGAAAAAGAATGGAGCTCACTCCCCAGTCCACATCAACAGTACACATCTCCAGTGACCTGTCCTGGTCCATCCTCATCGACGTAATGGCTAAGAAAGTGCACCAGCGCCTCTGCTTCCTCAAGGGCCTAAGAAAATTTGGCACATCACCCGCATCCCTCAACAATTTCGACAGCTGCACTACTGAACATATCCTGTCAGGATGTTTCACTTCGCAGTACGGGAACTGCTCCACCCACGTCCACAAGAAACTGCAGAGAGTTGTGAGTGCTGCTCAGGCTATCATACAACCACCCTCCCCCCCACCCCCACTTTTCCATTGACTCCACCTATAACTCCCACTGCCTTGGAAAAGCAGCAAAAATACTAAATGAATGATCCCATCCTGGCTATAATCTCTTCAAGCCCCTCCTGTCAGGAAGTGTTCAAGGGCAGTTTCTTTTCTGTTATCAGACTCCTGAACAAGCCTCACACTTTGCTCTGTTCTATCGAATCGCTCTGAATTGTCATGCTAAATGCTGTACAACATAAGGGTTCATTAGATGCACCACACAAAACAAACCTTCTCAATGACTCTCTCTATGTGACAATAAACTTGTTTTTATCTCCCTTTTAGCCTTCCCTCTTCTTGTCTCTCCCTCTCAATTCTGCTCATTTTTTCTACCCATTACTTCATCCTGTCCTGATTGGTCTATCACAATATCTGCTCCCTCTTTCTCACTCACTCACCTCTGTCTCTCTCCACTGTTCTTTCATCCCTCGCTCTCTCTCTCTATCTATCCCATTATCTCCAGCTCCCACTTCCCTCTGTTCATCAATCCTTTTCAAAATTGGTACAACGTAGGAATTCTCCAGTATTACATCATCTGCTCGATATTTGGAAGAAGATTCATGTAGAAAGGAATAAAACAAATTACCAACTACCAAAATTAATACTGACGCAAAATCAGCTAATCCCTTTTACAATAGATAACCTTTCCTTTAGAGAATGGGAGAAAAAAGGGATCAAAAGAAAAGAAAATTGCTTTTCAGGAAATAAATTATTATCCTTTGAACAAATGAAGGATAAATATAATACCTCACGATACAGTGTTGGCATACTACCAACTGAGATCCTACTTGAAGGACAAATTGGGAAGCAGTCTGAGTTACCAGAGGGAAGTAACTTTGAATATGTGATTACAGATACAATGATAATCAAAAGATTTATAACAAACATGTATATTAAACTACAAGAAAAGGAGAACGAGGAAACAAATAGTAAAACTAAACAAAAATGGGAACAAGATCTAAACATAAAGATAAAGAATGAAACATGGGAGAAGTTATGCTCAGGAACTATGAGAAATACAATAAATACGAGGTTACGTATTATACAATATAACTGGATACACAGGCTATATATTACACCTCAAAATTTCAATAAATGGGACCCAACAGTATCTGACAGATGTTTTCGCTGTAAAAAGGAAATGGGAACAACAATTCATGCAATCTGGACATGTGAGAAAGTGAAAAAATTTTGGGAAGATCTAAACCAGATATTAAATAAAATCACAAAAAGTAATACACCAAAAAACCCAGAGATCTTCCTCCTAAGTAACATAAAAAACAAAGAATTTGGACTTGATTTGGATGGTGCACAAAAAAGATTTGTTAGGATAGCCCTAGCTGTAGCAAAAAAATGTATTATGTCAGCCTGGAAATTAGAAGATAACTTGAGAATACAACAATGGTATATAGAAATGAATAAATGTATTCCATTAGAAAAAATAACATATAATTTAAGAAATAATATTCCAATATTTGAACAAATATGGGAGCCATACATGAAACACAATAGAGAAAACCTACCGGGGACATCTACCACCTAAAATGACAGAAGGAGAAAGGAATGAAAAGAATTGACTCAGTGGAACTTGTTTATTTTTATTGAGTGACAACATTGTTTGACGGGTTTAATGTATCTTAGATTCTGAACTTTAAATGAATGGGAGGGGAGGTTGGGAGGGTGGGATGGGAAGAGGGAGGGGGGAGAAAACGATACTGTATATATTTGAAAAGGAAAATGTATGTATCTTGATCAATGTGGTTTATAGTGTGAAAAATAACAAATTTAAAAAAAAAGAAAATCCTCACAGGCAGGTGGCGCATTTGAACAACGCTGTTGTCAGACTATCTTGAGACCTATTTCGTCCTCTTCTAAATTGTCGATCTCTCAGTCTGAGTCCACTCTCCCTGATGCAGAGAAAATCACATTGGGAACATCAGATACAGTAGATGGCCCCCTCAGATTCACAAGCCAGGGCAGAAGTGTAGGAAGGAGAAGAGATGAGTTATGGCTGCGGTGGAAGCCACATTTCTGAAGAAAGAGGACATCTCCGAAAGAAGACCTCATCCTGGGAGCAGATGCAGCACAGATGGAATTAAGAGAAAGGAATAGAATCCTTACAGGAGTCAGGGTGAGGAGAGATGTAGTCAAGGTAACTGTGGAAGTTAGTATGTTTATAGAAGACATTTTTTTCCCAATATGGGGAGAGATCAAGAAAGGTGAGAGTATTTAAATTTAAATTAAATTTTAAATGTTTAAAAAATTTTAGGCATACAGCACGGAGACAAGCCCTTCCGGCACACAAGCCCATGCAGCCCAATTACAACCAATTTACCTACAACCTCCATACTTTATTTTGGAAGGTGGGAGGAAATTTGAGCACCTGGAGGAACCCCATACAGACACGGGAAGAATGTACAAAGTCCTTACGGACAGTGCAGGATCCGAACCCAGGTTGTTAGCGCTGTAACTGTGTCACCCTTGGTGTTTCCTGAGATGAACAAAGTAAATTGGATAAAGTTGATGAGCTCATTATGGGTCCAGGAGGCTGTCCCAATGTAGTCATCGATATAGTGGAGGAAGAGTTAAGAAAATTGTCCGTGTAGGCTTGTAGCACGGATTGTTCCACATGGCCAACAGAAAGACAGGCGTAGCTGGGGCAGCATCTTTGACTTGGAGAAAGTGGATTGCCCCATAGGAAGATTTATTGAGGGTGAGTACAAGTTTTGCCAGACAGAGGAGGGTGGGAGTGGGGTGACTGTTTAGGTCCATTATTAAGGAGAAAACAGGGACTTTTGATGTCTTATTTATGGGGATATCGGGACTGGACATTCAAGGTGAAAATGAGGCAATCCAGCCCAGGGAACTGAAAGTTGTCAAAGTGATGGATGGCACGCGAGATATCCTGGATGTAGGTGGGAAGAGTCTGGACCAAGGGGGACTAAATGCAGTCGAAATATGATAATACCAGTTCAGTGGGACAGGAGCACATGGAAACAATGTGTTTTCATTTGTGGATCTTGGGTAGAAGGTACAACTTGGCAGTGCAAGGTTGGGGAACAATGAGGTTAGAGGCTGTGGAAGAGGATGTGGAGAAGATGCTTCTTATGGTGGGTGTGGGGAGGTCTGGGACCAAAAGGCACTGCCTCAGAATACAGAAACATCCTTTCAGAACAGAAATGAGGAGGAATTTATTTACCCAGAGGATGGTGAATCTGTGGAATTTGCTGCAGACAGCTGTTGAAGCCAAGTCATTGAGTATATTTAAGATGGTGATGTATAGGTGCAAGATTAGGAAGGGAATCAAGGATTACTGGGAGAATGCAGGAAAATAGGATTGAACAGGATAATAAATCAGTCATGTTGGAATGGTGAGGCAGACTCGATGGACTGAATGGTCTAATACTGCTCCTAAGTCTTGTGGCATAGGTTTAGGGTGGGAGGAAGGAGTTTTAAAGGGGATGCAAGGGGGAAACAAGAAAATGTTGGACAACTGGAGCAAGTTTCAAACATGCTGAATTTTAAGTTTTTTTTAACCCAGTGAGTGGTTGATATCTGGAGCCCACTGCTGCTGGAATCAGATTCAATCACTCAGTTTAACAGATGTTTTGATGGACACTTGCTTTGGCAAAACACACAAAGGATACAGACTTAACACAGGCAAATGGACAGTGCGGATGGGGACAAGTCAAAATGGACCTGTTGGGCCGAAGGCCTGTAAAATTGGAGATGCCGCTGCATAAGGTAGTGTTTCAAGATACAATAAATATTGACCGAGCTTCCATTCAATTATACTGTTTACCTGAGATTATGTTGCAGTTTACATTAAGATGGGGTGTTTACATGGTGATTCAACATCAAGAGAAATCATACATATTGAGAATAACCTTTGAAGATGACACCATAGTTATGATAGTAAGAATCAGACATTGTACTTAGATACTAGTGAATGAGACCAAGTCCCATATAGGCCACACAGTTGGCTTAGTGGTTAGCACAATGCCTTTACAGCACCAGCAATTGGGTGCGGGCCAGGGTTTGAATCCTGCGCAGACTGTAAAGAGCTTGTATGTTCTCCCCATGTCTGCTTGGGTTTTCTCTGGGGGCTCCGGTTTCCTCCTACCCTTCAAAACATAGGTTAATGGGGTGTAAATTGGGTGGCACGGACTCATGGGCCGAAATGACCTGTCAACGTGCTGAACATCTAAATTTAAAGTTTATTATCGAACCCTGAGAGTATCATTTTTACCTGAAGAGGGCTACTTTAACAGCCTTATAGTCAGTTGATAAAATAAATGAGGAACATATACATGCATCATCTCATTACCTCCATCCCTACACCCCTCTCCATCTTTGTAATCCCCACCAGCCCCTACACCCTCACTATCTATTTCTGTAACACTCTCCAGCCCCTACACCTCTCCCATTCTATGTAGTAATCCCCATCAACTCCTCCAGCCCTGGGGGAGGAGTCACGTGATGGAGTAGGGGAACTCCAGCCCTCTCCAGAAAAGTTAAAAAAAGATAGAGAAAAAGCAAAGGCACAAACTTAAAAACTAAAACAAAGTGAAAGTAAAAGTGTGAAGAAAATGGCAGCGAAGAAAGAAAAAACAAAAACAACGGGAAGAAAAGAAGAAGGAAAGACGTCGGAAGAAGAAGGTGAAGGCCTTACCTGTCCGAAGAGGCCTGCCGCGGAGAGAGAGGCCCGCTCACACAGGTCAGTGGAGGTCCCGGGCTCGGGACTACAAAAATGGCTCACAGAGCCGAGTAAAAGTGCGCAACCGCACATGCGCAAGGAGTCGCGCATGCGCGATGCGCATGAAAAGAAACACACTGACGGGAGGGGGGAACAGCTGCGGAGTCGATCTCCACAGCTGAGAGAGACACCTGCAGCACAGCAGCAGGTGCAGAACACAGACAATAACGACAACAAGAAAGAAGAGGGTAAAAAGAAAACAAGGAAACAACAGATGGTCAATCCAGAGGAAGAAGAAGAAGAAGAACAGAAAGAAGTGGAAGAAGAAGAGAAAAGCAAGACAATGGATGTATCTTTTTTTTAAAGAATATATGGAATCAGTGAAAGAATGGCAATTACAAGAATTTGATGAGATAAAAAGAAGAATTAAGAATGCAGAAGAAAAAATGAATAAAATGGAAGTGGCCATATCAGAATTGGCAAAAAGAGTGGAAAATATGGAAAAACGAGAAACATTTGTAGATATGGAAGTAAAAGACTTAAAAGAGAAATTAGAAGAATCTAATAAAAAAGCTAAAGAGGCACAGGAGCTGTTTGCTCAGAAGATAGATATAATAGAAAACTATAATAGAGGAAATAATATAAAGATAGTGGGCCTTAAGGAAGATGAAGAAGGCAAGAATATGAGGGAATTTATAAAAGATTGGATCCCCAGGGTCCTGGGAAGACCAGAATTACAGGAAGAAATGGAAATAGAGAGGGCACATAGAACTTTAGCCCCAAAACCACAACCGCAGCAAAAACCAAGATCCATTTTAGTAAAATTCTTAAGATATACAACAAGAGAAAATATATTGGAGAAAGCAATGAAGAAAGTAAGAGTGGACAAAAAGCCACTGGAATATAAAGGTCAAAAAAAATTTTTCTATCCAGACATAAGTTTTGAACTCCTGAAGAAGAGGAAGGAGTTCAATACAGCGAAAACGATCTTATGGAAAAAAGGATATAAGTTTATGTTAAGGTACCCAGCAGTACTTAAAATAATTATTCCAGGGCAACAAAACAGACTATTCTCGGATCCAGAGGAAGCAAGAAAATTTTCAGAACAACTACAAAACAAGCAGAGAGATGAAGACATGTAATAAGAGTAAAAATGACCACGATCTATATGTATGTGTGTAAAGGGGTATATGTGTGTATATATATATAGTGTGCATACATGAATGTATCCGTATTTAGAGGAAAATATATAGAATATAGACAAGAATTAATAAGGGAGGGAAATGGAATAGAGGGAATAAGGAGGGAATTAAAAGAGTGACCTTTGTTACATATGAAAATTGAAATCTTTTCTGGGGGGGGCTGGGTGGGGAGGAGTTACGGTCACTGCAAAATCAGCTGACGTTTGCGAGTGAATTCGCAAATCCAAATGGAGAGGGGAGATGTGGTTGTCCGACAAGGGATAAAGGACAACTCAGGAGGGGGAGGGAAGAATGGGGTTAAAGAAGATTTAAATAGGAGAATAAGGAAAATGTTTGATGTTTTAGAAATGTTGTCTTATAAAGTGTTCAAAACAAGAAAGCAGAAATGGATAAGAAGGAAAGATGATGATGGAGAAACGGAAAGGGAAGATAAACAAAGTATAAAATGGCTACGCTGAACTATATGACTTTAAATATTAACGGAATACATAACCAAATTAAAAGGAAGAAACTGCTAAATTTACTGAAAAAAGAAAAAATTGATATAGCATTTGTGCAAGAAACACATTTAACTGAATTGGAGCAAAAGAAATTAAAGAGAGATTGGGTAGGACACGTAACAGCAGCGTCGTATAATTCAAAAGCAAGAGGAGTAGCTATATTAATTAGTAAAAATGTGCCAATTAAAATAGAAGAGGAAATAATAGATCCAGCAGGGAGATATGTAATGATAAAATGTCAGATATATTCAGAGTTTTGGAATCTACTCAATGTATATTCACCTAACGAAGAAGATCAAAAGTTTATGCAAGATATTTTTTTGAAGATAGCAGATACGCAAGGGAACATATTAATAGGAGGGGATTTCAACCTGAATTTGGATTCAAATATGGACAAAACTGGGAAAAAAATTAACAGAAAGAACAAAGTAACCAAATTTATAATTAAATCGATGGAAGAAATGCAACTTTTGGATATATGGAGGAAACAACACCCAAAGGAAAAGGAATATTCATATTACTCAGCTAGACATAAAACATACTCAAGAATAGACCTATTTTTGTTATCAGCTCGTATGCAAGATAGAGTAAGAAAAACAGAATATAAAGCTAGAATATTATCGGACCATTCACCCTTAATATTGACAATAAAGTTAGAGGACATCCCTCCAAGAATGTATAGAATGTTATTCAAAAGGCAGGATTTTAGATAATTCATTGAAAGACAAATTAAAATGAACTATGAAATAAATACGGAATCAGTGAAAGATAAGTTTATACTATGGGATGCAATGAAAGCGTTCATTAGAGGGCAAATAATAAGTTATGTAACCAAGATGAAGAAGGACTATAATCAGGAAACAGAGCAGTTGGAAAGGGAAATAGTAAATATAGAAAAAGAATTAGCAATGAAGGAAGATACAACTAAAAGAAGAGAATTGGCAGATAAAAAAATAAAATATGAAACACTACAAACATATAAGGTGGAGAAGAATATAATGAAGAACTAGGGGAAAAAACGCACAAAATTCTAGCATGGCAGCTTAAGACAAAACAAGCTAAGAAAATGGTATTGGCATCAAGGAAAAAAGACAAACAAGTCACATATAATCCAAAGGAGATCAAGGAAAACTTTAGAGAATTCTATGAACAATTATACCAAACTGAAAACGAAGGGAAAGAAGGGAAAATAGATGAATTTCTAACTAAAATTGAACTACCAAAACTACAAATAGAGGAAAAAAATAAATTAACAGAACCATTTGAAATAGTAGAAATACAAGAGATAATAAAAAAATTACCGAATAATAAAACACCAGGAGAGGATGGATTCCCAATAGAATTCTATAAAACATTTCTTCTTTGGCTTGGCTTCGCGGACGAAGATTTATGGAGGGGGTAAAAAGTCCACGTCAGCTGCAGGCTCATTTGTGGCTGACAAGTCCGATGCGGGACAGGCAGACACGGTTGCAGCGGTTGCAGGGGAAAATTGGTTGGTTGGGGTTGGGTGTTGGGTTTTTCCTCCTTTGCCTTTTGTCAGTGAGGTGGGCTCTGCGGTCTTCTTCAAAGGTGGTTGCTGCCCGCCAAACTGTGAGGCGCCAAGATGCACGGTTTGAGGCGATATCAGCCCATTGGCCGTGGTCAATGTGGCAGGCACCAAGACATTTAAAGATTTATTAATTCCTCCCCTCCTGGAAGTAATCAACCAGATTGATAAAACACAAAGCTTACCAGATTCATGTAAAACTGCAATAATTACAGTAATACTAAAGCAAGGGAAAGATCCACTCGCACCAGCGTCATATAGACCAATATCTTTACTTAACACAGATTATAATTATAATAGCTAAACTATTATCAAACAGATTAGCAGAGTATGTAATTTATTAACTTAATTCATGCAGTAGAAGGGAGTAAAGAGCCAACAGTAGCAGTTGCTTTAGACGCAGAGAAGGCCTTTGACAGAGTAGAATGGAATTATTTATTCAAAGTATTGCAAAAATTCAGTTTACCAGAGAAGTATATTAATTGGATTAAAGCATTATATAAGGGACCATTGGCGAAAGTGACAGTAAATGGATATATATCAAAGCAATTTAACTTAAGCAGGTCAACACGGCAGGGATGCCCACTATCACCCTTATTGTTCGCGTTAGCTATAGAACCACTAGCAAATTGATAAGAACAGAAAATAATATAAAAGGGATAAAAATAAAAGACAAGGAATATAAAATCAGTTTATTTGCGGATGATGTTATAGTATACTTAACAGAACCAGAACTATCAATAAAAGAATTATATAAGAAATTGAAGGAATATGGAGAAGTGTCGGGTTACAAGATTAACGGAAATAAAAGTGAAGCAATGCCTATGAATAATGCGGATTTCTCAAAATTTAAGAAGGAATCACCATTCAGATGGCAAATGCAAGCAATAAGATACCTAGGTATACAAATAAATAAAAATCTCGGCCAACTATATAAACTCAATTATTATCCACTGATGAAAAAATTACAGGACGATTTAGAGCATTGGAAAGATTTACCACTAACACTAATAGGAAGGATAAACTGTATTAAAATGAACATTTTTCCACGGATATTATACCTATTTCAGGCATTGCCAATACACTTGACAGAGAAATTCTTCAAGGAGTTAAAGAAAATAATAAGGAAATTTTTATGGAAAGGGGGGAAACCGAGGATAGCACTAGATAAATTAACAGAATGGTATAAACAAGGAGGCTTACAACTGCCAAACTTTAAAAATTATTATAGAGCCGCACAATTAAGATACCTATCAGATTTTTATCAAACAAGGGAAAAGGCAGATTGGACTAGATTAGAACTAGATAAAATAGGGGAGAAGATACCCAAACATATATTATACAAATGGGATGAAAAATTGGTACAACATAGAAGTTCTCTAGTATTACATCATCTACACAATATTTGGAAGAAGATTCATGTAGAAAGAAATAAAACAAATTATCAATTACCAAAACTAATATTACTCCCTTAAATAAGTTACTCCCTTTTACAATAGATAACCTTTCCTTTAGAGAATGGGAGAAAAAAGGGATCAAAAGAATAGAAAATTGTTTTTCAGGAAATAGATTATTATCCTTTGAACAAATGAAAGATAAGTACAATATAACTCAAGATACAGTGCTGGCATATTACCAATTGAGATCCTACTTGAAAGACAAATTAGGAAGCAGTCTGAGTTTACCAGAGGGAAGTAACTTTGAATATGTGATTACAGATACAATGATAATCAAAAGATTTATAACAAATATGTACATTAAACTGCAAGAAAAGGAGAATGAGGAAACAAATGGTAAAACTAAACAAAAATGGGAACAAGATTTAAATATAAAGATAAAAAAGGAAACATGGGAGAAGTTATGTTCTGGAACGATGAGAAATACAATAAATACGAGGTTACGTATGATACAATATAACTGGATACACAGGCTATACATTACACCTCAAAAGTTAAATAAATGGGACCCAACAGTATCTGATAGATGTTTTTGATGTAAAAAAGAAATGGGAACAATAATTCATGCAATCTGGACATGTGAGAAAGTAGAAAAATTTTGGGAAGATCTCAATCAGATATTAAATAAAATAACAGAAAACAATATACCAAAGAATCCAGAGATCTTCCTTCTAAGTAACATAAAAAACAAAGAATTTGGAATTGATTTGGATGATGCACAAAAAAGATTTGTGAAGATAGCTCTAGCCGTAGCAAAAAAATGTATTATGTCAACCTGGAAATCAGAAGATAATTTGAAAATACAACAATGGTATATAGAAATGAATAAATGTATTCCATTAGAAAAAATAACATATAGTTTAAGAAATAATATTGAAATATTTGAACAAATATGGGAGCCTTACATGAAACACAATAGAGAAAACCTACCGGGGACATTTACTACCTAAATTAACGAAAGGAGAAGGAAATGAAAAGAATTGACTCAGTGGAAGTTCTTGTTTATTTTTATTGAATGACAACATTGTTTGACTTGTTTAATGTATCCTAGATTTTGTACTTTAAATGGATGGGGGGGGGAGGTAGGGAGGGTGGTATGGGAGGAGGGAGGTGGGGGGAGAAAATGGCACTGTATATATTTGAAAAGGAAAAAGTATGTATCATGGTTAATGTGGTTTATGGTGTGAAAAATAAAAAATTTAAAAAAAACTCCTACAGCCCTCCCTATCTATGTAACCCTCTACATCCACATATCTGCCAAACTACCCATCTGTATTACTTTCTTACACACACACACACACACACACACTCTCTTTCTCTCCGATTTTTGACTCGTCCTTGGCCAGACTACTATTCATCGACTACTGCTCCACCTTCAACACAATAGTGGCAAATAAACTCATCTCAAAACACTATGAGCTTGGCCTCAGCACTCCCCTTTGCCACCCGATCCATGACTGCAGACCACAATCAGGGAGGAATGGTGACAGCACCTCTTCAGAAATATCCTCCATACCAGTGCCCTTCAAAGCTGAATACTTAGCCCCCTCCTATCCTTCCTGTACACCCATGACTGTGTGACCAAACACTGCTCCAACTCCATCTATAAACTCACAGGCCAGATCTCAAATAATGACAAGTCGCTATGTGGAAGAGAGATAGAGGGACAGAGATTGGTGCCAGGGCAATGTCAGCAAGTCCAAAGAGCTGGTCACTGACTTCCTGAAAAAGAATGGAGCTCACTCCCCAGTCCACATCAACAGTACACATCTCCAGTGACCTGTCCTGGTCCATCCTCATCGACGTAATGGCTAAGAAAGTGCACCAGCGCCTCTGCTTCCTCAAGGGCCTAAGAAAATTTGGCACATCACCCGCATCCCTCAACAATTTCGACAGCTGCACTACTGAACATATCCTGTCAGGATGTTTCACTTCGCAGTACGGGAACTGCTCCACCCACGTCCACAAGAAACTGCAGAGAGTTGTGAGTGCTGCTCAGGCTATCATACAACCACCCTCCCCCCCACCCCCACTTTTCCATTGACTCCACCTATAACTCCCACTGCCTTGGAAAAGCAGCAAAAATACTAAATGAATGATCCCATCCTGGCTATAATCTCTTCAAGCCCCTCCTGTCAGGAAGTGTTCAAGGGCAGTTTCTTTTCTGTTATCAGACTCCTGAACAAGCCTCACACTTTGCTCTGTTCTATCGAATCGCTCTGAATTGTCATGCTAAATGCTGTACAACATAAGGGTTCATTAGATGCACCACACAAAACAAACCTTCTCAATGACTCTCTCTATGTGACAATAAACTTGTTTTTATCTCCCTTTTAGCCTTCCCTCTTCTTGTCTCTCCCTCTCAATTCTGCTCATTTTTTCTACCCATTACTTCATCCTGTCCTGATTGGTCTATCACAATATCTGCTCCCTCTTTCTCACTCACTCACCTCTGTCTCTCTCCACTGTTCTTTCATCCCTCGCTCTCTCTCTCTATCTATCCCATTATCTCCAGCTCCCACTTCCCTCTGTTCATCAATCCTTTTCCCTTTCATCATCTTCCTTGCATGCATTCTCTCTCTGTCCCCCCCCCCCCCACCTCCCCTCTATCCATCTCACTCTCTCTGGCTGACCCTCCTCTTTCCATCTTTCCCTATTGCATTCTTGCACCTGCCTCCATTTCATTCTCTGTAAATATATTCCATCAGGTTCTCTCCCCCACTTAGTCCTTCTTTCTCTCTCTTATTACATAGAACATTTCAGCACAGTATAAGCTCTTCTGCCCACAATGTTGTGTTGACCTATATAAACCTACTGAAAAAATCCAAACCTTCCCTACCTCATAACCCTCTATTTTCCTTTCCTCCACGTCCGTATTGTACCAGCCTCCACCAACACCCCTAGCAACACCATTGCACTCTGTGTAAAAGAAAACTTCCTCTCCACCCTATCTATCCCTCTCATAATTTTGTAAACTTCTATGTAGTCACTTCTCATCCTTCTTTGCTCCAAAAAGTAAATCCCCAGCTCGGCTAACCCTACTTCATAAGACACATTCTCTAATCCAGGCAAAATCCTGGTAAGTATTCTCTATACTTTCTCCAAAGCTTCCACATCCTTCCTATAAGGAAACAACCAGAACTGAACCAAATATTCAACATGTGCTCTCATCAGTGTTTTATAGAGCTGCAACATTAACTCTTGACTCTTGAACACAGTCCTCCATCGAATGTAGCCCAGCATACCAAAAGCCTTCTTAACTACCCTATCAACTTGCAAGGCAGCCTCAAGAGATCTGTGGATTTGGACCCCAAGATCCCTCTGTTCTTCCATACTGTTAAGAATCCTGCCATTAACCATGTACTCTGCCTTCAAGTTTGACTTTCCAAAATGCATCACTTCACACTCCATCTGTCATTTTTCCACCCAGCTCTGCATCCTATCTATATCCTGTTGCAACCAATGACAACGTTCTACAGTATGCACACACCTCCAACCTTTGCGTTATCTGAAAATTTACTGACCCATCCTTCCACTTCTTTGTCCAGGTCATTTATAAAAAAAATCACAAAGTGCGGAATCCCAGAACAGATCCCTGCGGAACTCCACTTGTCACTGACCTCCAGGCAGAATACATTCTATCTACTACTACCTTCTGCTTTCTGCAGGCAAGCTAAGTCCTCACAGCCAGGGTTCCATGGATCCCATGCCTTATGACTTTGTGAACAAGTCTATCATGGGGGATCTTGACAAATGCTATATTAAAATCTCTAAGCACCACACCTACTGGCCTGCCTTCATCAATTTCTTACAAAGCCACGCTGGCTCCCCTTGAGAAGACTATACTTCTCTAAATGCTTGTAAATCCTAAGAATCTTTTCCATTAGTTTGCCCTCCACTAATGTAAGACTCATTGGTCTATTATTTCCAGGATTCTCCCTATTAGATTTGTTAAACTAGGGGACCACATATGCCAATCTCCAATCCTCCAGTACCTCTCCTCAGGCCAGGGCAGATGCAAAATCACTGGCAATTCCCCAGTAATCTCTTCCCTCACTTCCTCTAGTTTCCTGGGGTTTATCTTGTATGGTCCTGGGGGCTTAACAATCCAAATATTTTTATTTATTTATTTATAATGTTTTATTTTTCACACTATGAACCATATCACCCAAAATATGTACAAACGTTTCTCATTAAATTTACACAGTGGTCTTTTCTCCCTTTTTATCCCCCTTTCCCTCCCTCCTCTATACCCACCCCCCTCCAAAACCCATAAATATTCAACAATCCAAATATTTTTAAGAAGATCCACCACTTCTTCTTTCTTAACTCAACATGCTTCAGCACATATGCTTGTTTTATTCTGACCTCACTCTAGCCAAGGTCCTTCTTTGGTGATCACTGAAGCAAAGTATTAATTTAGTATCTCCCCTACTTCATCCAACACCAGACCCATATTGCCTCCTTTATCCTACGTGGCTCTACCTTCACTCTTGTCATCTGTGTGTTCCCTAAACATCCTCCACATTACTTCTGTGGTTTTCCCAGAGACCATCTATTCCCAATTTACTCCCGCTAGTTCCTGCCTAATCCCATCATAATTAGGACTTTGTCAATTAAACACTTTACCATTTTTGTCTGCTCTTATCCCTGTCCATAGCTATGCTAAGTGGGTCTTGTGGTTGGGGGTCACTGTCACAGAAATGCTCCCCCATTGAGAGATCCATCACTTGACCAGGTTCATTACCCGGTACTACAAGCAGTATGGCCTTTCCTCTAGTTGCTGGTTCACACATTATGTCAGGAATCCTTCTTGGATTCACCTGACAAATTCTGCCCCATATATCCCATTTGCCATAAGGAGGTGCCAGTCGATATTTGGGAAGGTGAAGTACCCCAAAACAACAACTCAGTTATTTCTGCACCTTTCCAAAATCTGCCTACTTACCTGTTCTTCGGTGTCCCAAGGGCTATTTGAGGTCTATTGACAACTCCCAAAACAGTGATCACTCCCTTTCTGTTTCTAACTTCCACTGGCTCAGCAGACAATCCCTCCATAATGCCCTCCCTTTCTGTAGCTGTGGTACTATCCTTGATTAGTCATGGTACTCCCCAGCCTCTCCCTAGCTCTTTTACCTCCCTTCCTATCCATTTTGAAAAATCTAAGCCTGGTATCTGCATCAGCCAATCCCGTCCTTCCCTCAGCCAAGTCTCTGTAACAGTCACAACATTGTAATTCCACATACTGATCCATGTTCTAAGTTCATCTCCCTTATTCCTAATACTTCTTGCATTGAAATGAATACATTTCAAACCCTCTAACTGCCTACGTCTATTCTTCCTCCCCTAGTAGTGCTTCCTAACAAGCTCACAATCCTTCCGTCTAGTCTGTTCTCTGGCCTCACTTTCTGGTTCCTATTCCCCTGCCAAACTAGTTTAACCTCCCCCCTATAGCTGCTCACCTGGATATTGGTCCCCCTCCAGTTCAGGTGCAACCCGTCCTTTTGTACAGATCAGATATTTCCCAGAAGGGATCCTAATGATCCACCAACCTGAATCTCTGCCCCTTGCACCAATTCTTCAGCCACACATTCATCTACCAAAACTTCCTATTCCTGCCCTCACTGGCACATGGCACAAGCAACAATCCAGAGATTATCACCCTTGTAGTCCTGCTTTTTAGCTTTCTTCCTAACTTCCGATATTCCCTCATCCCTTTTCCTATTTACATTATTAGTACCAACATGGACCACAACATCTGGCTGCTCACTCTCCCGCTCGGGAATACCGTGAACTCAATCTGAGATGTCCCTGACCCTGGCACATCGGAGTCATCATACCAATGGAGGTCTCGATCTTGTTTGCAGAACTTCCTGTTTCCCTAACTATTGAATCCCCAGTCACTACAGTGCTCCTCTTCTCCCTCCTTCCCTTCTGAGCTGAAGGTCCAGACTCTGTGGCAGATGCCTGACCACTACAAGTTGTCCCTGGTAGATCACCCCACCCCAACATTAACCAAAGTATATTTATAATTGAGGAGAATGGCCACAGGGGTGCTCTGTGCTGACTGCCTATTATCCTTCCTTCTCCTAACAGTCACCTAGTTACCTGCCTCTTGCCTCTTGCATGTCATTGTCTTTTTATAGCTCTGTCTATCATTCCCTCAGCTTCCCAAATGATCCGGAGTTCATTCAACTCCAGCTCCAATTCCCTGACAATGAGCTGTAGCTGGTTGCACAACTTGCAGGTGTAATCATCAGGGACACTTGTGCTGTCCCAGATTTCTCACATTCTCACACACAATTGGAACACAGAACCATGGAACATTACAGCCCTTTGGCCCTTATAGTTTGTGTCAAACTATTTTTTGTCCTAGTCCCATTGACCTGCACCCAGTCCATAGCCCTTCATACCTCTCCCATCTATGTACCTATCCAAAGTCTTCTTAAATGTCAAAATTGAGCTCACATTCACTTGAGAATGAGATCAAGGGAGGGAGAAAGAGAAAAGGAAGGGGGAGGGGAAGAATGTGTCCTGGGAATAGAGTGGTGAGTGTCAGGAGTTGTGTTTTATTTCAAGGTGTTTAAATTGAAGGGAAGAGAAAACCTTGGAGATTGGTTGGAGTCTGTGATACTGATAGAGCCAGCAGCAATTAAAAGAAGGGAAGCTCAAGCAGAGTGGCCAGTGTGTATCGGCTCAGTGTGAAAGTAGTGACTTAAAGGTTTTGGCTCAAGAGGCTTTGGTGAGCAAAGTCTGGGGACCTGCTACAGGTACAGGTATGGTAAAATGTTCACAATAACCCAGAGTAGGTAGTGGAGAATTGTGTGAGAAATCTGGGACAGCACACTTCCACCATTCTTTGTGTGAAGAAATTCCCCCTCATCTTCCCCCTAAACTTTTAACCCATGTCCTCTGGTTTGTATCTCACTTACCCTCAGTGGAAAAAGTATAGCTCCTTCATAATTTTAAATACCTCTCTCAAATCTTCCCTCATTCCTCTCTGCTCCAGGGAGTAAAGTCCTAACCTGTTAACCCTTTCTCCTTAACTCAGTTCCTGAAGTCCAATCATCATTCTAGTAAATCTTCTTTGCACTCTTTGTATCTTATTGATATCTTTCCTATAGTTAGGTGACCAAAACTACACACAATACTCCCAATTTGACCTCAGCAATGTCTTATCCAGCTTAACCACCCAAGCTCTCCTAACAGTCACCTAGTTACCTGCCTCTTGCCTTTTGGATGTGATTGTCTTTTTATAGCTTCCATCACTCACTCAGCCTCCCAAATGATCATACAACTCCAGTTCCAGTTCTCGAACAATGAGCTGTAGCTGGTTGCATCACTTGCAGGTGTAATCATCAGGGACACTTGTGCTGTCCCAGATTTCTCACACAATTCTCCACTACCTACTCTAGGTTATTGTGAACATTTTACCATACCTGTACCTGTAGCAGGTCCCCAGACTCTGCTCACCAAAGCCTCTTGAGCCAAAACCTCTAAGTCACTACTCTCACACTGAGCCGATACACACTGGCCACTCTGCTTGAGCTTCCCTTCTTTTAATTGCTGCTGGCTCTATCAGTATCACAGACTCCAACCAATCTCCAAGGTTTTCTCTTCCCTTCAATTTAAACTCCTTGAAATAAAACACAACTCCTGACATTCACCACTCTATTCCCAGGACACATTCTCCCCCCACTTTCCTTTTCTCTTTCTCCCTCCCTTGATCTCATTCTCAATACCCCCCTCAATCTCTCTGTATCTCTCTCTCTCTCCCTGTTCCTCACACTCACATTCTCCAGGTCTCCCTTTCCATACCTCTCTAACCATCCATTCCCTCTCTCCCCAACCCCATTAAACACTCTTTTCCCCTTTCTCTCTCTCTCTCTCTCTCTCTCTCTCTCTATATATATATATATATATATATATAGCTGTCTCAGTCTCCCATCCCATTTCCCTCTTTCACAATCTCCCTAGCCCTTTCCATGTTTTCAGTCTCTCACCCTCACTATTCCTCCAGCTCCCTTGGAACTCAACTTTTCTCCCTTTCACACTCTCTTCTTCCTCCTCTTTTCCACTTCTCTCCATCCCACTGTATATCCCTTGCCCTCATCCTCTTACATTTTCTCTGTCTCTTGCATTGCTCAGCCCTCATCTCTCTCTAACCCTCTCCCAGGTTCTCTGTCCTTCCACATCCCTCTCTATCCCATGCTAGTCATATATCATAGAAAAAAGCCCTTCAGGAATAGTCAGTGCCGTGCTTAACGTGATGCTGTTACAGCGCCAGTGATCCGAGTTTGAATCTGGCCACTTTTTGTAAGGAGATTGTACATCCTCCTTGTGACCATGTGGGTTTCCTCCCATGTTCCAAAGACGTACAGAGTTAGTCATTTAATTAGTCATGTGGGTGTACTTGGGGAGTGTGGGGTTGTGGGCCAGAAGGGCCTGCTACCACACTGCATCTCCAAATTACTTAAATGAATCTACCACGACTACGTTGACTACTAACTTTCCTCTGGCATGAATCCTATTTACCAGCCCCCTATACCTCAATGACCCGAGTGCTCATCCTGGTGCCTCTTTAATCTGAGAGTCCCTGCCTCCAACTCCCTCCCCACCACCCATCCCCCACCCCCTAACAGAGTCCTCCCGATTGCAGACACCCTCTCTAAAAAATTCTTCCTCGGATCTTGGTCTCCTCCACTTTAAACCAAGACCCTCTGTGTAACGCGCATCGAAAGAACCAAAGACTTGTTGATCCAAACCAAGGCTTTTATGAACTAAAAGACTGGAGCATATCACAAGTAGGTCGACCAGTCTAGAATGACCTGGTCTGGCTAGGAGCAATCCTTTAAGACCTGCCAGTAGGTGTGGCTACACTCTCAGCCAATCACAGTCATCCTACACTACCATCTGTACATATGTACATATACACATTGGTGATAGAATCTGTACTATGTATCACATAGTATCTGTGATATTATGTATCACACTCTGTTCTCAGAAGCTTTGCCCCAAGACAGTGATGTCTGTCTACCCAATGCCTTGTCCACATCCATCAGGTCTTTCTCAACTTTCTCTGCTCCAAGGAAAACCAGCCAAGTCTCTCATTATAACTGATCCCCTCTATCCCAGGAAACATCCTGGTGAATCTACTCTGTACCATCCAGTCCCTTCCTGGAGTGGAGAATCCACAATTGTGTGCAGTACTCCAGCTGTGGCCAAATCAGTGCTTTGAACAATTGTACCAACGTCCCTGCTTTTCCAGTCTTTGCCCAGCTAATAAAGCACATCTTTTGCACCATCTTGTGTTGGCACCTTCAGGTATGTGATGACTTTTACATCAAGGTCTCTGTTGATCCATAATCTCAAGGGCAGAGGTGGCCAAACTATGGCCCCTAGGCCAATTGCAGCTGGTTGCCTGTTTTTAAGTGGCCCATGAGAGAAAAAAATCATGGAGGTGCTGCAGGAGCTGCTGTAATGGCAGCGCTGCCACTGGTGCAGACCTGTGGAGATTGGGGAGCGAAGTCACAGCTCTGTCGCATGGGGTTCAATCGGCCATTCTGACTGTCATTGTACTGGCTTTAAATGGCCTGTTAAAGGAGCCAACAGTGGTTGAAAACTGCTGGGCTTAATATTGTTTGGCCTGTGACTCTTCATATTTTTTGTATGTGGCCCACAACCAACAAATGTTTGCCAACCCCTGCTCCAGGGCTTGTCTTTTTAATGATTTGACTTCACAAAACACATCACCTCACATTTGTCAGGATTAAATTCTTCCCGCCATTGCTCCAGCCATTTTATCAAGTGATCAATGTTCCATGACCACGGCTAATGTTTTTGCAAACACCAGCAACAAATTTCCCATCACCTGCAAACCTACTAATCAGACGTCCTGCAGCGAAGCTGTTTGCACTGATCCCTGGGGTACCTCTGCCCCACTTTGAAGACGTTCTCCTCCCTCTGCCAGCATAGATGCTGCCTGGTCCTCTGCATTCCTTCAGGAGCTCCCTGTGGTACACCATTGGTCCTGGGCTTCTGGAGAAGCAGCCCGACACCATCATTCTCTGTCTTCTGTTGCCTGTGGTGAATCCAATTTGCTCTGTCTGTCCCCCACCCTACTCTGTGCTCCCCTCCCCATCTCTCAATTACACTCCCTCTCCCTGTCCTTTTCTCCCTGTTCATTCCTTATTCTATACCCCAATCTCCCTCTGAGCTCCTCCCAGTTCCCCCTCTCACTATATCTCCCTCCTTTTACTAATTTCTGCCCCTCCTTTTTCCTGCCTCTTATCCCTCTCTTTGTGCCCATTACAATATCCTTGCTCAATCCCAATCCTCCAAGTATGACTATCATTTCATTCTTTCCCTCCATCTCTGCCCATCCCTCTCTATTACCACTTTCACCTTATCTTTTTCCTACCTCCCTCTTTCAATCTCTCTCTCTCTCCCCCCTGTTTATTCTCTCAGTCCACTCTGTATCTCTTTATTACCATCCCTCTCACATTCTGTTCTCAGAAACTTTGCCCCAAGACAGTGATGTCTTTCTACCCAATGCCTTGTCCACAACCATCAGGTCTTTCTCAACTTCCTCTGCTCTTTCTCATTCTCTCTCGGTCTCATCTATCTCTATCTATCCCCATTTTCCAACCCTCCCTCTCACACTCTCTGCTCCCCATCTCTTTCTATACTCTCTTCTCTCTCTCTGCTCCAGTCACTTTCACTTAATCATCTCCTTTGACTGTCCACCTCCTTCCTTCTTCATTGTAATGATTCTCCTTCTCTCCTTCACCCTGTCACCTCTCTCTTACTCTCCTTGCCCCATTCTCACCATCCCACACCCTCTCCATCTTTCTTTCTTCCCATTTCTCTTTCTTGTCCCTTTCTCTTTCTCCCATTTTCTCTCTCTCACTTTTCTCCTACTTTTCTTTGAATCCTTCCCTCTCACTCTCTGTTCCTCCTCATGTACTGTTCACCCCATTCTCTGCCCTTTCCATCACTTTCTCTTCCTGCCCCTATCTCTCTTCTTGATCCTCACTATTGCTCTGTCCTTCTCACTCCATCCCTACTTTATCCTCCATTCTCCACATTTTTTCTGTTCAACTTTCTTTCCATTCCATTTCTCTTTCTCTCCCCATCTCTGTCCCTCCATCACTCTTTCTCATTCCACATTCCCTTATTTTCTCTTTCTCTATTCTTCCCCTTTCTCTACCGATCCAACTCTCTATGCCATCAATGCCTCTCCCACATTCTCCCATATCATACCTTTTATCACCTTCCTCACTGTTACCCTCTCTTCCATCCTTCCACCTGACTCTCTCTCTCTCTCCACCTTGGCCATCTTCTTCTCTCTTCCCATCCCTCCACCTGTCTCTCTCTCTCCACCCTGGCAATCTTCCTTCTATTCCCTGTCCCTTTTCCTCCCATTTCTCACTCCAATCCCCATTTGCAATCTCTATATCCCATTCTCTCTCCTGTCCCCTCTCTTTCCCTGAACCTGCCCCTTTTCCCCCCTTCCCCTTTCTATTTCATACCAGCTTTCCCTCTGTCCTTACATCCCATTTCCCCTACCCCCTCTCACTTTGCCTCTCCCTCACTCCTGCCCCTCCTTCTGCTCTCTTCATCCCTCCTGGGCCTGTCTCTACCTCCTTTCACCTCATTCTTTCATCATCCTGTCCCTCTTTCCCATCCCTTCCTTTCATTTCCTCTCGATCAGCCACCGCTCTCCTCTTCCCCTCTCACCCAATTTCATTTATTCTCTCCATCGTCCTTCTTTCCCTCCCCTTGATCTTTCTAGCTCCCTCTTTCCCGTTTCCTGTACCTCCTCGTGTATTCTCGCCACCTCCCTCCCCCTCTCTCTCTCCTCCTGTCGCCTTTATTCACTCTCCCCATCACTCTCCTCACCCCCACTCCATCCCTGCCCCTGATGTCATCCCGCCAGCCTGTCACCTCTCCGCTCTCCGCCGGCCACGGCCCAATGAGCGTCCTGCTCCAGCCCCCTCCCTCCCTCCCTGCCCGCCCTCTCCCGTTGTCTGTCCTCTCGCATCCTTGCCCCTGGGGAAGTCGGAAACGAGCGGCTTCCATCAGAGAGGGGGAGGCGGCTGTCTCAGGCGCCAGCAACCGTCTGCCTGCAGGATCGACCCGGGTGCCGGTAAGAGGAAGCGCCGCCCCGTACCCTACCAGCTCTGTTCTGGGCTCCATATCTCTATCGATGCCGCCCCTCTCACACACTCCTCCTTCTTCACATTGTCCCTCCATCTTCCTCGCTCTCTTCCCACCCTTCCCCCTTCAACAGTCCCCTTCTCTCACTCTTCTCCCCCCACTGACTCTCCCTCCCATCTCCCTTTGTCTGTCCCTCTCTATCTTTCCCTCCCTCTCTGTATCTTCATCCCCTCTTTCCATATCCATCCCCTCTCTGTATCTTTACCCTCTCTCTCTGGATCTTCACTCCCTCTCTGGATCTTCACTCCCTCTCTCTCTGCATCTCGACTCCCTCTTTATCTTCACCCCACTCTCTCTCCCCGAATCTTCACCCCCTCTCTTTCTCTCTCTTTCCCCATGCTGTGCCCCGCCTCCACCCCCCTCTCGCTAGAGAGGAAATAATCTGGGCCGTCCAGTGCAGCAGGGAGCTGGCCGCTTCCTTGAATGAAATTCCTTTCCGCTGCCGAAGCGGGAATGAGCTGGCGTTGTTGTGATTTGAGGTGGGGCGGGGCGGGGCGGGGGGGAGCGAAATGAGAGGACCAGGTGTTGGGCTCTTAAGATGGGAAGCGCTCGGAGGGGCTGAGAAATCACGGCCTCTCTCTCCAAACACAGAACTGAGATTGTTTACGCACGGATCTCGGTGCACCGTTAGTTCTATGACTCGGTCTGAGCGAGTGTCTGGGTGACTGTGTCTGAGATCAGATGCCCTATATTGGGTGGGTGGGTGGGTGGGGGGGGGGGAAGAGCCGGTGCGGGCAACGCAGGGTGCCGGCTTTCTGTTCCTGCACACACCCACTGCCCCTCGCAGGCTCTGCTATCACACTTGTTTACTGCAGCCTCTTAAAGTCGCAGTCCCTCAGTCTGAGATGAACATGATTTCATCATCTCCCGGCTCGCTTCTCCGACGTTCCCTCTGGTTCCCCCTCAGTTTCTCTTTCCCTTCCTCTTTCTCTGCCTGGCTTTTAAACCCTGGCCATCACTCTTCCCCTCGCCTTCGTTGTCTTCCTCTCTCCCCGCCGCTTCTGCACTGTACAACCCTTTTCTCCCACTCTCCTTCTGCTCTAGATATCATTCAGACAGTTCCCTCTTGCAACCTGCGAGCTCCTCCAGTGATCACTGCATTGGTCAAGGTAATGGGCATGAACTGGATCCCACACGAGGGAAGGTCCAGGGAATGGTTGTACATTTCAATGCCTGTCCATCTTTGCACCCTCTCCTCTACCCCCAGTGCCCCAGCTCTGCCACACCCCCCCACGGCACCCCAGCACCCCCAACACCACCCCACCCCAGCTCCAAACTGGTAGCCATGCAGCTTTCTATCCGCGTAATCTGAAACTGTTCAAATCTGAAAACAAGGAAAATTGAAGGGGTGGAAGATCAAATTTTACCCACTACCTTGAAAATGGGCTCTGACCTGAAAATTTGACAGGTGTCTGCCTGACCCAGTGGGTTCCTCCAGCTCCTCTGCGCTTTCACAAGAAGATTTCTGTTGGACCCCACTGGAAGGGCTGTGTGTAGTTCATGTCTCCATGTTGTAGAATATATTTTCCTGATGTTAGGTGTTCTAATTGATTCAATATTGCTTCTCTTGCCCCACATAAATCTTTGTTTAGTCCACAATTGTGCAATTTCCAAACAAATGACTCCAATTACTGCAAGGGGATGGAGAAGTTCCAGGAATCCCTAACAGATCCACACAGGGTTATTCAATGTCTCCATGTCCTGTGTAATGACCTGTAGCCACTCTATCTCAGAACCCTTCATTTCCAATCCCACTCCAGAACTGAATTGGCTCCCTGTCCAGGTTAGATCCTGTCCTCTCTGCCCATTGAAGTAGTGGAGGCCATCTCATTAAATATATTTAAGACACAGTTAGAATTTTGCATTTTTGGGTTCGAGGGAAAAGGCAATTAGGTTGAGTCTATGGCTAGATCAGGCTCATTGGGTTGAATAACCTTGTCCTGCTCCTATTTCTTTTGTTCTTAACCCCATCAGCCCCTACACCTCTCCCTAGATCTCTAATCCCCACCAGCATTTACACACCTCACTCTCCCTCTTTCCGTCTGCCCTCCCTCCCCTCTTTCTCCCACACCCCTTTCTTTCCCTCACCTGCTCTCCCATCATCCCCTTCTCTACCTATCCTCTCACCCAGCTCTCTCATCTTCTCACCCCTGCCCCCCTCCCCATCCTCTCTGGTTTCATATGGCCATTCCCCCTCTGTCTCTCCTCCCCTTCCATCACACCCCCTCTCTGATATTGTTTACACGCTGCACAGACAACTCTGCGCTGGGATTGTGCCAGGAAAGGATATCCTCTGGATAGGGATGCAAGTGGACGGAAAGCTCTGGAACCACAGACCTATTGCATTGAGAGGGAGAGCGAAGGAGAGATTGTCAGGGTTTGAGTTGGGGAGAGGAAGGAGGTGGTGGGCAATGATGAGGAGTGACAGCTGGAGGGAAATGGAGGGAGGATGTTGTTGGAGAGGTAAGCAGAATGTGGGAGAGATATGTGGAAGGGAGAAAGGTGGCAGTGTGAGAGAAGTGGAGGGAGAAGAGGGCTGAGGATAGCCCGAGGTCCACTGGGCGAGCAGTTTGGCATAACTGGGTTTTACTATTATATTTATAGATTTACTTGGATGTTGCCTGGGCTTCAGGAACTGAGTTGCAAGGAAAGATTTAACAGGTTAGGACTTTATTCCCTGGAGCCGAGAAGAATGAGGGGAGATTTAATAGGGGTATTTAAAATTATGAGGGGGATAGACAGAGTAAATGTGGATAGGCTTTTTCCACTGAGGGTGGGTGAAATACAAACCAGAGGACCTGGGTTAAGGGTGAAAGGGGAAAAGTTTAGGGGGAACTTCACGCAGAGAATGGTGGGAGTGTGGAACGAATTGCCAGCTGAAGTCGAAACACAAACTCAATTTTAACATTTAAGAAGAATTTCGACAAGAAGTGGATGGGAGAGGTATGGAGGCCTATGAACTGGATGCAGGTCAGTGGGACTAGGCAGAGTAATGGTTCGGCACAGACTAGAAGGGCTGAAGGCCCTGTTTCTGTGCTGAAATGTAGTGCAGATGTAGTGACTCACATCCCAGACTTGCCTGAATGATCTGATTGTTTGTGGTCTCAGCAGGAACTCTTGATCTCCACACAAACCACGGGACCTGCAACTCCTGTTCCTTCCCACTGCACCCCCTCCCACAACATCCGAACAATGGTCACAGGATTATCTCATTAGCTGCCAGCTCTCCAACATCCAATGAGTGACAGAACTTAAATCCTGCCGGAAATCACAGCCACTGACTGCCAAAACTTGGCCAACTCACCAGCGACAGTCAGACTCTGGGCAGGGATTGTGGAATTACTGGACTTGCTGGGCTCAGTACATGTCCAAAGGGCTGTTACTGTCAGCTAGGGTCTAATCCAGGAGTTTGGGATGGGGAGATATTTATAATCGATCCCCAGAAATAAGTTATCGGCTAGGGTCTAATCCAAGGGTTTGGGATGGGGAGATATTTATAATCGATCCTCAGAAATTAGTTACTGGCTAGGGCCTAATCCAGGGTTTTGGGATGGGGAAGATTTACACAAACAATAACAGATCCTCAGGAGTGTGTTGGATTTAATCCAGGGGTTTAATATACAAAATAATAGGTCCCTGGGATTGGAGTGAGTTACAGGCTGGAATCTAATAGAGGAATCTTTATAGAATAGCAGATTCTTCTGGGGTGTGTTACAAGCCAGGGTCAAATACAGTGGTCTAGGGGAGGGCCTTAAATAGAATAAAAGATCAAAATTACGATAGGAATAGAGAGTTAATGTAAGAAGACTTTTTCCACTGTGATTAGGAGAGATAAAAACTAGAGGACATGGGTTAAGGGTGAAAGGGGAAAAGTGTAAAGGGAACATTCGGGGGGGGGGGGGGGGGAACCTTTTCACACAGAGAGTGGTGGGAGTGTGGACCAAATTGCCAGCCAAAGTGGTGAATGGTCAATTTTGATATTTAAGAAAAATTTGGACAGTTAAGTAGATGAGAAAGGTACAGAGGGATACTATCCTGGTGCAGGTCAGTGGGACTAAGCAGCATAATAGATTAGAGCAGACTAGAAGGGCTGAAGGGTCTGTTTCTGTGCTGTAGGGTTCTATGACTGGAAGAAAGAGTCACAGGCTGAGATCTAGTCCAGGGGTTTTGGGGGGGAAAGGGGTTATATATAGAATTGCAGATCCCTGCAAGTGTGTAAAAGGCCGGAATCTCATAGAGGGGCTTATATATAGAATAGTGGATCAATGGGGATGAGTTGCAGGCTGGGAACTAACCCAAGGGTTTGGTGGGGGGTGGGGGAGATGCAGGATGAATGTACAGAGTAACATTCTTGGGAGTGGGGCACAGGCTGGAACTGCTCAGCGGCTGGTGTCTGTCATACTTTGTTTGTGAGACGCTCCATTGAAGTGCAGTTGAATAGAAGCGGTGTTTCTCTGTGGGACAGGGGTCACGTGCTGCTCATTGGTGATGCTCCCGGAATGTCAACCAGCTCTGAGAGCCTGCTGCAGGTTGCAATGAGGACCAGTCCGGTTAACCCTTCCCAGCTCGGTCACTGTGGCGGAGAGGGAATCATTGTGCTTCATGAGCCATGGATGACTTTCAGTAACGATCTCAGACAAGGTCTCAGGCTCTCCCACTGACCATCCGACTCCTACTGAGACTGGTCCTTTATGCCTCACTCCCCTTTCCCCTCCCCCCAGCCCCCACCAATTCTCCCCACCAATCCTCCCCCCCCGCCCCATCTCTGGGTCTCGACCCCAGTCAAATCTCTCCTCTCCTCTCTGGGATGGTCTCAGGCCTCTTGCTCATTCCCCCGCCCCTCGCCTCCAGTCTCTCCCCCCACCTCCGGGTCTGTGCCCATACAACTGTCTCCTCTGCCTTGTACAACAAGCCTCTCTTCTCGCCCTTTGTGTCTGGAACTGGCCTCTCTGTTTCCTCAGTAAATATATTTAAGACAATGTTGGATAGCTTTTTACAGAGTAGGGAAGTTAAGGGATATGGGGAAAAGGCAGGTAGGTGGAGATGAGGCTATCATCAGATCAGCAATGACCTCATTAAATGGCGGAGCAGGTTCGATGGGCTGGATGGCCTATTTCTTATGTTCTACCACCCCAAAGGGCAATGGCCCCAGGTCTTTCACCCATCACCACCACTGTGACTGGGACTGAGCTGCAGATCTCATTCTCCACCCTCTCCCACTCCCAGGACTGGGATGGACATCCTGGCTTTACCATCTCCAGGATCCAAACCTCCCTCTTTTCTTTCCCTGAAATTTGGCCTGGGGAACACAGTGGATTGGCTGACTCTGAATAGTTGCCCAGGCAACCAGTCCCCAAGCACTGCAGGCAAACCTGGTTGTCAGGGCAACAGCAGGCTGGATGTAGAATAGTTGGTACTGTTGGCATGGTAGGGGGAGGGGGAGGTGAGTGATGGAATCATATCATCAAGGGGCTGATGGGGAAAGAGAGCTGGGGACAGGAGGGAGCGGAAATGTTCATGGAGTGAGTGGGACAGGCCTGACTAAGGAGAGGAGCAGTAGGTATGGAGGAGATGGACAAGGAGGGGGTAGGTGGAGGGGATTGTACCCCATTTCTCTCCATCTATTGTTCCTGCCTCTGCCTGATGTCCACTCAGCCATGGCCTTCGCACCCATCGATCTTTTCTCTTCCCTTTCCCTGCCTCCCTCTGTTCCCACAACCTTTGTCTATTTATACCCATCACTCAACCAATGACAATCTCCTCGTCCCACTCCCTGCTCGAACACTCCTCCCCGCTGTAACGTTCCACCCCTCATCTGACCTCTCCCCAGTCTAACCCCTCCATGCTATAACCCCATTTCTCTGGGATCTAATCCCCCTTCCATCTCTCTACATCCCCCTTCTCCCTCTTCCCATCTAATTGTCTCCTTCCCTGTCTAATTGCCCCGCACTGTCTCCCTGGTCTAATTCCCCCTTCCCTCTCCCTGGTATAATTCCCATTTCACCCTCCTTGGTCTAATTCTCCCCTCCTTCTACCCCTCCCTGGGCTAATCCTTCCTCCCTGGTCTCACACCCTCTTGTTCCATGGTCTAACTTCCCCCTCACTTCTTCTCCCCCTCTACTTCCCGGGTGACCTTTTCTAACTCTCTTACTCTCCTCCTTTCCCACCACTCCTCCTCCCACCAGAGACGATGACTGACACTGTCCTGGGACAGTTTGCCACACTGCTGGAGGACCTGTCGTCCAACATCACAGCAGAGGACCTGGCTCAGCTGAAGCTAGCCTGCAAGGAGGACATCCCAAGTGACAAGAATGATGAACTGACTGGCTGCAAGGAGTGGTTTGGCTTCCTGCAGAAACACGACAAGCTGTCCAAAGGTAGGGACCTCAAGCAGGCCTGCACACCCCAACCTACCTCACCTTTAAGTGACTGGCGCCCTTGTCTTTTAGTTGGGTCCCTTGTTCAAGACTCTCCCACCAGGGTGGCATGCGTAGCAAAGCCCTTAGTGCAACACCTCATTCCCCATACCATCTACCTGCTTCATGGCTTCTTGTATTTCGTGTTCTGGTTCAGGATGGATGTGGATGCTTTGGAAAGGATACAGAAATTCCACCTACACATGCACAATGGCAAAGGGATATTATGGCTTGTTTAACTCTAGAAAACATTAGATCTGCTATCAAGGATTCAAATATTTGAAATAGAAGAATTACAGGAGATAATAAAAAAACTACCGAACAATAAAACACCAGGAGAGGATGGATTCCCAATAGAATTCTATAAAACATTTAAAGACTTATTAATTCCTCCCCTTCTGGAAGTAATCAACCAGATTGATAAAACACAAAGCTTACCAGATTCATGCAAAACAGCAATACTTACAGTAATACCAAAGACAGGGAAAGATCCACTTGCACCAGCATCATATAAACCAATATCCTTACTGAACACAGATTATAAGATAATAGCTAAACTATTAGCAAACAGATTAGCCGACTATGTACCAAAAATAGTAAATCTAGACCAAACTGGATTTATTAAAAAAAGACGAACAACAGACAATATCTGTAAATTTATTAACTTAATTCATGCAGTAGAAGGAAATAAAACTCCAACAGTAGCGGTTGCTTTAGACGCAAAGAAGGCCTTTGACAGAGTAGAATGGAATTATTTATTCAAAGTACTACAAAAATTCAGCTTACCAGAGAAATATATTAATTGGATTAAAGCATTATATAAGAGGCCAGTGGCAAAAGTGACAGTAAATGGATATATATCAAAACAATTTAACTTAAGCAGATCAATGAGGCAGGGATGTCCACTATCTCCCTCACTGTTCGCGTTAGCCATAGAACCACTAGCAGAACTGATAAGAACAGAAAATAAAATAAAAGGGATAAAAATAAAAGACAAGGAATATAAAATCAGTTTATTTGCAGATGACGTTATAATATACTTAACAGAACCAGAAATATCAATAAAAGAATTACATAGGAAATTGAAGGAATATGGAGAAGTGTCGGGATACAAGATCAACGCAAATAAAAGTGAAGCAATGCCAATGAATAATGCGGATTTCTCAAAGTTTAAGAAAGAATCGCCATTTAGATGGCAAACGCAAGCAATGCGATACCTAGGTATACAACTAAATAAAAACCTAGGCCATCTATATACACTCAATTACCATCCATTAATGAAAAAAATTACAAGACGACTTAGAGCATTGGAAAGACTTACCACTAACACTGATAGGAAGGATAAACTGTATTAAAATGAAAATTTTCCCAAGGATACAATACCTATTTCAGTCATTACCAATACGCCGAACAGAGAAATTCTTCAAGGAGTTAAAGAAAATAATAAGGAAATTTTTATGGAAAGGGGGGAAACCAAGGATAGCACTAGATAAATTAACAGAATGGTACAAACAAGGAGGCTTACAACTGCCAAACTTTAAAAATTATTATAGAGCCACACAATTAAGATACTGTTATGATACTGAATATGTATGAGATGTACCGGAAGTCACGTGGTATGAGAGAGAGATAAGAACACAAGCAGGAGAACAAAGGAAACAGGAGAATAAAAAGACACTAAGAAGTTTACCTGATAAACTTGTGTTTAATGTTTTATCACATTTCGGGCCACAAATGTGACATTGGTGACGAGGATGAAAGAAGCTTGAAGAAAATTAAAGACTAAACAAGATTACAGAGGATTACAGACAACTTCAAGGTGATAAGAATTTTCTCTGTGACTCAGTACTTTTGGGGCTGGAATATTTCCTCATGGCTGGTGCAGACAGTGACTATCTAACACATAGTGGAATTGCTCATTTTGACCCAACGGGTGATGCAAGCACTGTGAGTGTGAAGTGGAAGGCATGGCTGGAAGAATTTGAATCCTATGCCGACAGTCGTGGCCTATTTCTAGATACCGGTACAGTTGAACAAAAAGCGCAGAGAAGGGCGTTACTTCTTTTCACTGCAGGACCCTCAGTTCGGGAAACATTTAAGACACTTTTGAATACTGGAAGAAAGAATGAGTTCCGGAAAGTGGTAGATGCATTAAATGCACACTATGTAGTGACACCGAATGCTACATTTCAACGCCATTTGTTTCGGAGAACGAGACAAGAAGATGGCCAGACAATTGCTCAGTACGTGACGAGACTACGCCAGCTAGCTGTTGGATGCAATTACATGCCAGCTGATTTGGACAACCAATTATTGGATCAAGTCGTACAGCACTGCAGATCAGATAAACTCAGAAGACGTCTACTGGAAAGAGGGAGTGAGTTGGAACTCACTGATGCTTTAACCATTGCTGCTGCATTAGAGGCTGTTGAAGGGCAATTTCATACCATGACCCTGAAAGACAACTCAAGCCAGCAAATTAAGAGGCTCTCACATCGCCATAATCAGCCAAGATATACGCCGACACAGGACGTGGAGTGTTATCGATGTGGAAACCGAGGTCACTTTGGAAAAGACCCATATTGCCCGGCCAAAGGCAAAGTTTGCAGAAAGTGTGGAGGTAAGGACCACTTTGCAAAGAAGTGCAAAAGCAAGTCCAATGCAGACCAGAAGAGGAAGAATACAACTTCCAAAGGCAAAGCCTGGGGGAAAAGAAAGTATCCTGGAAAGAAAGATACCATTCGCTAGATAGACGGTGACGATGATGATACCCAGGAGGAACAGAGTTGTTACCAATTTACGTTGAATGAAGTACATCATGAGAAAGTCTCAGTGATCATTGGTGGAGTGACAGTGCAGGTCATTGTAGACTCAGGCAGTGACAGTAATGTGATTGATCGACATTTATGGGAGAAGTTGAAAAGGAAAAAGATCATCTGTACCTCAAAGAAGTGTTCCAAGAAACTGTATCCATACACAGCAACCAAGCCATTGCAGACCATTGGATGTTTTACTGCAACTGTTGAAGCTGGAGATAAGTACACCGAAGCAGAGTTTATGGTCATAGAAGAGAGGGGAGAACCATTGCTGAGTAGAAGCACAGCGCAAGACCTGGCAATACTTCATATTGGAGCTTGTGTCAATTCAATTCAGTCATATGAGGATATGAAGCATGAATTCCCCGCAGTCTTCCAAGGAGTAGGAAAGCTGAAAGGTCGACAATTGAAGCTAGTGGTAGATGAAACGGTCAAACCCAAGGCACAACCAATGCGCCGAACTCCGTTTGAACTTCGTGGGAAAGTCGAAGTCAAAATTAAAGAATTGATCGAACAAGACATTATTGAACCTGTGGAACATTCGACACAATGGGTCAGCCCAGTAGTGATTGTGCCCAAACCAAAGGGTGACATAAGACTATGTGTTGACATGAGAATGGCCAATGAAGCTATAATTAGAGAACGACATCCTATACCAACAGTGGAGGAAATACTTCAAGAACTAACGACCAGCAAGGTATTCTCAAAAATTGATCTGAAATGGGGCTATCATCAATTAGAGCTGGATCCAGGTTCCCGAGATGTAACTACATTTGTGACTCACTGTGGATTGTATCGTTACAAGAGACTATCATTTGGAATTAATGCAGCTTCGGAGATCTACCAGTATGAAATCCATCGAGTGATTCAAGGCATTCCTGGAGTTGCCAACATTTCTGACGACATCATAGTCCATGCACCAACGAAGGAAGAACATGACAAACGGTTGAGGCGTGTACTATCTAGACTACAGGAGGATTGCACACGCAGAAGGACAAAATTGGCGAGAAGCATTGCTATCTTATGTGGCTGTCTATCGAGCAACGCCTCATGCAACCACTGGAAAAAGTCCTGCAGAAGCATTTTTTGGGAGAAAAATCCGCACAAAAATGCCAGAAATAAAGGAAATCCGAGACGACCAGGAGATGAGGGACCACGATGCTGAAAAGAAAGGTGCAGCAAAGCTGTACACAGATTCGAAACGTGGAGCCAAGTACTCAGACATCATGCCAGGAGATAATGTTCTAGTGAGGCATGAAACTGGTGGTAAGCTAGACACACATTATTACCATCAACCCTATACTGTCGTATCCAGAAGTGGCAGTATGGTGACAGTCAAGTCTCCGACTGGAGTCCTGTATAAAAGAAATGTATCAGGTGTAAAAAGGTACCAGTCCAGAGATATATCGAGCGAAGAGGTTGAAAGGCCAATACGAGATGCTGAAACTGAGAGACCTGATGATGTTCCAGAGGCAGTTACCAGCACTCCTGATGAAGTGACTAGAGCGCCAGAAACACCTGAAGCTGTGGCGAGCAGTATTTCCGACACCGAGAGTGAACAACCGAGAAGCGACGACAATATCGCAGGCAGGCCGAAACGAAACCGGAAACCGCCCAAACGATACGAAGACTTTGTGCCATAGTTTGGATAAGAACTTTGGGACAGTATTTAATCTTATATCATAAAGTGCATGTATGAGTGCTGTAGGAAGTAAATTTTATGTAGTTGAGTTATAGTATTACCATTAGTTACGATGTTTGTATGTTTCCGAGGGATATTGGTAAGTGAAGGTAAAGTTTATTTCTGATTAAAGGAGGGATGTCATGATAATGAATATGTATGAGATGTACCGGAAGTCACGTGGTATGAGAGAGAGAGATAAGAACACAAGCAGGAGAACAAAGGAAACGGGAGAATAAAAAGACACTAAGAAGTTTACCTGATAAACTTGTGTTTAATGTTTTATTAACTTCACATTTCGGGCCACAAATGTGACAGATACCTATCAGATTTTTATCAAACAAGGGAAAAACCAGATTGGACCAGATTAGAACTAGATTAATTAGGGGAGAAGATACCCAAACATATACTATATAAATGGGATAAAAAATTGGTGCAACGTAGGAATTCACCGGTATTGCATCATCTCCTCAACATTTGGAAGAAGATTCATGTAGAAAGGAATAAAACAAATTACCAACTACCAAAACTAATATTGACGCAAAATCAGCTAATCCCTTTTACAATAGATAACCTTTCCTTTAGAAAATGGGAGAGAAAAAGGATCAAAAGAATAGAAAATTGTTTTTCGGGAAATAAATTATTATCCTTTGAACAAATGAAGGATAAATATAATATAACTCACGATACAACATTTGCATACTATCAACTGAAAACCTACTTGAAGGACAAATTGGGAAACAGTCTGAGGTTACCAGAAGGAAGCAATTTTGTATATGTGATTACAGACACATTGATAATCAAAAAATTTGCAACAAACATGTACATCAAACTGCAAGAAAAGGAGAACGAGGAAACAAATGGTAAACCTAAACAAAAATGGGAACAAGATCTAAACATAAAGAATGAAACATGGGAGAAGCTATGCTCCAGAACTATGAGAAATACAATAAACACGAGGTTACGTATGATACAATATAACTGAATACACAGGCTATACATCACACCTCAAAAGTTAAATAAATGCACGTGATGGAGTAGTGGCCGGTCAGGGAATTCCAGCCCTCTCCCGAAAAGTTAAAAAAAAACACACAAAGTACAGAGGTACAAGATTAAAATTTATAATAAAGTAAAAATAAATGTGAGAAGAAAATGGCAGCGAAGAGAGAAAAGTCGAAAACAATGGGAAGAAAAGAGGAAGAAAGAATGTCGGAAGAAGAAGGTGAAGGCCTTACCTGTCCGAAGAGACCCGCCACGGAGAGAGAAGCCCGCACCCTCAGGTCAGTGGAAGTCCCGGGCTCGGGACTACAAAAATGGCTCACAGAGCCGAGTAAAAGTGCGCAACCGCGCATGCGCATGAAAAAAAACACACTGACGGGAGGGGGGAACAGCTGTGGATTCGATCTCCACAGCTGAGAGAGACACCTGCAGCACAGCAGCAGGTGCAGAACACAGACAATAACGACAACAAGAAAGAAGAGGGTAAAAAGAAAACAAGGAAACAACAGATGGTCAACCCAGAGGAAGAAGAACAAGAAGAACAGAAAGAAATGGAAGAAGAAGAGAAAGGCAAGACAATGGATATATCTTTTTTTAAAGAATATATGGAATCAGTGAAAGAATGGCAATTACAAGAATTTAATGAGATAAAAAGAAGAATTAAAAATGCAGAAGAAAAAATGAATAGATTAGAGATGGTCATGTCAGAGATAGGAAAAAGAGTGGAAAATATGGAAGAACGAGAAATAATTGTAGAAATGGAAGTAGAGGACTTAAAAGAGAAATTAGAAGAATCTAATAAAAAAGTTAAAGAGGCACATGAGCTGTTAGCTCAGAAGATAGATATAATGGAAAACTATAATAGAAGAAATAATATAAAGATAGTGGGCCTTAAGGAAGATGAAGAAGGCAAGAATATGAGAGAATTTATAAAAGATTGGATCCCCAGGGTCCTAGGAAGACCATAATTACAGGAAGAAATGGAAATAGAGAGGGCACATAGAACTTTAGCCCCGAAACCACAACCGCAGCAAAAACCAAGATCCATTTTAGTAAAATTCTTAAGATATACAACAAGAGAAAATATATTGGAGAAAGCAATGAAGGAAGTAAGAGAAGACAAAAAGCCACTGGAATATAAAGGTCAAAAAACATTTTTCTATCCAGACATAAGTTTTGAACTTCTGAAGAAGAGGAAGGAGTTCAATACAGCTAAAACGATCTTATGGAAAAAAGGATATAAATTTATGTTAAAGTACCCAGCGGTACTTAAAATAGTTATTCCAGGGCAACAAAACAGACTATTCTCGGATCCGGAGGAAGCACGAAAATTTGCAGAACAACTACAAGACAGACAGAGAGATGAAGACATGTAATAAGAGTAAAAATAACCACGAACTATATGTATGTGTGTAAAGGGGTATATGTGTGTATATATATATAGTGTGCATACATGAATGTATCCGTATTTAGAGGAAAATATATAGAGTATAGACAAGAATTAATAAGGGAGGGAAATGGAATAGAGGGAATAAGGAGGGAATTAAAAGAGTGACCTTTGTTACATATGAAAATTGAAATCTTTTCTGGGGGGGGGATGGGTGGGGAGGAGTTACGGTCACTGCAAAATCAGTTGATGTTTGCGAGTGAATTCGCAAATCCAAATGGAGAGGGGAGATGTGGTTGCCCGACAAGGGATAAAGGGCAACTCAGGAGGGGGAGGGGAGAATGGAGTTAAAGAAGTTTTAAATAGGAGAATAAGGAAAATGTTTGATGTTTTAGAAATGTTGTCTTATAAAGTGTTCAAAACAAGAAAGCAGAAATGGATAAGAAGGAAAGGTGATGATGGAGAAACGGAAAGTGAAGATAAACAAAGTATGAAATGGCTACGCTGAACTATATGACTTTAAATATTAACGGAATACATAACCAAATCAAAAGGAAGAAACTGCTAAATTTACTGAAAAAAGAAAAAATTGAAATAGCATTTGTGCAAGAAACACATTTAACTGAATTGGAGCACAAGAAATTAAAGAGAGATTGGGTAGGACATGTAACAGCAGCGTCGTATAATTCAAAAGCAAGAGGAGTAGCTATATTAATTAGTAAAAATGTGCCAATTAAAATAGAAGAGGAAATAATAGATCCAACAGGGAGATATGTAATGATAAAATGTCAGATATATTCGGAGTTTTGGAATCTACTCAATGTATATTCACCTAACGAAGAAGATCAAAAGTTTATGCAAGATATTTTTTTGAAGATAGCAGATACGCAAGGGAACATATTAATAGGAGGGGATTTCAACCTGAATTTGGATTCAAATATGGACAAAACTGGGAAAAAAATTAACAGATATATGGAGGAAACAACACCCAAATGAAAAGGAATATTCATATTACTCGGGTAGACATAAAACATACTCAAGAATAGACCTATTTTTGTTATCAGCTCGTATGCAAGATAGAGTAAGAAAAACAGAATATAAAGCTAGAATATTACTGGACCTTTCACCCTTGATATTGAAAATAGAGTTAGAGGACATCCCTCCAAGAATGTATAGATGGAGATTAAAGTCCATGCTACTTAAAAGGCAGGATTTTAGAGAATTAATTGAAAGACAAATTAAAATGTATTTTGAAATAAATACGGAATCAGTGAAAGATAAGTTTATACTATGGGATGCAATGAAAGCGTTCATTAGAGGGCAAATAATAAGTTATGTAACCAAGATGAAGAAGGACTATAATCAGGAAACAGAGCAGTTGGAAAGGGAAATAGTAAATATAGAAAAAGAATTCGCAATGAAGGAAGACACAACTAAAAGAAGAGAATTGGCAGATAAAAAAATAAAATATGAAACACTACAAACATATAAGGTGGAGAAGAACATAATGAAGACAAAACAGAAATATTATGAATTAGGGGAAAAAACGCACAAAATTCTAGCATGGCAGCTTAAGACAGAACAAGCTAAGAAAATGGTATTGGCATCAAGAAAAAAAAACCAACAAATCACATACAATCCAACGGAGATCAAGGAAAACTTTAGAGAATTCTATGAACAATTATACCAAACTGAAAACGAAGGGAAAATAGATGAATTTTTAACTAAAATTGAACTACCAAAATTACAAATAGAGGAACAAAATAAATTAATAGAACCATTTGAAATAGTAGAAATACAAGAGATAATAAAAAAATTACCAAATAATAAAACACCAGAAGAGGATGGATTCCCAATAGAATTCTATAAAACATTTAAAGATTTATTAATTCCTCCCCTCCTGGAAGTAATCAACCAGATTGATAAAACACAAAGCTTACCAGATTCATGTAAAACAGCAATAATTACAGTAATACTAAAGCAAGGGAAAGATCCACTCGCACCAGCATCATATAGACCAATATCATTACTTAACACAGATTATAATTATAATAGCTAAACTATTAGCAAACAGATTAGCAGAGTATGTACCGAAAATGGTAAATCTAGACCAAACTGGATTTATTAAAAAAAGACGCACAACAGACAATATTTGTAAATTTATTAACTTAATTCATGCAGTAGAAGGGAGTAAAGCGCCAACAGTAGCAGTTGCTTTAGACGCAGAGAAGGCCTTTGACAGAGTAGAATGGAATTATTTATTCCAAGTATTGCAAAAATTCAGTTTACCAGAGAAGTATATTAATTGGATTAAAGCATTATATAAGGGGCCATTGGCGAAAGTGACAGTAAATGGATATATATCAATGCAATTTAACTTAAGCAGGTCAACACGGCAGGGATGCCCACTATCACCCTTATTGTTCGCGTTAGCTATAGAACCGCTAGCAGAATTGATAAGAACAGAAAATAATATAAAGGGATAAAAATAAAAGACAAGGAATATAAAATCAGTTTATTTGCGGATGATGTTATAGTATACTTAACAGAACCAGAACTATCAATAAAAGAATTATATAAGAAATTGAAGGAATATGGAGAAGTGTCGGGTTACAAGATTAACGTAAATAAAAGTGAAGCAATGCCAATGAATAATGCAGATTTCTCAAAATTTAAGAAGGAATCACCATTCAGATGGCAAATGCAAGCAATAAGATACCTAGGTATACAAATAAATAAAAATCTCGGCCAACTATATAAACTCAATTATTATCCACTAATGAAAAAATTACAGGACGATATAGAGCATTGGAAAGATTTACCACTAACACTAATAGGAAGGATAAACTGTATTAAAATGAAGATTTTCCCAAGGATATTATACCTATTTCAGGCATTGCCAATACACTTGTCAGAGAAATTCTTCAAGGAGTTAAAGAAAATAATAAGGAAATTTTTATGGAAAGGGGGGAAACCGAGGATAGCACTAGATAAATTAACAGAATGGTATAAACAAGGAGGCTTACAACTGCCAAACTTTAAAAATTATTATAGAGCCGCACAATTAAGATACCTATCAGATTTTTATCAAACAAGGGAAAAGCCAGATTGGACTAGATTAGAACTAGATAAAATAGGGGAAAAGATACCTGAACACATATTATATAAATGGGATGAAAAATTGGTACAACGTAGGAGTTCTCCAGTATTACATCATCTACTCAATATTTGGAAAAAGATTCATGTAGAAAGGAATAAAACAAATTTCCAATTACCAAAACTAATATTGACGCAAAATAAGTTACTCCCTTTTACAATAGATAACCTTTCCTTTAGAGAATGGGAGAAAAAAGGGATCAAAAGAATAGAAAATTGTTTTTCAGGAAATAGATTCTTATCCTTTGATCAAATGAAAGATAAATACAATATAACTCAAGATACAGTGCTGGCATATTACCAACTGAGATCCTACTTGAAGGACAAATTGGGAAACAGTCTGAGGTTACCAGAGGAAAGTAACTTTGAATATGTGATTACAGATACAATGATAATCAAAAGATTTATAACAAATATGTATATTAAACTGCAAGAAAAGGAGAACAAGGAAACAAATGGTAAAACTAAACAAAAATGGGAACAAGATTTAAATATAAAGATAATAAAGGAAACATGGGAGAAGTTATGTTCTGGAACGATGAGAAATACAATAAATACGAGGTTATGTATGATACAATAAAACTGAATACACAGGCTATACATTACACCTCAAAAGTTAAATAAATGGGACCCAACAGTATCTGACAGATGTTTTCGATGTAAAAAAGAAATGGGAACAACAATTCATGCAATCTGGACATGTGAGAAAGTAGAAATATTTTGGGAAGATCTAAACCAAATATTAAATAAAGTTACAGAAAACAATATACCAAAAAATCCAGAGATCTTCCTCCTAAGTAACATAAAAAACAAAGAATTTGGAATTGATTTGGATGATGCACAAAAAAGATTTGTTAAGATAGCTCTAGCTGTAGCAAAAAAATGTATTATGTCAACCTGGAAATTGGAAGATAATTTGAAAATACAACAATGGTATATAGAAATGAATAAATGTATTCCATTAGAAAAAATAACATATAGTTTAAGAAATAATATTGAAATATTTGGACAAATATGGCAGCCTTGCATGAAACACAACAGAGAAAACCTACCGGGGACATTCACTACCTAAATTAACAAAAGGAGAAGGAAATGAAAAGAATTGACTCAGTGGAATTTCTTGTTTATTTTTATTGAATGACAACATTGTTTGACTGGTTTAATGTATCTTAGATTTTGTACTTTAAATGGATGGGGGGGAGGTAGGGAGGGTGGGATGGGAGGAGGGGTGGGGGGGAGAAAATGACACTGTATATATTTGAAAAGGAAAATTTACGTATCATGGTCAATGTGGTTTATGGTGTGAAAAATAAAAAAATTTTTTAAAAAGTTAAATAAATGGGACCCAACAGTATCAGACAGATGTTTTCGCTGTAAAGAGTAAACGGGAACAACAATTCATGCAATTTGGACATGTGAGAAAGTGAAAAAATTTTGTGAAGATCTAAGCCAGATATTAAATAAAATCACAAAAAGCAATATACCAAAAAACCCAGAGATCTTCCTCCTAAATAATATAAGAAACAAACAATTTGGATGGAGCACAAAAAAGATTTGTTATGATAGCCCTAGCTGTAGCAAAAAAATGTATTATGTCAACCTGGAAATTAGAAGACAACTTGAGAATACAACAATGGTATATAGAAATGAATAAATGTATTCCATTAGAAAAAATAACATATAATTTAAGAAATAACATTACAATATTCGAACAAATATGGGAGCCATACATGAAACACAATAGAGAAATCCTACCGTGGACTTGCACCACCTAAAATGACAGAAGGAGAAGATAATGAAAAGAACTGACTCAGTAAAATTTCTTGTTTATTTTTATTAAGTGACAACGGGTTTAATGTATCTTATAGATTGAACTTTAAATAAATCGGAAAGGGAGTGAGGGAGGGAGGGAAGGGAGGGGGAAAAGGGGGAGAAAACGACACTGTATATATTTAAGAAGAAAAATGTCTGTATGTATCTTGGTCAATATGGTTTATAGTGTGAAAAATAAAAAATATTAAAAAAAGATTCAAATATTAATTTCCAAAAGACATGGGGCCCATTTATGGAATATTATCATCATCTCAAGAATTTGCATTATTCTGGAATTTTGGCCCTGTGTTGTCCCTCTTCAAGTTGGTGTGACTGGGTTCATACATGTCAACTTTCAACCTTGCTGAGAGGAAGGGGTTTTGAAATTGTTTTACTCTCTTTTATTTCTTTTGGGGTTTTTTTTTTGTTGTTAAATTTTACTTCATTGTTATGATTATTCTCTGGATTTCCTTATTATCAGAATATTTGTGACTTTTAAAAAATATCTTGTAGCACGTGGTATAATTGTACTGTTTAAACAGTAAAATATTATTAAAACATTTTAAAATTGAAAGGAAAGGGTGCAGAGGAGATTTACCAGGATGGAGGAGAACATGTGATATGAAGCAAGGTTTACAGAGCCAGGGCTTTTCTCTTTGGATCGTCAAGGGATGAGGGGTGACCTAATAGAGGTCTACAAGATTATGGGGGTTATCGATGGGGTGGACTGGCAGGACCTTTTTCTTGAAGCAACAATAGCAAATACCAAAGGACATCTGTTTAAGGTGAGTGGAGGAAAGGCGAGGGGAGACGTCAGAGGAATTCTTTTTTAAATTCTGGAGTGCATTGGCGGGGTAGTGTTGGAAGTTGGTAGATAAGAATTAGTTCGGCACATAGATATAATAAAAATAGAGGGTTATGGGTGTGAGGGAGGGAAGAATTAAATTGTACTTTTACTAGGTCAGCACAACATCATGGGCTGAAGGGCCTATACTGTGCTGTAATGCTCTATGTACAAGAACACCCAGATCCCTCTATTCTTCATTCACTTTAGTCTCTCTCAATAATAATTTACCTGTTGATTTCCCTGATTGGAGTGCATGACCTTACACTTTTCCACAGCAACCTCCATTTATCAGGCTTTTGCCCACTCACCCAAGTTCTCAATGTATCATGGCACTATCCTTGCACAACCCTATCTGTTTATTGCTTTCATATAGTTGGTAAATTTAGAAACTTCTTCCTCCAGACTTGCAATGTACAGTGATCTCCATAATGTTTGGGACAAATTATACTTTTTTCCTTTATTTGCTCCTGCGCTCCACAGTTTTAAATTTATAATCAAACAATTCCCATGTAGATAAAGTGTACATTCCAGATTTTATTCAAGGTTATTTGTTACATTTTGGTTTGACTACGTAGAAATTACATCATTTTTTATTCATAGTTTCCCCATTTAAAGGCACCATAATGTCTGGGACACTTGGGTTTACAGGTGTTTTTGAGTACTGCTTCATTGGTGCAGGTTTAAGAGAGCTAGGCTTGCTTCTAAGTTTTTGATCAGCTTTGGAGTCTGTAGCTGCCATTTTTCAACAAGGACCAGAGTTGTGGCAATGAGGCTGAAAAACAAGAATAAAACACCAAGAGACATCACCCAAACCCTAGGATTATCAAAATCAACTATTTGGAACATCAAAGAGTATATTGGTGATCTCAGTAATCACAAAGGGTCTGGTAGGCCAAGGAAGAACTCCAGTGCAAATGATAGAAGTCTCATCATAATGAAGAAAAGTCCAACAGATCAGCAACACTCTTCAGGAGGCAGGTATGGATGTATCAATGACTGTTGTCCACACAAGACTTCGTGGACAGAAATACAGAGGCTTCACTGCCAGATGCAAACCACTAGTTAGCCACAGAAACAGGACAGCCAGATTACAGTTTGCCAAGTATTTAAAGAGCCTGCAGAATTCTGGAAAAAGGCTTTGGGACAGATGAGATGAAGATTAATCTGAATCAGATGATGGCAAGAGCAAAGTGTGGAGGTGGAAAGGAACTGCTGAAGATACCTCATCTGTAAAACATGGTGGTGGGGGTGTTATGGCCTGGGCATGTATGGGTGCCACAGGTACTGACACACTTATCTTCATTGATGATGTAACTGCTGATGGCAGTAGCAAAATGAATTCTGAGGTGTATAGAAACATCTTATCTGCTCAAATTTGAGCAAATGCCTTGAAACTCATTGGATGCCGCTTCATCCTACTTTGATCCCAAACATACTGCTAAAGCAACAAAGGAGCTTTTCAAAGCTAAAAACTGGAAAATTCTTGAATAGCCAAGTCGCTCACCGTATCTAAGTCCAATTGAGCATGCCTTCCACACACTGAAGAGACAACTTGAGGGGACAAGCCCCGAAGAAAACCAGGAGCTGAAGATGGCTGCAGTAGAGGCCTGGCAGAGCATCACCAGAGAAGATATTCAGCACCTGGTGATGTCTATGAATCACAGACTTCAAGCAGTCGTTGCATGCAAGGGGCTGAAATTATGATGGGTGTGGAGCTATGACTCAATATAATAGCTTCTCTTTTTGGGGTTATTGAACCAGACAGAGGGAGTTTTTTTTTCTGTACCTGTGCAACAGAAGAGCCATCTTATTCAAATAGAAAGACTCTAGACCTCCTATGGGGTTTCAGTGGTCCTCTCATATTATGACCTCAGATTACTGATACCCCTACCCTGGAAAATATATTTTGTGTTCACTCAATCTATTCCTCTCATGATTTTGTATACTTCTATGAGATCACTCCTCATTCTCCTGTGTGCCAAAGAATAAAGCTCTGGCCTGCTCAAACACTCCCTATATTTTCAGTCTCCAAATCCTAGCAACATCCACTGCACCCTCTCCAGCTTGACGACATCTTTCCTGCAGCTCAGTGATCAAAACTGAACACAGTCCTCCAAGTGAAACCTCACCAATGTCTCATACAACTGTAATGCAACCTCCCAACCCCTGTACTCTGACTGATGAAGGCCAATGTGCTTAAAGCCTTTTTGACCATCCTAGCTATCTGTGACGGCACTTTCAAGGTGATGAGATCCCTCTGCTCTACGACATTCCCCAGATCCCTACTATTTAACTGTGCAGGTTAGGCTTCCCAAATGCAACATCTCATTTCTCTGTAATCATTTCCATCAACCATTCCTCTGCTCATCTGGCCAACTGATCAAAATCCTGGTGCAATCTTTGGCAAACATCTTCACTCTCTACAATGCCAGACAGTTTAGTGTCATCCGTAAACTTGCTAATCATTCCATTTACATATTCATCTAAATCATTGATATAGATGACAAACAGCAATGGGCCCAGCACCGAACTGGTCAAATGCATCTAGTCCAAAACAAAATCTTCCACCATCACTTTCTGCTTTCTACCAATTTTCCATCCAATCTGCTTTCTCACCTTGGATCCCATGCGATCTAACCTTGCAGAGCAGCCTAACATGCAAAACCTTATCGAATGCCTTGCTGGTTCCCTTATCTGCAGTTTCAAGTTACCCATGATCAACTGCAGTCCGAAAATATTACAGTATATTTTAGCGTTTAAGTTGACTGGTGTACGTCTACCCCTTTTTCAGCCTCATTTTAAGGGTTTTATGGTATATCTGGTGTACAAGTCAACCCTCATTTTCTGGCAGGCTGAGGTGTCCTGTTGACCTGCATATATATTGACACCCCCCCCCCCCCCCCAATTAGATCACGGGGATTGATCTACTGGGCATTGGCTAGAGGTGATTGCTATCATGGAGGGCCCATCAACCCAATGCAGCACGCGACAAAAATATGAAGCGAGCGTTAAGTTGAAAATGATAGAAATGGCCAAGAAAACCAACAACTGTGGAGCTGCAAGAAAATTTGATGTGGATGAGAAGTTGGTAAGAGATCGGAGGAAGAAAGAAGAGATTTTTAAGGATCATACCAAAAAGGCAATGTTCTCTGAGAAAAGGAATCACTCGTTGGCCAGAATTGAAAAATCACGTCGCAGAATGGGTATGTAAACAGAGACAAGATCGCTACATAGTCACCTGAAATAAAATAAGAACATTTGTTCTGCAGTGGCCAAGTTTCACCCAGACCTCAGTGATGATTTTGAGGCTACATTCGGCTGGTGCAATCGTTTCATGAACAGAAAAAACTGGTATTACACCAAAAAACAAAAATTGCACAGAAAATTCCAAAAGATCTTTTCACCAGTTTATTATACAGAACTGACAGAAACACCAGTTTGCATTGGCAAATATCAGAAACATGGTTGAAACCCCCATGAATTTCGACATGATAGGCAATAGAACAGTGGAATGAAAACTGTGCAAATCAGAAGTAAAGGCCACCAAAGGACCAGGTTTACCATGGTGTTATCGTGCATGGCCGACAGGACCCATGGTAATCTTCAAATGCAAAATTAAACCGAAAATGAAATTCCCTGCAAGTATTTTTTGTACATTTTCATGAAAAAGGATGGATGGATGAAAATGCTGTAAAACTATGGATAGACAATGTGTGGAACAGGTGGCCAGGCAGTTTACGCAAAGAATGGAGTTTGCTGGTCCGGGATATGTTTCGTAGCCACTCAACTAAGAACACTAAAAGTAGATTAGCACTACATAATATTTACATGCCGGTTATACTGGGTGGTTTGATGTTGATGTTGCAACCTCTCTACGTCTGCTTGAACAAGCCATTCAAAGATCATGTGTGTGAGGAATGAAATACATGTCGAGTGCAGAAATGTTGTTTACAAAAGGCAAGGCAATGTGTGCTGTGTCACTTGATGTGCTCTGTAACTTCGTGCTCAAGGCATGGGACAAAGTTAAAGTAGTGACTGTGATAAAATCATTTAAAAACTGCGGTATCTCATGTGCAATTAATGGCATGGAATATGATTTATTGTGGGGCACAGATGATGAAGCTGAAACCACCTCATCAGATACAGCCTGGCACCCATATGGTGACTGTTTAAACAGTGAGAGTATGGATGTGCTTGCCACTGGTGGTGGGTTCACATTGTAGGTGGCAGAAATTGTGGAGGATAATGTGTTGGCTGTGGAGGCTGGTGGGGTGGTAGGTGAGGACGAGGGGAATCCTGTCCTTGTTGCTTCTTGGGTCGGAGGGGGCCAGGGCAGAATTGGGGGAAATAGAGAATGCGGTTAAGGACTGTCGATGGCAGCAGAGGGGTTCGAATCCTGTGCTGTCTGTAAGGAGTTTGTACGTTCTCCCCATGTCTGTGTGGGTTTCCCCCAGGGGCTTTGGTTTCCTCCCACCATTCAAAATATGCTGGTTAATTGGGTGTAAATTGAGCTGCATGGGCTTGTGGGCTGAAATGGCCTGTTATCGTGCTGTATGTCTACATTTTAAATTTAAAATCCATGTGTCTATCAAAGAATCTCTTAAATGCCCTTAATGTTTCAACCACTACCACCACCCCTGGCAAGGCAGTTCAAACAGACAACTCTGTTTTTTAAAAACAACTAACCTAGACTTTCCTCTTGCTACTTCTGCCCTGGGAAAAAGATGCTGGCTATCTACCTTATCTGCCTCTAAGAATCTTGTAGACCTCCATTAAATCTCCTCCTCATCCTGTTCGCTCCAATGAGAAAAGTCCCAGCTCTGCTAACCTTACCTCATAAGACTTATTTTCCAATCCAGTTAACATCCTGCATCTTCTCCATTGCTTCCACATCCTTCCTATTATGAGGTGATCAGAGCTGAACACAATATTCTAAGTGTGGTCTCACCAGAGATTTGTAGAGTTGAAACATGACTGCTTGACTTTTGGGCCCAATCCCTATATTAATGAATCCTCAGCATCCCATTGGCCTTCTTAACTATCCTATCAACCTGCGTGGCAACCTTGAGAGACGTATGAATTTGGACCCCAAGGTTCCTCTCTTCCTCCGCATTGTTAAGTATCTGACAATAACCCTGTACCAGCCTTCTTTGACCTTCCAAAATGCATCACCTCACACTTATCCCGATTGAACTGCATCTGCCCCTTTTCTGCCCAACTCTTCATCCTTTTGTAATCTACAACAACCTTCAGCACCATCCACACACCTCCAACGTACCTGTCATTTGCAAACTTAATTACCCACTCTATACTTCTTCATCCAGGTCATTTCTAAAAAAACAAAGAGCAGGGGTCCTAGAACAGATCCCTGTGGAATTCCACTAGTCACTGATCTCCAGACAGAATACTTTCCTTCACTACCACTCTCTGCTTTCTACAATGAAGCCAATTTTTAATCCACACAGACAAGGCTCTATGGATCCCATGCCTCATGACTTTCTGAATAGTCTCTCATGGGAGACCTTGTCAAATGCCTGACTAAAATCCATATACACCACATCTACTGCCCTACCTTCATCAATTTCATACCTCCTCACAAAGCTCAATTAGTCTTGTGAGGCGTGACCTTCCCTTCACAAAGTGTACTACCTCTCCTAATGCTCATAAATCATGTTGTTAAGAATCCTCTCCAACAGTTTGCACACCACTGACGTAAGATTCACCGGTCTGTAATTCCCAGGGTTCTCCCTCTTTCTTTTTTAACAAGGAGACCACATTTGCCATTCTCTAATCCTCAAGCATCTCCCCGGAGCCAAGGAGGATTCGAAGATGATAGCCAATGGCCCAGTCTTCTTCTCCCTCCCTTCTCACAGTAACTTGGGGTATATTGCATCTGGCCCCAAGAAAGGTCCAACACTTCCTCTCCCTAATCTCAACATCATCCAGCACACAAACCTGTTCAATTCTGACCACCCTGATCAAGATCCTTTTCTCTGGTGAATACTGAAACGAAGCATTCTGACTTCCACCCACATCGACTCAGTAGACACTCCCTCCATAGCATCTTCCTTTTCTACAGCCTTGATACTATCCCTGACCAGTAATGCTACGACCTCCTCAACCCCCCCCCCCCCATCTCTGACCTCCATTTCTGTTCCTTTTAAAACCCCTAAACCCCAGTACTTGCATCAGCCAATTGTGTCCTTCCACCAGCCAAGTCTCTGTAATGGCCACAATATCATAATTCCAAATACTGATCAATGCTCCAAGTTTGTTTCCTTTATTCCTAATACTCCTTGCATTGAAATACACATTTCAAACACTCTGGCTGACTACATTTATGTTTCAAACCCTTGCCTACCTTTCCTCACAAACTCACAACACATTGCATCATGCTTTTGACCTTCTGCCCTCACATTCTGATTCCCACCACAAACCCCCCCCCCCCCGTCCACCCTGTCAAACCCTCTCCAACAGCTATAGCAAATCTGCCTTCCAGGATATTGGTCTCTTTCCAGTTTAGGTGCAGCCTGTCCTTTTTTATACAGGTCAGACTTTCCCCAGAAGAGATCCCAATGATCCAAAGATCTGAACCCCTGCTCCCTTACATCAACTTTTGATCCACCCATTCACCTGCCACAACTTCCTCTTCCTCTCCTCACTGGTTTGTGACATAAGCAGCAGTCCCGAGATTACCACCTTTTGAGGTCTGCTTTTCAGCTTCTTTCTCAACTCCCTATATTCCCTCCTCAGGACTTCATCCCCACTCCGATCTATGTCATCGGAACCAACGTGAACCACAACATCTCTGATGTTCAGCAAGGGAAGACCTCATTCTGGGAGCAAATGTGATGGAGATGGAGTAATTGAAAGGAATAGAATCCTTACAGGAGATAGGGTGGGAAGTATAATCAAGGGAACTGTGGGAGTTAGTCGATTTATCAAAGATGTCTGTAGATGGTTTGACTCCTGAGATGGAGACAGAGAGATCAAGAGAGATGAATTCAGGGTGAAATTTGGCAGCAAAGTGGATAAAGTTGGCAAGCCTATCATGGGTCTAGAAGGCAATGCTGTTAATGGAGAAGAGTTGAGGAGTCATGTATGCAGCACATTTTGCTTCACATAGCCAACAAAAAGGCAGCCATAGTGGGGACCCCTGGCTGCCCCTTTGATTTGTAGAAAGTGGATGTGATGGAAGGGAGAAGAAGCTCTGCCAGGCCGGGGAGGGCGGTGGTGGAGGGGGACTGGTTAGATCTGTTATTGAGGAAGAAACAGAAGGCATTGAGACCTTTGGAGTGTAGAAGAATGAGAGAAGGCTTGATGGAGGTCTACATGAGAGGTATAGATAGGGTGGACAGCCAACACTTACTTCCCAGGGCATGAATAGCAAACACCAGAGGACATGGGTACAAAGTGAAGGGAGGGAAGTTTAGGGGAGACATTCTTCTACACAGAGATTTGTGGGTGCCTGGAATGCCTTGCTGGGGATGGAGGCTGAAGCATTAGGGGCATTAAGAGTCTCAGACACATGGATGAAAGGAAAATAGAGGGTTGTAGGGTTAGGTGGGGTTAATTTTTTTTGGGAAGGAATATATGGGTCGGCACAACTGAGGGCTGAAGGGGCTGCACTGTGTTCTTCTGTATGGGGAATAGAATTGTACAAGGATTGGATGGACGTCCATGAGGTAAATGATGAAAGATTTGGGCTCAAAACATTGCCTGTCTTTTACCTCTTATAAGTGTTGCCTGATGAGTTTTTCTCCAGCATTTTTGTGTATTGAACTGGATCCCAACATCTATAACTTGATGTGGAATATTTTCTATGGGTACAGCATAATGGCATGACCCAAAGGGCCTGTACTATACTATGTTCTGTGTAATAGCTTGATGGCTCTGGACAACGATGAATTCTTTGTGTACTGTAGTTTTAAATGTAACATTATCCTTGACCCCATATTAACCACGATTGTGCTTTTTTCAATAAGTCTCTCTTTTTGATTGGGATAAATTGTTGTTGAGCATTGTGCTTCAGCTATTTGAAAGGCTGCCTCTGTTCCTCTGGCTTGTTTATCCACTCAGCCCAAGACCACTTTTCCCTCCTACCAGTATAATTGCCCTTATTTAAACTGAAGGCAGTGGTTTTAGATTGATAAGTGTTTATTCTCAAATTGCATTTGGAATTATACTATACTGTGGTCACAAACCCTGAGGGGATCTTTAACCACAATATCTCACAATAACCATTCCTTATTACATCTAAAATAACCTGAAAACTGGGTGGACTCCAGAATGTTCTGTTCTGAAAAGCAATCCATGATACATTCCACAAATTTATCATGTTGTGGCAGTACGCCATTAGGCAGGCGAACCGGCCCCTCTTATCACGCACACGGTGGGGCAGCCAGCCAAAATGACACCATCGGGGATTTCCTCCTGACCTCGGCACCAGGCTCAGAAGCCCGCGTTTGGGGACCCACGTGACGCCCCGGTGACATCGGGGACCCCAGTGCGGTTCTCAGCTGGGAGTATAAGAGCAGCCAGGCAGCCTGCAATAAATCATTTTTTGCTCACTGAACTTAACCCGTCTGGTTGTGAGATCCTTCAGTTAGCAAGTGTAGCCGCCGCTACAATTGGTGACCCTGACAGGTTCAAATGTCTTTGAACCCAACATGAATGATCCTTTGGTCAACGCTGTAGCCATCAAGCTTCCTGACTTCTAGGTTCAGGAGTCGGAGACCTGGTTCAGCCACGCAGAGGCTCAGTTTCACTTCCCCCAGATTTCATCGAATTCGACCAAGTTTTACCATGTGGTCGCCGCCCTGGACCAGGCCACCGCCAAACGAGTGCTGAACCTCGTTCAGCACCCACTCGCGGAAGATAAGAACGGGACTATCAAGCGGGTGCTCACTGGCTCCCTCGGCCTCTCCAGGCACCAGCGTGCCGCTCAGATGCTGCCTCAGGGGACAGAACTCCAATCGAGTTGATGAACGAGATGCTCGCGCTCATGGGCAATCACACCAACTGCCCACTCTTCAAACGCATCTTCCTCGACCATCTGCCTGAAGACATCTGGCTGTTACTGTCACAGGAGAGCTTTGTCGACCCTAGGAAGGTCACTCAAAAGGCTCAGGTGCTATGGCTCGAATGATTCCCGGAGGGCTCAGCAGTCCAGCAGCTTATGAGTCACGGGCATGACCATGCCAAGCCTTCCTCTAGTGCTGCGGTGGAACACCCGGCCCCTCCAGGGGCCTCAAAGAGTATAGCCAGAAGCAAGTTATCCACTTCAGGCCTCTGCTTCTTCCACCAGCGCTGGGGAGCCAAAGCTCGGAAGTGTTGTCAGCCCTGCTCGTTCCAGGGAAACAAGCTGTTAATAGCTGTGGCGGCTGGCCAAGAACACAGCCTTCTTTACCTGCGGGATTCAGTCAGTGGCTGACGTTTCCTCATCGATGCCGGGCCCCAGATTAGCATCATCCTGGCAACAACCATCGAGTCCCAGAACTGGCCTCGTAGACCTCCCCTCCGTGCAGCCAATTCAGTGGAGATCCGAATGTATGGAGACAAGACCGTCCACTTCCAGATCGGCCAGCAAAAGTTCTTGTGGAGTTTCACCGTTTTGTCTCTTCCAACCGCCATCCTGGGTGTCGACTTCCTCCTTGTCCACGGACACCTGGTCGACATTCAAAGTAGGCAACTGGTAGATAAGTACCTTCCAATCCACTCGCCTCAACACCTCCCACACAGAGCAGCCGCAGATGGCCACGGTCAGTACGCCCAAGAACGAGTTTCAGTGTATCCTGGATGAGTTCCCGTCCCTCCTCAAGTCGCAGTTCTCCACCACCTCACCACGCCAAGGGGCGTTTCATTACATCCCCACCCAAGGCCCGCTGGTCCACGCCAAGGCACGCCGGCTCCCACCAGATAAGCTCCAGATAGTGAAAAAAGAGTTCTCGCATCTGCAGGAGCTGGGGATCATTCGACACATCAACAGTCCTTGGGCCTCACCACTCCACCTGGTCCCGAAAGCCTCCGGCAGCTGGTGCCCCTGCGGAGATTATCGACAGCTTAACGATGCGACAGTACCTGACCGTTATCCGATCCCTCACATCCAGGACTTTACGGCCAACCTGCATGGCGTGAAGGTATTCTCCAAAGTCGACCTGGTGTGCGGGTATCACCCCGAGGACATACGCAAAATGGCCATCATCAACCCCCTTTGGCTTGTTTGAGTTCCTATGCATCCCATTCGGGCTCAAGAATGCCACCCAGACCTTCCAGCGCCTTATGGACACAGTGGGCAGGGATTTGAATTTCGTATTCATTTACCTGGACGACATTCTTGTCACCAACAGAGACCGGGCACAATGCAAGTCTCACCTGCGCACCCTCTTCTCCCGACTGGCCGACTTCAGCCTAATGATCAGTCCATACAGTTAATGGTCGAAGGAGCCACACCTGCCGCTACGAAGGTCGCTGCAATCAGGGAGTTCCCACGCCCGGACAACCTCAAGGGGCTACTGGAGTTCGCAGGTATGGTCAAATTCTATAACCGCTTCTTTCCAGGCACTGCGCGCATCATGCAGCTGCTCTTCGCCCTCATCGCAGCCAAAGACAAGATACTCACCTGGACTCCAGAGGCCAGCAGGGCATTCGAAGCCACAAAAGATGCCCTTGCAAAGGCTACCCTGGTTGTCCACCCACGCACTGACCTAAATATGGCACTCTCTGACGATGCCTCTGCCACGCCGTCGGTGCCATCCTGGAGCAGCAGGTGAACGGACAGTGGAAATCACTGGCATTCTTTAGCCGACTTCTTCGCCTGTGGCCTGTGGGCCTAAGTCGAGGGCCAAACTAAATATTTATTGAAAATTTTCAACAACATCTGCACGTTTTCTCTCAACATATGTAATGTTAAACTTTTTCTTATTAAAATAAATGTTTAATAATAGTTTTGGTTAAACTCTCTCCATAAGAAGCATTAACAAATAAGAAATAAAATATTCAATAAATAATATTTCTCTCTAGCTTTTAAGCCAAGGATCGCACGTTGCCGAGAAGCATGCCAGGGAGCGGAGGTCTGCAGGGAGCCCTCCCCAGCCCAGCCAGCAAACCCGAGCGGCATTCCCCCCCCTGCCCCCTCTCCGCCCCCGCCTCCGCCTGCTGCAACCGCCGCCAACAACTCAAGGAGTCCCTGCTGGTCTCGCCATCTCACCGGGAATACCGTGAGAGCGGTGGAACTCGTCCGCGACCTCCATCCCAGCGGAAAGTCCGATGCCCAGTAGCACCCGCCCACAGATGAAGCTCAAGGAGACGCGGAGGTGACCCACCACGTCCAGCCACATGGAGCTAGGCGGCGGGTCCGTTGTATCGGCGCCGCTGTGAATATCTAATTAACTTTCCCGTTAACTATATCGGTGTACTGCAGTGCCTGCTGTGGAAGTGCTAAAAACTACTATGGTAGGGCTTGCTGCTGTGCATGTGCTATACTTGTGCGGCGGCCAGTGGGCCAACTCTCATATATATTTAATATGATCTTGCGGGCCAAATATAATTATATCGCGGGCCAAATTTGGCCCGCGGGCCAGAGTTTGACATGTGTGTCTTAGGGGGATATAAAATTTGATTCCCTTGCATGTTTGGCCTTTAAGAGATTGGGAGGCTGTTTACAAATGTTGCTCGATGACTGTTAATGCAATCGCCATCTCTGTATCATTCTTATATTTATTAATCTAAAACAATGAAAAGATTGAAAAGGCACATGGACGTAAGAAAAATGGAGGGTTATGGGTGTGAGGTAGGGAAGGTATAGACCAGGGGGAGAGTAGGTTTACATTAGGTAAGCCTATAATGATCTATGATTTTGCACATAACCTTTGTCCCAGAGACCATCACTGCTTCAGTGCCTCTCTTGATTAACACACCATCCCATCTCTTTTCTGCTCTGGCCTGTTTGGAAGGCTTGGAAGTGTGGAAGTTCTCTCTGTGTCTGCATGGGTTTCCTCCCATGTTCCAAAGACGTATGGGGTTAGTAGGTTAATTGGTCACATGGGTGTATTTGGGCAGCGTGGGCTTGTGGGCCAAAGGGGCCGTTACTGTGCTGATACTAGCTGTCATGAGACAGCATCACTTCACTAATATCACTCTCCTTCAATCCATTCATTGATTACTAGGAACATTAGCATGAACCTCAAGGCTTGACTGGGTTTCTATCTCCTCCCCTTCTCACCCACACCACTCCCTGTCTCCATCCTATCTCATTCTCCTCTGCAGTGGTTACATGGCTAACTCCAGTGTAGGCTAAGATCAAGGTCTAGGATAGTCCACTGGACTCCAGGCCAAGGCCTAGCAACCTGCAATTCTTTGCCAAGCCCCTACAGCTCACTGGTGCCAGATCCTCCCTCAGACCTTCACCCCACTGTTCCCAAAACCTCATCAACCCTCTCAAATCAAAATCATGAGGGGAATAGAGTAAATGCAAGCAGGCATTTTCCACTGAGGTTGGGTGATACAAGAACTAGAGGATGTGGGCTGAGGGTGAACGGTTAAATATTTAAAGTATATAAGGGGAAAACTTCTCCATGCAAAGAATAGTGAAAGTGGAACGAGCTGCCAGATGAAGTAGTGAATGCAGGGTTGGTTTGAACATTCAAAAAACCCATTTGGATAGGTACATGGATGGGAGTAGTCTAGGTGCAGGTCCATGGGATGAGGCAGGATAGCAGTTTGGCACAGACTAGATGGACTGAAGGGTCTGTTTCAGTGCTGTATAGTTCCTACAAGGTTGACAGAGCTTTGGCTTTTCTCTTTGGGATGGTGAAGGATGAAAGTTGACTTAATAGAGGATATAGATGGGCCTAGACAGGTGAACAGTTGGCACATTTTTCCTGGGACAATAGCAAATAGCAGGACATGTGTTTGGGGTGAGTGGAGGAAGGTGTAGGGGAAATATCAGAGTCAGAAGTAAGGTTTTTTCTTATATATATATATATATTTTTTTTCTTTCTTCTTTGGCTTGGCTTCGCGGACGAAGATTTATGGAGGGGGTAAATGTCCACGTCAGCTGCAGGCTCGTTTGTGGCTGACAAGTCCGATGCGGGACAGGCAGAGACAGTTGCAGTGGTTGCAGGGGAAAATTGGTTGGTTGGGCTTGGGTGTTGGGTTTTTCCTCCTTTGCCTTTTGTCAGTGAGGTGGGCTCTGCGGTCTTCTTCAAAGGAGGTTGCTGCCCGCCGAACTGTTAGGCGCCAAGATGCACGGTTTGAAGCGATATCAGCCCACTGGCGGTGGTCAATGTGGCAGGCACCAAGAGATTTCTTTAGACAGTCCTTGTACCTGTTCTTTGGTGCACCTCTGTCACGGTGGCCAGTGGAGAGCTCGCCATATAACATGATCTTGGGAAGGCGATGGTCCTCCATTCTGGAGACGAGACCCACCCATATATATAGACGGACATATATATAGAGAGAGAGAGAGAGAGAGACATATATATATATATATATAGAGAGAGAGAGAAATATATATATATGTAGAGAGAGAGAGAGAGAGAAATATATATATATGTAGAGAGACATATATATATATATATATATATATAGACATATATCACAGAGTGGTGGATGCCTGGGTGCCAGGGGTTGAGGTGCAGGTTGGTACAAAAGAAAAATGTAAGACTCAGATTGACATTTGGTCATAGGTGTGAAATGTGGAATATTAGATTGTTGTGGAGAAAGCTTACATACATCGGCATAGATGGACTCCCCACACCCCCCCAATCTTTAACTCCATCCTGGTCCATGTCCTACCCCTTCCCTCCAGTGTGTTCTAACTGACCTCTGCTTGCTTTATAGACAACCTCTCGTACATCGAACACATATTTGAGATGTCCAGACGGCCAGACCTCCTGACTATGGTCATTGACTACAGGACCAAGGTGTTGAACATCTCTGAGGATGACGAAGTGGACTCCAAGTTCACCCGCATCCCCAGTGCTGTCAAGTATAAAGGTCAGAACCCCGGACAGGAGGTTGATAGGTCTTGCCCATCTGGGATCTATCCACCTTGATGATAGGGCCACAGTCTGAGGCCTGGGGGCTGTGGAGGTGATGAGGGGGGGAGCCCAATGTGTTTTGGGAGTTGGAGGGGTGAGCAACCCACAGGGTTTGGGATGGAAAAGGAGTTGTCTTTGGGTAAGCAGTGTGGGAGGGAAATGAGAGAGGGGTGCATGGGAGGAACCCCTAGGGGTGTTGTTGGGCCAAAAGTGAGAGGCCCCACTAGTGATTGGGAGGAAAAGGGTCCCCATTGATTTTTGGGTCTAGCTTTGAGGGGCAGCACATGGGCCAGATGCAAGAAGACCTGATTGTGTTTCCTCTTTCCCCAGACATTCTTCGGCAACCTTCAGAGGATGAGATCATCAAACTGAAGCTGCCCCCCAAGAAGGCCTGAGCTGTGGTTTGATGAGACCCTGGAGCAATCGAATGGGAAGAGACAGAGAGAAAGAAGGAGAGTGCGTGAGGCAGTCGGGGGGGGGGGGGGGTGGAAGAAGAGAATCTGTGCCCAGAGATGGTGTTTGTAACAAAAAAAACCCTCCAATAACATTAACCTGTAACTTTTGCAAAAACTCCCACCCACCACCATATACAGTGATATGTTGTGTTGTGTTACTGGGATTTTCCTGTGCACCCAGAACCTGGTGCCCTGCCTCCTCGGGCCATGGGAGGGGAGAAAGGAGCTGCAGCCGCATCGCAGCTCTCTTCCCACCAACCCCAGCACCTCCTCTTAAACTCTATGCAAATTCTGAGATATTGGGAGGGTTCAACAAACAGCCTCTTACACCACCCCCCCCCCCCATCCACTCCCACCCTCCACCTTCCCCACCTGGTTCACAAGGATGTTGGGGGTGGGGGGGGGGAGAAAGCCTGCAAGGTTTGATGCCAAACGGTATCAGAGGTGTCATGGGCAGGTTTGAGGGGAGGTTGTTCAGGGCAGTTCGAGGTCTTGCCTCTTCTTGGGTGGGGTGGGGTGAGCCCACAGGAGAAGCCAAGTTAGGGACCTGAATGGATGGTCCCACACTTACCAAACCAGGGTGGGTGACTTAAACATTTGTAAGAGAAAGTAAAGACTGAGGGAGGGTGGTGGAAGTTGTAAGGGGGAGGGGGGAAATTTTTGCCACCTGGCCCCTGGTTTGGGGTGGGAGCTGGGGCAAGACCTGGACACCCCCTGGGAATAGGCCAGCCTGCAGACACAGGCCTGAACTCTGGCAAGCCTTAACCGCTAGGCCTCAGACCCTTGGGCCTTGCCCTACACACCTTCCAGTGGGGAGGGAATAGCAAGAAAGACAGCCATCCCAGGCTCAGACTGGAGATGTGGGGTTGGGGTAGCCAGGGTCCCGGCACCACATTCCTGCTAACCCGCCAATTAACAGCCTTTACCAGACGTCTGTGTGTGAACCGCTGAAGCATTAAATGGAGTGTGTCATTAAACACGTTGTGCACCTGAGATGGCTCCGCTTCCTGTCTGCTTGGGGAGGGTTAGAGGTCTGGTGGTTGGCGAGAGGTCAATAAGCTTTTGGGGGGGGGGGGGGGAGGGGCGGGGATGTAGATGCTAGGGGAATTTAGTGGTCATACTGATGGATTCAGCGAACTGCCTGATCACTGTGGCCCTCGGCTCGAGTTCAGCACCAGCAGCCATTTCTCTCTGTTGGTTCTGCCGGATACGGCGCATCCCTCAAACTTCTTCACACAGCCATAATCAGTCCACGGCTCATCACCAGCTGCCGTACCAGCAAGAGAACTGCCTCTCCACTGATGACATTTCCTGGGCATACCAGATCCCCTTCCTTTAGCACCACACCCACGATGCCCCAGGAACCTGACCCCCTTCCTGCTGGGACCCAGCTTGGGAAGGCCAGACATCCCACCCCTCCCGCCGGTACCTACCCCGAGGATGCCGGACCCCCTCCCTTCTGCTAGCACCTACTCTTGGGAATACCAAACCACCCCTCTCCTCCTCTTCCTTCCCCCTTCCCCCCCTCCCCCCCTCCTTCCCCCCCCCCCCCCCCCAGTACCTCTTGCAGGGACACTGGAACACCACCATCCTTCTGGCCGGTACCAACCATCAGGGACACGGGAACCCTCCCCCACCAGCCAGTACCTAACCTGGGGATACTGGACCCCTTCCCTCCAGTTCCTACCCCCAAGGATACCATACACCCTCCCATCAGTACCTACCCCTGTGGATACCAGATTAGACCCCTCCCACTGGTACCTACCCCTGGGAGTACCAGACCCCCTCCCTGCAAGAGTCAGAATCTTGGATGCAGCGGTAACACTTTATTTCCATATGTGGAGAAGTTGGAACAGGGGGACAAAGAGAAAGAAGATGGGCACAATGAATGGTGGGGATAAACCATACAAGTGGAGCTCGCTGGAGGGGACCAGGGTCAGCTATAAAACGTGGCACAGGAGTGGGAGAGGAAGCAGATTCCAATGAATTTCAAAGGGAAACTTGGCAACCTCAGAGCCTGATCGCAGGCTGATTTTTGGAATGGGTTCAGTAAGTGGAGCAGAGTGAGAGCTTGGAAAACACAGAGTTGGAATACTGGAACGGGGCCTTGGCATCCTGGAACAGGGACTTGGCAGGGTGTTGGAAGTGGAGCTGACTGGAAATCCAGGAGTCAGATTGTCCACAGGGAGAGTTAGCTAGTTTCCGATACAGAATGGAGTATGTGGGATAGGATAGCAAGGGCAAGATTAGCACACGACTGCAGAGGCCAATGGGTCCACATTGTGCTCCCAGGCAGCTTAGAAATGCTGGAGCCACAAGAAAAGAGGAAATGATGTCCTTGTGGGTCATTGCCTGCTACGTGGCAGAGGTATGAAGATTTGAAAGAGGAAGCAATGAACAGTGGGACGGGATGAGAGGTTGCTTGGAAAACGTGGAGTGGCACACCAAGGAACAAGGTTTGGAGAATGGTTAGAAACGCTGGCTGTCTGGTGGGAAAGCAGGGGAGAAGAGGAAACGCAGACGTAGATCAGAGATGACATGGAACACATCTGCAGACACAAATTTCTAAACATTAGTTTTACAGAAACATAGCGACACATTAAAATTTCAAATTGTTATCAGACAACAGCATATGTAGGAGAAATGATCAAAACTTTTGGGAAGCTCAGCGGAACTGCAGGGAGCTGATACGGAGACCAATCACATCCTTGCCAATCTCAGTCACCTAGAAAACAAACCAGAGCAAGTTAATGCACATCATCAGGGGCATATCTATTGTTACAAACCGCACATAACAAACAGCAATAGGCAATGAACCAGTGTTTAATCTTGCAACACTAATTTTATTTCTCACTCTTAAACTATAGTCTTAATTTATAAACTATCCTTAACACTAAATCTATCCCCAGCTCTGTGTGGTGTGTGTGTTAAACCCAAACCATTACAGTCCAGGCCAAAATCCAGAAAGTAACTTCAAAGTTCACTGTTTCAAATTCAGTGTTGAAGTGTACACCTTTGAAATTTGATCCCCAGAATTAATGTTGAACTGATGGGAGACTGGAGTTGTGGCTGCAACAGACTCATGAATTCTCCTTGCATTGCCCTTGAAGAAATGTCCATCCACACGAGCTGTGGTCATAACACTCCTTCTGTAGTCAAAACTAAAACTGGACGGCCTCTACGAAGCTTCCAAGACCCTGGCACCAGTCTCTCCAAGTAACTTCACTGCTAGTCACACTTAAAATAAAGCAGTCTCTCCAAGTGACCGCCACTGTTAGTCACACTCAAAATGAAGCACTTTGCTTCCCAAAAAGACCCTCCTGGCACAGGTCAATCCACTGAAAAGGCCCAGTCATTCACAGAGCTTGCTTTGCTCTGAATTCCACAAAAATGGATGGCCACAAGCTGCTTCAAAAAAAAACTGCTTTGTCTTCAGCCGTCAGAATGGTTCTCCCCCATTGCAAAATCACAATGTCTTTGCAAATGTATCGAATTCTGGAACAGACTGTGACAAACCTTCCCTCAGTTCTTCCAGCTGGGCTGTGACTTGTGCTTGTGCGAAATGTTAAATGTGACCATCAGTCCCCCCTGTCTATACTATCCCTTACAGTGATAATCCCATTTTACTAAAATGGAGCTCATAATACTGTACACTGACCGATATCTCTCAGTCCCTCTCTGGGGCACACCTGTATACTGACCAATGTCTCTCAGCCCCTCTCGGGGATATCTGTACACTGACCTGAGTCTCTCAGTCCCTCACACTTAATGGATATCTGTACACTGACCCGTGTCTCTCAGGGATATCTGTACACTGGGTCTCTCTGAGCAGTATCTGTCCAGAGGTGTGTCCCTCTGCTGCGTTAAATCGCTGGTTTGGTACATACCGTGGTGACCCTGCAGATCTGACCCTTGAACTCGGGGCTGTAGCAGGCTCCACTCAGCGGACATTTTTCAACCGGTTTCCCCCTGGAAGCAGGAATCACTGAAGGTTAATTCGGAACACATCTGACTTATGGATCTGCGGTGTCGTAAGCTTCAGGAGACACTGGAAAGCCAAGGTTAGTGTGTTCGTTTCCCCAGCCAATCAGCTGCCTTTAGAAGGTGGTGACTGATGCATAGCATGAGGGGAAAACAGGTGTGCAGGGGGTTGGGAAGCAAGAGAGAACAGGGAGTCTCTCCTTTACATAGATACTGCAGTTCCAGACACATTGCCCCACAGTCCCAGCTCCATTATCCCAACTACCTGTAGATGGGTTTGTACGTAGCAGCACAGATGTCAAAGGGGTTGTGCATGTCATAGTTGAGCTGATGGGCGTCAGTAGGCGTTTTCTCACAAGCAGCCAGGATCTTGCGCGTCTGTGGAGAGAAAGATGGACATCAGGTTCACTGGAAATAGTATATCAATGTTTGCACTGTTATGCAACAAAACAACAAATTTTATGCCATGTTCATGACAAATCCTCCATGTTGCCCCAGCTCAACCCATATTCCTGCAAGCCATTGCTCTCTATCAAACCTGCAGAGATTAAATTTAGAGAAATTTAAATTTAGATATACACCACGGCAGCAGGCCATTTCGGCCCACAAGTCTGCTCCGCCAAATTGACACCCCATTAACCAAAACCCTCGGTATGTTTTGAAGGGTGGGAGGAAACCGGAGCCCCCGGGAAAACCCACGCAGACACGGGGAGAACATACAAACTCCTTACAGGCAGCGTGGGATTCGAAACCTGGTCCGATCGCTGGCGCTGTAAAGGCGTGCTAACTGCTACACCAACTGTGCTGCCTCATTTATATCAATGTTTGCACTGTTATGCAACAAAACAACAAATTTTATGCCATGTTCATGACAATAAATTTTGATCCTAATTCCTCCCCTCTAATTCTTGCCCCAGTTCCTGTAAATATTTTCCCTCTGCTGAGGGAGATCACTGTCCCATTGACCCTGTCATGGACTTCCCCCATTACTTTACCTCTTGATGATCTCCAGGGAGAACCCCAGCCTCTCTGATTTTCCCCTTGCACTGACAAGCTCCACACCCTGGTAAATCCCCTGCCTGACCTCTCCTGTGAATATGATGTCTGGGACTGGCCCAAGTGACAAACTGGGATCCGAGCGGGGTTGGGCCTGGCCTTGGCCACCACTGTACTAAACTATCCTGCTTTCCTTCACCTCACCCAACATTGCCGATTCCAGGCTGTAGGTCCTCCTCCCACAGCCCAGCAGGACCTTGAAAGCTCAACCCAGCACCCCAAGATGCTACCTGCTGCCCCACTTCTGGTTTAGGGCCGAGTTCCAGAAGCCTCCCGGCGAACGAGGCTGCAGTCTTGAAGTTCTTCAGCTTGAAGAAGAGGTTGACTGCAGTCCTAAGCACCAGGATCATGTGGACGGGTTGGAGATTGCAGTGGGTGAAGTAGGCAGCCATCTTGAAAAAGGAAAGAGAGAGGGTCAGACAGAGGGAGGGAAGGAGTCCTTGAGCAAGTCCAAGGCTTCAATTGCTAACAGCATCTTTGAGCCACACAGTGGCTGACTGCAGGGCCCTGCTCACAGCCGAAGGCAGGCCAAGCCTTTTGGTGAGCTAGCCCAGCTTGCAGTCAGCAGCATCCAGGTCTGCTATAGCCCAGGAGAGGCCTAGGGTGCCTCTTTGGCCTTGGCTTGTCCTTGGTGTGAGAAGCCATCACAGCCCCCAATGGAAATGAGGCAATGAGGTTGGGAGTGGGTGAGTGGTGGGCTGAGAGGGAGCAGAGAGTTTTTTGAGGGGGGGGGTGTTGGTGTTGGAGAGAGCAGAGTGCCAGAGGACCAAGCAATGGGGAGATACAGAGAGCAAGGGTGAGTGAGGGAGCAGAGGGTCCCTGAACTGTGGGGAGGTACAGAGGGTAAGTGGTGAGGGAAGTAGCGGAAGGTGAGGTAGGGGGTTAGGAGGGGGGGAGGTGAGGGAGGGAAGGACAAAAGGGTTGGGGGGGAGACGAGGTGGGAGGGGGAGTCAGAGCAGAGAGCGGGGCGGGGAGGGAGCAGAGGGCAGGGAGGAGGGTGGGGAGATGGGGAGGGCAGGAGAATACAGTACGGGGGGGCAGGGGCACTGGGCAGGGGGTGGAGGGTATGAGGAGAACCCAGGCCCACCTCACAGATCCTCTTCTGCTGCTCCAGTGTGTCCTTGGGCAGCTTCTTGCGCTCGCTCTCCATGCTGAGGCCCACAATGTACTCCCGGCAGATGGAGATTAGTTGTTGGGCCTGTGAGAACACAAAGGGGATCAGTGAGTGGGCAGCCCCTGGCCGACCAGGAACCTTGTACCTGGAAATACATCCCACCCCTTGTCACCGAGTAGGATGGTTCGGAACCACTCCCCCCCCCTCCCCACTACTCCCCCCACTCTCCTCTCCGTCACCTCCCACTACTACATTCCACCTCCTCATCCCCCACCCCTTCCTCCCCATCCCCTCCCAACTATTCCCACCACCTCCCCACTACTCCCCCAACCCCTCTCCCCCCACTCCGTACCTCAGCAATCTCCTGCTTGCTCTCCACCACCAGCAACAGCACACTGAGGAGGATGGATCGGAACCGCTCCACAGCATCCTCGAACTTGCCGGAAGTAGTGAGCTGGTAGCAGAGCTGCAGCCGCTGGATCAGGTCGGACAGCTTCAGCCCCACGGCTGGCAGGCCACTCTTAATCCCCGCCTCCTTCCTGCAACATCCCCAGGGAAGGAGGTCAGCCTTGCCATCTCCCGCTGCCCGCTCTGGCCCAGCCCGCAGCAATGCAGCCCGCCCCACCACTGCGGCAGGATGCAGGTGGTCAGTGGGATGAGAGATGGACCACAGGGATGGGAGTGGTCATTGGGACAAGGGTGTGGTCAGTGGACTGAGGGAGTCAGTAGGTTGGGGGGGGGGGAAACCAGTGTAGGACAACAGTGACCGAGTGGTCAGTGGGATGAGGGGAGGGACCAAATGGATGGGAGTGGTCAGTGGGACAGGGAGGGACCACAGGGACTGGGATGGATGACCAGTGGGATGGGATCAGTGTTGCACGACAGGGACTGGTGCTAGGACCCTGATTTCTCCTTGTATCAATCAACCATGTGGACATTAATTGGGAGTTAGGATCGGGATGCTGGCAGAAGGCACAAAAACCAGTGGTGTTGGAGGAGGATGGTGGTCGATGACCACAGCATGATATGGATCACAGAGTTATACAGGATGGAAACAAATTCTTCAACCCAACCTGCCCTCCCTGACCAAAAACGTCCCATCCACACTCGTCCCACTTCTGAACCCATGCTGTCCATGAATCAGTCCAAATGTTTGTTCAACGTTCCAATAGTACCTGCCTCAACCACCTCCTCTGGTCGACTGTTACATCAACCCTCTGTACAAAACGTTACCCCTCAGTTTACCAGAACCATAGAACAAACACAATAGCAGAGAAAAAGGCCCTTTGGCCCATCTCGTTTGCACCAAATTATTATTCTGCCTAGACCTTTTGACCTGCACCCAGACCAGTCCTCCATATCCCTCCCATCCATGTACCTATCCAAATTTTTCTTAAACGTTAAAATCGACACCACATTCACCACTTTGGCTGGCAGCTCGTTCCACACTCTCCCCTCTTCCTGCACAAAGTTCCACCTAATATTTTCCTTAAACATTTCACCTTTCACCCTTAACCCATGCCCTGTCTGCATTCTTGTTAAATCTCTCCCCCTCACCTTACTTATGTCCTCCAGTTACCGATTCCCCTACTCCAAGCAAGTCTCTGCATTCATCCTATCTATTCTTCTCCTGATTGTGTACATCTCTGTGAGATTTGTTGATTACATGGACAGAGCAGATGGAATTTAAACCTGTTAAAGGTGAGGTGAATGACTGGAAGGATTGTTATGGGCAGGACATACATGATGAACGGTAGGGAATGGGGAGTACTGAGGAACAGAGAGAGTTCTGTCATGAGAAGTGAAACAAAAGTCTGCAGACACTGTGATTCTCATAAAGCACACAGAAATGCTGGAGGAACTCAGCCGGACTCAAAGCATCCACAGGAGGTAAAGATATATTACTGACATTTCAGTCCTGGGCCATTCTTCAAGGAATAAGCAAAGAACAGGAAGGTGTCAGAATGAAGTCTGAATGAAGACTGGCTGGGGAGGAGTCCAGACCAACAAAAGGTGTTAATTGGATAAGAGGAGAGGAAAGAATTGACATTGGCTCTGTGAAAGGAGATCATAAATATAAAAGCATTGATATTCAGTTAGTGTGAGAAAAAAATGGCATTTCATTTGAGCAAACAGACATTTTGTAGGTCCTGGACTTGTATGCGCTCAGAGTTAGTGTGGCATGGGAAGATTCAAGAGCCTGATAGACACGATATTACCTGGGACACAAGAGCAGAGGGTCACTGAACAACTATGTAAATCTTGGTTGGGCCTCCACTGCTCCATCACAGGGCGGATGTGACTGTGTTGGAGAGAGGGCAGCGGAGGTTCACCAGAACGTCGCCTGGGATGAATCGTTTCAAGTAGGGCAAGAGTTTTTTTCTCTCTCACCACCAGGCTCTAAGGCTGTATCGTTCACCACCAGACCCAGTACCCGTGATGTGGATCAGCCAATGCCTGGGCCTCCTCCAACTGGTGGCCATATTGTTAGCTGATCATTGGTATCAGTGGAGCCAGCCATCTTTTTGTCCACAGAGAAAGCTAGCCCAGCACTTTACACTTCATGTCCCAGTGTGGGGAAGAAAGGGGTGGGGGTTGAAGTTAGTGATAGACAGAAAGGGAAACAGACACTTTTTCACAACGCAGAGCCAGCAAACACTCACCAGTTACGCTGTGGGTAGCCGTACATGGCAGGCAGGCAGGGCAGGGCCTGAAAAATGGAGCGACCACGGGAAAACGACTGCAGGAAGAGGCTTTTGAGGGGGCCAAAATTCGTGACCCCCACCTGGTCATGAAGCAACTGAAGGGGAGGGGGGCAAGAGAGAAGGGGAGAGATGATTACTCCACTCCATAAAATATCCTTCTGCTCACCCGCAAGGAAAGGATGGGAACTTACCCGAGCTGCAGTCTCGAAGGATCCCGCCACCAGGTGATCGACAGGCAACTGAGAGTTGTTGCACCAAACCTGCAGAAGAGAATGGAGAGAGTGTGAGTTGAGTTGAGGCAGAGGGGGAAGATCAGAGAGTGCCAATGGGAGGGGAGGGAAAGATGGAGGGGAAGGCAGATGGCACCAGGGAACAGGACGAGGGATGACAAAGAGAAATGAGGGGAGGGGAGGGAGAGGCAGGCAGAAGATACCAGGGTGAGGGAGCAATGGAGGAGAATGATGGTCGGGAGATAGGAGAAATGAGGAGCATTACAGGGAGTGACAAAAGGGTGGGAGAAGTGGGAGAGAGTGACAAAAGGGTGGGAGAAGTGGGAGAGAGTGACAAAAGGGTGGGAGAAGTGGGAGAGAGTGACAAAAGGGTGGGATGGATGGTGAGCAGAAGAAGCAAAACCAAGGTTTGTTTAGGAAGGTGAAAGATAGGAAGGATGGAGGAGGATTAATCAGCATTGCAGTTACTGGATGGGAACCCTTCACCCACAGCCACCTTTTCCTCACTGCACGACTTCATATGCCCACAGAATATCTGCCTTGTGGGAGGCAACTCTTGCAATTCACAAAATCAAGGGGGCAAGGGGAGAGGGGTTTGGAACCAAACTAATTTTTGTGCAAAAATGCAGACCTTCTCCTCTTCACAGCCAAACAGAACAGGGGGATTTGCCAGATTCTAATTTTTTTTAAAAATTGGACGCACAAGCCCTTTCAGCCCACGAGCCCAGGTCGCTCAATTACACCAATCATCCTATATTTTGAAGGGTGGGAAGAAACGAGAGCACCTGGGGAAAACCCACTCAGATATGGGGAGAACGTACAATATCCTTTCACTCAGTGCCGAGTTTGAACCCAGGTCACTGGCGCTGTGTGAGTGTTGTGCTAATCGCTACACTAAATGTGCTGCCCTAATCCTGTTGTGTTAGCGAGACAAGAAGCCATTTTCCATCTGAGTAGCATCCCTGGAGGTCACTGCTCGTCCACATTGTTGCACTGGCACAAGACTGACATCCATTTGATGCAAAGAGTTGTGAACGGTGGCCATTTTACTGCGTTGGAACCCATTAGAATTGCCAGCGATTTTATGTTTTGCACTGGGTGGCCATAACCCTGGTAGCCATTCTGCATGTCAAAGTACCATGGCTACATGAATACTTTTGTGTGGCACATTCATTTCAGATAGACTGCACAGAGTATAATGTAGGGAGCAAGGGTGGCCATTTTATGACCATAGAATAATTTTACCAGACAACCAGTCAAGGGCAAAAGCTGGATCTCCATTACGTGTCTTACCTGTGTGGGGTTGCTCCCTCGGGAGGGTGAGACAAAGAATCCATCCGAGGATCCTCCTGCACTCCCACCTATTTCCTGTCAACAGGGTACAAGGCACAAGATCAGAGAGGCCTGTCAGAGGTGACCCGTGAGCTCACAGGGGTGGGCATGACCTTTGAACTCACGGACTTTCAGAGTGAACTCTGAACAATAGCGAGATGGACGGCATTTGGAAATTCAAAGTTGTATACCCTTGGAGAAGATTACATATAATTTGAGAAATAAAATTTCAACCTTCGTACAAATATGGAGCCGTATGTACAAAGTTTAGGGCTCAATGTGTAAGAATATACTTCAGCCTCTTAAGACCTGTATAATCTTCCCTAAAGTCATTTACCATCAATACTAAGATTCCAGTGTGTGAGCCAACCCTTTGTGGAATCCACTTTTTATATAATTCTTTTATATAACTATATATTGTAATAATCTCTATACTGGTGGGGTAAAGAGAGAGGGGAGGGTGGGTAAAGGGGAGGGGTTAATACCATGTAATCACTGTAATTTTCAAATTCTACTAAATATTAACTCTGTATAATTACATGGACGAAAACTTTAAATAAAATATTTTTAAAATAGCAAGATGGTCAGAGCCTGAGTGTGCCCACTCTATGGAAGGTGCAGGAGGCTGCTTTGAATTTCCCATGATTGGGGAGACTGGATGCTTACCAGTTCAGGAGGCAGGTCCAGATCCTCCTCCACATCCCAGCCGCCTCCCTCCTCACTGTCCCGCACTGCATCCTCACCAAATCCATCAGCGGCATCCACAAAGCCATCTGTCAATCAAGCACAGGGTAGGGGGAGGAGTCACGTGATGGAGTAGTGGCCGGACGGTGAACTCCAGCCCTCTCCAGAAAAGTCGGGAAAAACAAGAGAAAACACAAAGGCACAGAAATAAAAGTTACAGAAAAGTGAGTATAAAGGTGGAAAGAAGATGGCGACAAAAAAAGAAAAATCGAAAGCAATGGTAAGAAGAGAGGAAGAGAAGACAAAGGAGGAAAAAGGTGAAGGCCTTACCTGTCCGAAGAGGCCCGCTGCGGAGAGAGAAACCCGCTCCCTCAGGTCGGTAAATAATGGACTACAAAAATGGCTCGCAGAGCCGAGTAAAAGTGCGCAACCGTGCATGCGCGAGGAATCGCGCATGCGCGATGCGAATGAAAAAAAACACACCGACGGGACGGGGGACCAGCTGGGGAATCGATCTCCACAGCCGGCAACGACAGCTGCAGAACACCTGCAGCAAGAAGAGACCACAGAAGACAATAGAAACAAGAAAGAAGAGGAGGAAAGGGCAACAAAGAAACAACAGATGGTCAACCCAGAGGAAGAAGAAGAGGAAGAGTATGGTGAAATAGAAGAAGAAAAGAAAGGCAAGGTAAAGAATATACTTGCTCTTATTAAAGGATACATGGAGTCATTTAAAGAATGGCAAACACAGGAATTTAAGGATTTAAGAAAAAGAATAAACAACACAGAAGAGAAAATAAATAAAATGGAGATGACCTTAACAGAAATGGGAAAAAAAATGGACAAGATGGAAGAGCGGGCAGTAGCAGCAGAAATGGAGGTAGAAGACTTAAAAAAGAAATTGGAGAAATCTAATAAAAAAACTAAAGAGACACAAGAACTACTAGCTCAAAAAATAGATACAATGGAAAACCATAACAGAAGAAATAACATAAAGATAGTGGGCCTTAAGGAAGATGAAGAAGGCAAGAATATGAGGGAGTTTATAAAAGAGTGGATCCCTAAGACCCTAGGATGTCCAGAACTACAGCAAGAATTGGAAATAGAAAGGGCACATAGAGTATTGGCCTCTAAACCACAACCACAACAAAAACCAAGATCTATTGTAGTAAAATTCCTAAGATATACTACAAGAGAAAAGGTACTGGAGAAGACAATGGAAAAAGTAAGAGAGGGCAACAAACCACTGGAGTATAAAGGGCAAAAAATCTTCATTTATCCAGATATAAGTTTTGAACTCCTAAAGAAGAGAAAAGAGTTCAATACAGCAAAGGCGATTTTATGGAAGAAAGGGTATAAATTTATATTAAAGCATCCAGCGGTATTGAAAATATTTATTCCAGGACAACAAAACAGACTATTCTCGGATCCAGAAGAAGCACGAAAATTTGCAGAACAATTACAAAAATAGACTGAGGGATGAAGATGGGTAATGAGAGTAAAAAAGATCACGATTGATATGTATGCGGGTAAAGAGGTATAAGAGTGAATAGAGACAATGAGCATACATGAATGTATCTGTACTTAGAGGAAAATATAGATAGTATAGACAAGAATTAATAAGGGAAGGTAATGGAATAGAGAGAATAAGGAGGGAATTAAAAGAGTGACCTTTGTGACATATGAAAAGTGAAATCTTTTCTGGGGGAGGCGGGGTGGGGGGAAATAGCGGTCACTGCAAAATCAGTTGACACTTGCGAGTGGATTCGCAAATCCAAATGGAGAGGGGAGATGTGGTTGTCCGACAAGGGATAAAGGACAACTCAGGAGGTGAAGGGGAGATTGGGGATAAATAAGATAGAAATAGGAGAATAAGGAAAATGTTGGATGTTGTAGGAATGTTGTCTTATAAAGAGTTGAAAATAAGAAAACAGAAATGGAAAAGGAGGAAAGGTAATGATGGAAAAACGGAAAGAGAAGATAAACAAAATATAAAAGAGCTACGCTGAACTATATGTCTTTAAATATTAATGGAATACATATCCAAATTAAAAGGAAGAAACTACCAAATTTAAATGAATAAATGTATTCCATTAGAAAAAATAACATATTGGTTAAGAAATAATATTGAAATATTCGAACAAGTATAGGAGCCTTACATTAAATACAATAGCGAAAACCTACCGGGGACAAACATTACCTAAGTTGATGGAAGGAGAAGGAAAGAAAAGAATGGACTCAGTAGAATTTCTGGTGTAATTTTGTTGAATGACAACATTGTCTGACTGGCTTAATGCAACCTAGATTGTATACCTAAAATGGATGAGAGGGGGGGGTGGGGGGGTGGTTTGGGAGGAAAGGGGGGGGGAGAAAAAGTCACTGTATATGTGTGAAAAAGAAATAGTGTATATCATGGCTAATGTGATTTATGGTGTGAAAAATAAAAAAAATTTAAAAAAAAAGCACAGGGTAGGGGAGATGGGGCAGAGGGAGACGAGGGCAGAGAGCGGGGGAAGACGAGGGCAGAGAGCGGGGGAAGACGAGGGCAGAGAGCGGGGGAAGACGAGGGCAGAGAGCGGGGGAAGACGAGGGCAGAGAGCGGGGGAAGAGAAAAACAGGGGGAGAGAGAAAGATAGAGGGAGAAACAGTGATTGGTGGGGGGAGAGGAGAGAGAGTGAATGGGAGAAAGAGAGAAAATGGAGTTTGGTAGTGAAGGAGGGAAAAAGAGTGAAATCTCATTGATTAGTCGAGCAGAGATCCAGGTGGGAGACACATTTAAGTACCTTCAACACCGAAGTTGGAGGGGGTGAGCAAATGTTTAAGTTCTCTGGAGTTACTATCTCAGAGAATCTTTCCTAGGCCCAACATACTAATGGCATTGTGAATAAAGCACGTCAGGGCCACTACTTCCTCAGGTGTTTGCTGAGGTTTGGTATGACTTTGAAAACTCTGGCAAATTTCTACAGAGGTGTGGTGGAAAGTGTGATGACTGGCTGCATCTCGGTCTGGTATGGGGACACCAATACCTGAGTGTACAGCCCAGGACATCACAGGCAAAATCCTCTTCACCATTGCGAACATCTACAGGGAACGCTGCCATCGTAGAGAAGCAGGAATCATCAAGGATCTACATCACCCAGCACACACTCTGTCCTCACTGCTGCCATCACCGGTGCCACAAGACTCGCACCACCGGGTTCAGGAACAGCTGCTGCCCCTCCACCATCAGACTCCTCAACAACAAACTCAATCAGGGACTCATTTAAGGGCTTCTACTTTTTTTTCTTCTTTGCATTGCACAGTTTCTTTACATTTCTTTGTTTACATGTGTACAGTTTTTTTTGCACTACCTGCCAACAGGAAAAAGGATCTCATGTATGTACTGACCATATATCTAAAAACCTCACAAGAGTGGGTGTTGGAACTATTGATCATGATGAAATAAACAAAGCGTTCCATGAATTTTATTCCAATTTATACAAATCTGATTTTCCAAATAATTCAAGTTCAATAGATAATTTCCTGGGCTGATCGAACATTCCTAAACTGTCTCATAATGAACTTTAGGAGAACCTATCTCTGAGGAAGATATTTTTAAAACTTCATTTGGGCAAGGGACCTGGACTAGATGGGTACACGGTCGAGTTTTTAAAATAATTTTCTAACCTATTTGCCCCTTAGTTATGTAAAGTGTTTCAGATTCCATTTCTTTAGGAACCTTGCCTCAGGCATTTTACAAGGCATCAATTCTTAAAAAGTACTAAAACTCTACTGATTGTGCTTCTTATAGACCAGAATCAATATTAAATGTTGATTCTAAAATTTTAGCTCGTAGGTTGGAAAATGTTCTTCCCCGCTTTATTTCTAGTGATCAGGCCAGGTTATTAAAAATTGTTATTTACATTTGCAGATTAATGAATATATTTTCCCTCAGCTAAGATTCCGAAATATGTTATCTCATTGCATGCTGAGAAGGCATTTAATAGGGTGGAATGGTCTTATCTGGTTGAGGTTTTAGAGAAATTTAATTTTGGCCCAGGTTTTAATTCTTGGATTAATTTGATCTATCACGCTCCTTCTGCATCTGTTGTTACTAACAATCAAAGGTCCTCCTTGTTTAGGCTCCAGCGCGGAACTAGATAGGGCTGCCCTCTTAGCCCCTTACTGTTTGATTTAGCTTTGGAACCCTTAGCAATTGCATCTCGAGATTCTAATGACATTTGGGGAATTAGTATTAATTACTAGGGGAGAAAAGTATTCATAAAATATCTTTAATCAGATGTGTTTCAGACCCTGAGAAACCTACTCCTTCTATTATCTTTGCTGTCGCAATTTAGTTTTTTTTTCTGGCTATAATTTAAATCTTCACTAGAGTGAATTACTTCCCCTGAATATTCAGGTACCTATTTATGAGCATATACTGTTTAAGTTTGTTCAGGATAATTTCACTTATCTTGCTAAAATTGATAAAAGGTTTTTTCAAGATTTATATGTTATTTTCCTTTGATTCATCATGTGAAACAATCTCTTTTTATATGGTCCCCATTATCATTAGTAGACTACATTAATACAGTCAAGATGATGATTTTACCTAAATTTTTGTATTTCAAGCCATTACAATTTTTATCCCAAAATCATCTTTTGATATTATTGATTCCAAGATATCTTCCTATATTTGGCAGAAGAAAAATGCTAGGCTAAATAAAGCTCAATTACAGAAGTTGAAAAAGGATGCGGGCTTGGCATTACCTAACCTTAGATTTTACTATTGGCCAATTAATGTTTGATATATCATATTCTGGATTTATTATTTTGATAAACTTGAAAGTCCGCCATGGGTAAATCTGGAATTGAAGTCAGTCAAGAAATTTTCGATAATTTCCCTATTGGGAGTTGCCCTTACCAAGGTTAGTAAACTGATAACTAATCCCTTATCTAAGCACAAATTACAGATATGGTTTCAGTTCTGGAGGCTTTTTGATTTAAAAATGTTTATCTGGTTTTATTTTATCAATTTTTTCAGCCATCTGTGAATGACCGAGCTTTTTCTTTTTGGAAGGTTAAGGGTATCATATATTTTCGGGATTTGTTCATGGAAGGTGATCTTGTGTCCTCTGAACAACTTTCAAACAAATAAAGTCAACTTAATTCCCATTTGTTTAGATATTTTCAAATTAGTAATTTTTTGAATGTTATATTACCTAATTTTCCCCTGTTGGATATGATTGATGCTCTTTTTTGTTTGAGCACCTCTCCGAAGGATTTAATAGCCAATCATGTATATGTTATTAAAATTGCAATGATTCTCGATGGATAAATTTAAAAAGGACATGGGAACAGGAGCTCCAAAAGACTTTTCCTGTAGAGATGTGGGGAAAGATTCTTAAACTAGTTAATACTTCATCAATGTGTACTCGACACTCCCTTATTCAATTCAATAGGGTGCATCTGACTAAAGGACAAGCTTGTCTGTATTTTTCCTAATTTTAATCCAATCTGTGATAGGTGTAATTCACAAGTGGCTTTATTGACCCATACGTTTTGATTCTATCTGGTTTTGGAACTATATCTTTGGTACTCTTTCAGGAAGTCTTGCAATTGATTTACAACCAAATCCCTTAACTGCTCTTTTTGGAGTTTTAGAAGCAGATGTTGTCTGGCTTTTGCTCATCAGATGATAGCTTTTACTACCCAGATGGCTAGGAGAGAATATCTTTTTAAATGGAAAGACCCCAGAGCCTACTGTAGTTCAATGGATTTCTCAAACCATGACCTGTCTGAATTTAGAGAAAATTAGAAGTGCTACATTTGATTCTTCTGTTAAATTTGAAGAAACGTGGCACCCATTCACACAATATTTTCATATAATTTTGAACTTTTTCTCTGATATATTGACCCTTCCTGATACCATTAAGTTTCTTTTTTTGGGTGAGGAACATCATATGTTTGATGAATGCTGATCCAAGGCTTTCCAGTTTTTTTTCTCTTTTAGATTAGTATAGGGGGTTTTCCTATAAAGTGAATTTTTTTTTCAAGTATTGGGAAGATGAAGACACTCATTATTTACTGATTGTTTTATATTGTAATCTTTTCAATCGTGTATCATTCTTTCCATCCATTGTCTATTGTATGTTTTATATTAAAATCAATACAAAGATTGAAAAAGAAAGGAGTAGATGTTGGTCATTGTGATTGTGTGGACAGTAATGCAGGGCTTTAAGTATCTGACTAGTTAGATTAGGAATCAGCGCTCTCACCATCATGCCAGGGTTCAATTCCTGCTTAGAGAAATGTGTCTGGGCAGATGGTTCTGCTCCCCAATCCAGCAGGTTTAAATGATAATGCACAGTCCAGAGTTGAAACCCACCAGGCGCTGCTGGTGAATAACCTGAGGTCTGTAACCTCTCTTCCCCCCAACTAAACAAGCACAGGGTTCCCTTTGTCCTCACCTGCCATCCCACCAGCCTCCACATTCAACATGTCACCATCCTTGGTTTATGCCACTTGCAACAAAATCCCACCACCTCTTCCCTTTCCCTTTTCGTAGGGATGACTCCCTTTGCGACTCCCTTGCCCACTCATCCTGATGAAGGGCTGACCCAAAATGCCTCAAATTCCATTGGATGCTCCTTGATCTCCTGAGTTTCTTCATCGTTTCTGTGTACTCTCTAGTTTGATCTACCTCAGACACAAGCAATGGTTTCCTGCAGTTAACTCCTTAATTTTATTTGTTCAGAATCAGAATTTATTGTTATGAAATTTGTTGATTTGCAACAGCATCACAGTTGCAAACTTTTATATGAACCACCATTCAAAATAAACAGAGTAAGAAAGTCAAAATAAGGCAATGTCTGTGGATCACCATTCATTCAGAAATCTGATGGCAGCGGGGAAGAAGCTGTCCTTGTGCCACTGACTGCTCGTCTTCAGGCTCCTGTACTGTTTTCTCCCTGATGGTAGCAGAGTGAAGAGGGCATGGCCTGGGTGGTAGGATAGAGGCTACTTTTTTAAGATACTACGTCTTGTAGATGTCCTCGATGGAGTGAAGACTGGTGCCCGTGATGTTACAGGCTGAGTTAACAACCCTCTGGAGTTTTTGTCTTGTTCCACACCAGACAGTGATGCAACCAGTCAGAATGCTCTCCAAGGTACACCTGTAGAAGTTTTCAAGAGTCTTTGGTGACCTACCAAATCTCCTCAAGCATCTCACAAAGCGAACCTCCTTGATTTTATTTGTTGCAATCATATCTGTGCAGACACTACCTCACTTTCTCTTGCACTATTTTTATTTATTTTGAAATGTGGTTTATATAAATGTTGGCACTGTGACGCTGCCACAAAACAATGAATTCCCTGACATGTTCATGACAATAAATTATCATTCCTCTGAGGACAGACACAGTCCCGCCAGTCTCCCCTGGGATGGAATGAAACATCCTGGTGAATTGCCTCGGCATCCTCTCCAGCACCACCAATATCCTGCCTGGAACAGAGCTTTGGCAGATAGCTATGTTGCCCAATTCCCCACCCTAGCAGACACTCACCCTCATCCAGAAGCAGCTCAGCATCCTCCTCCCAGCCGCCTGTGGCAGAGGTCTCCATGGCCAGCTGGTCAACAGCAAGCTGGGCTCCTTTGCCTGTTCCAGGAAGAGGTAGGGAGTCAGGACTATAAGTAAAGGGGCCACACTACCCCTCCCCTAGTCTCACCCCAATCCTCGATTCAGAGACTGGGGGAGAGAATGTGGGCCAATTCCCAGCTTGACTGCTGCATTGTGGGCAGTAGATCAGCAAGGATCATCCCTTTCTCCCATCTAACGTGACACACCTCATTGCTGTCTGCGACCCCACCCTCTATCCCAACTGGCCCCTGAAGCTCCCCACTCTTCCACCTCTGGCTGTGAACCCCTACTCCATCCCAACAATTACCCTCCCTCCCCCTGCCGTGACATTCCCCCTCCTCCATCCTGACAGACCACCTCCTTGTTTTGACCATGACCCCACCTTCCATTTCCTGACATTCTCCTCACCTGTCTGTGACCCCGCTGACTCTTTCCCCCCTGCCCCCCCCACACCGGCTCCCTGGTCCTTGATGCTATATTATGTCCCCTGACACTACCCCCAACCCTCAAGAACCCTCCCTCTCAACTGTGAAGCCACCCTATCTCCCTCCCATGACTCTCCCCATCCCTCAGTCTCCTCCCTCCCCCAGCCGCGATCCCTCCCTCTCTCACCCTCACCTACCTCGCCCGGCCATGCTTCCCTCAAAGTAGCCTTTGGAGACAGTTAGCAGTGGCCAGTTGGTGTCCAGAGGCATGATCGGGGGTGGGGGCTGCAGCAGCAGGGCCTGAGGGTCTATCTCGGGCACCTGTAATATGTGTGGGGGGGGAAAGAGGAAAATAGAGATGTGGTTAGGTCAAGGCCATCGAATGTGGACGATAACAGAAGTGACGGCCCTTTCAACATACCGTTTCGTTTTCAAGGTCAAAGGTTGCCCTCAGTGCCTCAGCCTCCTCGTCCAGTCCATGGGTGGCAGCAGTCAGGTAGGCCAATGATTCTTGGGGGGACAACAAACAGGCTCATCAGAAATAGACACCACACTCTCACACCCAGATACATTAAGCAGGAAGGGAGACCAAAGAGGAAGAGGTCAGGGGAGGTGGTTGAGCCCAGAGGGGCCAGAGTCCCAAGGGGCTGGGGAGAGGGTGAGGCTGTGGCTGTACAGGGTAAGGTAGGATAAAGAGACGTCAAGATGGACTTGGGAAAGAAAGGAACAGTACTGATAAATATTGGCCCTCACTCTGCCCGCAGTTCTTCAGGATACGGACCCTCTCTCCAATGTCGCCCAGATACAAGGCGTTCTGGTAATGCCCGCTCATGTCCTTCCGGATCTCAGCTGCAACACAAACAGGATGAACATCAACAAACATCAGCACCCCCACCTTCACCGTCCAGGTACTGCGAGGGGAAGGCAGTTAAAGTTCACACCTGTTGGAATTGTGGGACGACAAGTCCCCGCACCAGGGAGGGAGAGGGGGACGAGACGAGGGGTCCCTGCGCCCGGGGGAGACGAGGGGTCCCTGCGCCCGGGGGAGACGAGGGGTCCCTGCGCCCGGGGGAGACGAGGGGTCCCTGCGCCCGGGGGAGACGAGGGGTCCCTGCGCCCGGGGGAGACGAGGGGTCCCTGCGCCCGGGGGAGACGAGGGGTCCCTGCGCCCGGGGGAGACGAGGGGTCCCTGCGCCCGGGGGAGACGAGGGGTCCCTGCGCCCGGGGGAGACGAGGGGTCCCTGCGCCCGGGGGAGACGAGGGGTCCCTGCGCCCGGGGGAGACGAGGGGTCCCTGCGCCCGGGGGAGACGAGGGGTCCCTGCGCCCGGGGGAGACGAGGGGTCCCTGCGCCCGGGGGAGACGAGGGGTCCCTGCGCCCGGGGGAGACGAGGGGTCCCTGCGCCCGGGGGAGACGAGGGGTCCCTGCGCCCGGGGGAGACGAGGGGTCCCTGCGCCCGGGGGAGACGAGGGGTCCCTGCGCCCGGGGGAGACGAGGGGTCCCTGCGCCCGGGGGAGACGAGGGGTCCCTGCGCCCGGGGGAGACGAGGGGTCCCTGCGCCCGGGGGAGACGAGGGGTCCCTGCGCCCGGGGGAGACGAGGGGTCCCTGCGCCCGGGGGAGACGAGGGGTCCCTGCGCCCGGGGGAGACGAGGGGTCCCTGCGCCCGGGGGAGACGAGGGGTCCCTGCGCCCGGGGGAGACGAGGGGTCCCTGCGCCCGGGGGAGACGAGGGGTCCCTGCGCCCGGGGGAGACGAGGGGTCCCTGCGCCCGGGGGAGACGAGGGGTCCCTGCGCCCGGGGAGACGAGGGGTCCCTGCGCCCGGGGGAGACGAGGGGTCCCTGCGCCCGGGGGAGACGAGGGGTCCCTGCGCCCGGGGGAGACGAGGGGTCCCTGCGCCCGGGGGAGACGAGGGGTCCCTGCGCCCGGGGGAGACGAGGGGTCCCTGCGCCCGGGGAAGACGAGGGGTCCCTGCGCCCGGGGGAGACGAGGGGTCCCTGCGCCCGGGGGAGACGAGGGGTCCCTGCGCCCGGGAGAGTGGAGGGGTCCCTGCGCCCGGGGGAGGGGGAAGAGGGGCCCACACTCCTGGAGGGAGGGGGGAGAGATGAAGGGTCCCTGCACCCAGGAGTGGGAGGCGGACGAGGGCCCTGTGTGCCCGGGGGATGGGAGGGGAACGGAACGAGGGGCCTCCGCACCTAGTGGGGAGGGGGAGAAGATGGGAAGGCGAACGAGGTGTCCGTGCCCAGTGTGGGGAAGGGTTGTGAGGGGACCTTATGATGGCCGGCCATGGGTATGGATGAATCCCTGGGACACATTCTGTTCCCCTCACCCCAGGACCACAGTGAGCTGGTGAGGCAGCTCCAATGCGACATTCAGTGCCAATCCCACCCCCGGACTCACCAATCTTCATCATCTTGCGGAGTTTCTCCAGGTTGCCAGTGATGAGGTAGAGGAAGGAGAGCTTGTCAAAGTTCTTAGTACGCTGATAGCACATCTCCACGATCTGGTGGTTGCCCTGTAGCAGAGCCAGCTCACCCAGCTTCTCCCAGCACCCCTTCTCATCCAGAGCCTTGGCTGCATCCAGAGCAATCTATTTCCACAGGCAGGTTCAGGGCCTCACATCAGATTAGCAAGGCGGAGAGGGAGGGGAGGGGTCCGACCGGTCACGCGGAGTGGAAGGGGAGCGGTTAGACTGACCAAGCTGATAGGGAAGGGGTTGTAGAGGACACGGAAGGTTGGTGCAGGGGTCAGCTGCATCACAGATAGGGTTGTAGAACTAAGAAAGGCCAGATTGACAATGTGGTTTGGGAGGCGAGAGGGAGGGGTCAGGCAGGAATAGCAGAGGAAACAGAAGTGGAAAGGAGTCAGGGGGGCGGGGTGGCAGAGCAGGGTCGGGAGAGCAGAGGGTACGAAGCAGTACAACAAAGAGAAGATGTGGAGGTGAGAGATGGCAGGAGTGAGGAGCGAACAAGGACACTAGGAAGAGGAGAGGCAGGGGTCATGATAGCAGAGTGGAAGGGGTTTGACGGGACAGGACACCAGAAGGAGGAAAGAAATTGGCGAGAGTGAGAACTGAAGACAATGGAAAGGCAAGAATTGGAGATGGGGAGACCAGAGAAAGTGAGAATGCAAGATCAGATTGGGTGAACAAGGAGAGAGGCGGCAAGAATGGGGGGGGGGGGAGGGGGGGGCAGGGCGGGTGGAAAGAGAGAGGGCAAGAATAGGAGTGAGTGGGGAAGAGGCCAGGCAAAGGTGTGGGGGAAAGTGGCCAGGCAGGGGTGGGAGGGGGAGGGGAGAGAGAAGGAGGCCGGGCGAGGGGGGGAAGGGGGCCGGGCGAGGGGGGGAAGGGGGCCGGGCGAGGGGGGGAAGGGGGCCGGGCGAGGGGGGGAAGGGGGCCGGGCGAGGGGGGGAAGGGGGCCGGGCGAGGGGGGGAAGGGGGCCGGGCGAGGGGGGGAAGGGGGCCGGGCGAGGGGGGGAAGGGGGCCGGGCGAGGGGGGGAAGGGGGCCGGGCGAGGGGGGGAAGGGGGCCGGGCGAGGGGGGAAGGGGGCCGGGCGAGGGGGGGAAGGGGGCCGGGCGAGGGGGGGAAGGGGGCCGGGCGAGGGGGGGAAGGGGGCCGGGCGAGGGGGGGAAGGGGGCCGGGCGAGGGGGGGAAGGGGGCCGGGCGAGGGGGGGAAGGGGGCCGGGCGAGGGGGGGAAGGGGGCCGGGCGAGGGGGGGAAGGGGGCCGGGCGAGGGGGGGAAGGGGGCCGGGCGAGGGGGGGAAGGGGGCCGGGCGAGGGGGGGGAAGGGGGCCGGGCGAGGGGGGGAAGGGGGCCGGGCGAGGGGGGGAAGGGGGCCGGGCGAGGGGGGGAAGGGGGCCGGGCGAGGGGGGGAAGGGGGCCGGGCGAGGGGGGGAAGGGGGCCGGGCGAGGGGGGGAAGGGGGCCGGGCGAGGGGGGGAAGGGGGCCGGGCGAGGGGGGGAAGGGGGCCGGGCGAGGGGGGGAAGGGGGCCGGGCGAGGGGGGGAAGGGGGCCGGGCGAGGGGGGGAAGGGGGCCGGGCGAGGGGGGGAAGGGGGCCGGGCGAGGGGGGGAAGGGGGCCGGGCGAGGGGGGGAAGGGGGCCGGGCGAGGGGGGGAAGGGGGCCGGGCGAGGGGGGGAAGGGGGCCGGGCGAGGGGGGGAAGGGGGCCGGGCGAGGGGGGGAAGGGGGCCGGGCGAGGGGGGGAAGGGGGCCGGGCGAGGGGGGGAAGGGGGCCGGGCGAGGGGGGGAAGGGGGCCGGGCGAGGGGGGGAAGGGGGCCGGGCGAGGGGGGGAAGGGGGCCGGGCGAGGGGGGGAAGGGGGCCGGGCGAGGGGGGGAAGGGGGCCGGGCGAGGGGGGGAAGGGGGCCGGGCGAGGGGGGGAAGGGGGCCGGGCGAGGGGGGGAAGGGGGCCGGGCGAGGGGGGGAAGGGGGCCGGGCGAGGGGGGGAAGGGGGCCGGGCGAGGGGGGGAAGGGGGCCGGGCGAGGGGGGGAAGGGGGCCGGGCGAGGGGGGGAAGGGGGCCGGGCGAGGGGGGGAAGGGGGCCGGGCGAGGGGGGGAAGGGGGCCGGGCGAGGGGGGGAAGGGGGGCCGGGCGAGGGGGGGAAGGGGGCCGGGCGAGGGGGGGAAGGGGGCCGGGCGAGGGGGGAAGGGGGCCGGGCGAGGGGGGAAGGGGGCCGGGCGAGGGGGGGGAAGGGGGCCGGGCGAGGGGGGGAAGGGGGCCGGGCGAGGGGGGGAAGGGGGCCGGGCGAGGGGGGGAAGGGGGCCGGGCGAGGGGGGAAGGGGGCTGGGCGAGGGGGGAAGGGGGCCGGGCGAGGGGGGAAGGGGGCCGGGCGAGGGGGGAAGGGGGCCGGGCGAGGGGGGAAGGGGGCCGGGCGAGGGGGGAAGGGGGCCGGGCGAGGGGGGGAAGGGGACCTGGCGAGGGGGGAAGGGGGCCGGGCGAGGGGGGAAGGGGGCTAGGCGAGGGGGGAAGGGGGCCGGGCGAGGTGGGGGAAAGAGGTCAGGCAATGGGGTGGAGAGGCTGGGCAAGGGTAGAAGCGGTTGACAGCAGGGGGTAGGGGTGCAGTGACAGCAAGGTAGGAGGGGTGGGGCATGTGATAGAAGTGGTGGTAGTTAGAGGGAGGGGGAGGGTAGTCTCACCTCGATGTTTCCACACTCCAGGGCCAGGCTGAATCGAGTCTTATCATCCTTAACGAAGTGCAGTGCCACCTCTGGGTAGCCCTTCTTCTGCAGATAAGCAATGATAGACTGTCCCACCAGCTTAGCGTTCCGCACCATGTGCAGGACCTGTGCGGGATGAAGGAAGGGTTCTGAGTTGGGGGTGAGCTACGCAGGCCATACCCAGTTCTGGACCAGCAGCACCCTGGCCAGCGTGGGCCTAAGTCACAGGGAGGGGAGTGACGAAAGTTCCCTGCTCTGTTAACCCCTGCCCACTGCTGCGGACTCACCTCATCATACTTCCGGTTAACCAGCGCCAGTTTGAACTTGAACTCAGTGGGGTCAATGGTGAGAACCCTTGGTCGACAGTCCCTGTCCAGGCAATACACGCTGTTGCCCTTCACCCTGGTGACGTAGATCGGAAGGTCCAGGGTCCTGATGATGCCGTGATCCCTGCAGCACAGCAAAGATTCCCTGTTATACCACAGGCTGGGAGCAGGACAGGAGGCCTTTCCACCCACCCTGTCCATTCTGGGCCAGGAAGAGCTGCTGCAGGCCTATCTAACTCTCCCACTCTCAATCCTTGAAAGGCCTTGTGAAACCCACTCATGAACGCAGGCAGTGAGTCCCTCATTGTCTGGGAAAACCCTCTCATTCCTCTCCCCTTATCTCATTTCTTAGAAATAGTTTCCTTCCCCCCTGACCTGCTCAGCTCAGGGAGATCATTGTGTCCCATTCCCCCCCCAACCCCATCATTTTATCCCTGCAATTGTCTCCTCTTTTCTAGGGAAAACAACCCAGCCTCTCTAATCCCTTCTACCAGTGACAATATTCCAGACCTTGGTGAATCCCCTCAAGATCCTGCCCTCTTGAGGATATGGTGTTGGTCAGCAGTGACACGCTGGGGTCCGAGCAGCATGGCACAGGGTTCCAGCGTCCCCTCTCTGCCCTCGTTCTCTTAGCATCCTGCCTGCCTTTCACACCACTGCATGGGGAGGTGGGGAGACTCACCCAGAGATGAGGGCATATTTGATGTGGTTGCTGGTGGTATAGATAAAGACTCCACTCTCGTCCCAGGCGCCGCTCTTCACTCGAATGTTCTCGTGGATGCTGCAGAGTGACTCCAGCTTGCGATTGCAGATCATGATGGCTGCAGAAAGGGGGTGGGATTTAGGTTCAGGAGGAGGGAGAGGATTAGAGGATGCGTTCAATTCCTCGGCAAGTCTCCCACCTGCGTGGAGAACAGGCTGCTCTCCCTGTGCCTCTTGGTGATAAGCAATGCCTCAGGCTCACTCCTCAGCACCCCAGCAGACTCACCATGCTTCGACAGCAGAGCCACATGGCTCATGTCCCCAGACCACACCACATACTTCACTTTGCAGATCTTGACTGAGCTGAGAGACCTGTGGAAAGGCAAAGGCATTGGGGTCAGGGGATCAGTGACTGGAGCATCCCCTCACCTTGCTACTTCCTCACTCTGCCCTGTCACATAACACCCACCCCTCCTCAAACTCCATTCCCCTCCTTCTCCTGCCCTCAACCCTTCCAAACACCCAACACTCCCTCCTCAGCCTTCAACTCCCCTTAGATGCCTCCATCCCCAATCCTCCCTCCAACATACAACCCTCTGTACCCACCCCCTCTCCCCAACCCTCCAAACCACCTCCCAATCTTTCTTTCACTCTCCCCAACTCCAGCCCCCCAACCGCCAACCCTCCACCTCCATCCCCCTCTCTGCAATTCTCACTCGCCATTTGTCCCTCTCCTTCAATCGCCAACCCCACTGGTCTCTCTCCATCCTCAAGTCACCATCTTCCCTGAATCCAAACCTCCCTACCCCATCCCTCTGTCACAATGACTGAATGAGCCCATTCAGCCCATTACTTTCTTGTCAGTCATTTATTTCATTCCTTTTTTCCCCCTTCCTGATTGTTCAACTCCCCCCCCACCCCTCCAGGCAGGGGTAGGAGGGGGAGGGGAGAGAGAAGGAGGCCGGGCGAGGGGGGGAAAGGATGTTATTCATCTCCGCAACAGGTAATTCATTGTGCCCCATTGGCCCACCACATTGATCGTGGGTGGGAACCAGGGCACCATCCCAGAGAGAACATGCAATGCCCCACCCCCAGCAGCTGAGCTGGAGGTCAGGACCTGAGCCAGTGTACCTCCCTACCCGCCCAGTGCGTTCTCTCGCCCCTGGCCTCACCTCTTCTGCTGGACATCAAACAGGGTGATGGAGTCAGCATCTCTCAGCAGCAGGTTCCCAGTTCCTGCATAGAAGATTTCGTCACAGTTCGGCACCTGCACCTTCTTAGTGATCTCATTCTTCAGGTTTTTAATGAGAATCTGCGTGGACAAGGTGAAGAGGAACAAGGAGGGTGAGACATGGGTTTAAATCATGGAATCATCAGTCCCGACCACCCCTCCTTTCACCAAAAACAATTTCCTCTCCTCGAATTGCTCACCATATAATCCAACAAGGCAGCACCTCTCTTCCTCTTACATGAAACCTCTTGCCGAGAAAGCATCACCAATCAGGTTCCCATGAATGGGATGTCAGGGAGGTGACACCTAAATATCCAATGTCTGGGATACCCTGTCTAAGCCTGGTACCCAGCCTAAGGTAGGATATACTGCTAGAGCAGCAAAGGCCAGACTGTTGAATGAACAGGAGGTCAGGTGATAAACAATAGGCCAGTCACTCCAAGTCGGACTTGGAATAAGAAAGAAAGAGGGAACGGGTAACACCCAAGCAGTTAATATTCAGCCTTCAGTTCATGGCTCTTCTCGTGATGACAAGCCATCGGGGGACAGAAAGTTACATGAGGTATATCATCTCACAGCCAAAATTCTGATTCCACTCATCTCCCACCTTCCCCTCCTCCACCTCTCTACACCCCCCAGCCTCGTCCTCTCTCCATCCCCACCTTCCCTGGTTCTAATTGCCTATCAAGTCTTCATCCTTCTCAAGCTCACGAATCACCTTTTGGCCCATCTCCATTTTACACTGGCCACCTTCCTGCTCCACTCTCATTCCTTGACCCAAAACATCAACAGTTTTCTCCCTGCCATCACAGATTTAAGAGGGTTCATGTGAACACAGAGGGGATGGAGGGATGCCTACCAGGTGAAGCAGTGAAGTTTTAGTTTGGTTCGAACATCATGCTCAGCACAGACCTGTGACCTGAAGGGCCTGTTGCTGTGCTGTTCCAGATTGCGAATGCTGCTCGACCTGCTGAGTTCCCCCAGCAGTTTGTCAAAGAGGGGGCCTCTTGTTTTGGTGCTGTGCAACTCAATGACAGAAAGGGAATTGGTGTCAAAACCTTATCCAGAAGTAGAGGTTGTGGTGGGAGAGAGTGACCCTACCCACCACCACCCCATTCCCCTTGTATTTGGTGTTCCCATGCTTGCATTCCCCGGCACATTGAAAGGAATCACAGAGTGATGAGGAGCACATCATGCAACCTCTTCTCCCACTACTTCCAGTCGAAGCTCAGCCCTAACACTCACTGAGTGCATCCGGTCCAAAACAGCAAAGCGATTCCGAGCCACCCAGACAGCAGTGAGTCCGGAGGAGCGCTTCCCCTCGGGAGCTGCGGAGAGAGAACACAATGTGAGTGCCAGGGGAAGGGGGGGGAGGAGGGCAGGCAAGAAAGTGGGGGAAGGGGATGGCAGGTGACCAGAGGTGGGGGTGAAGAAGAGGAGTGCAGGTGAGCAAGGAGGGAGAAGGGAAGAGCGCGTGCAAGCAAGGGAAAGGGGAAAGGACAAGCTGGGTAAGGGAGGTGAGCCAGGGAAACGCAGGGGAAGGGGAGGAGGGTGGGTGGAGCAAGGAAGGAAGGGGACACGTGAGCAGGGGAGGAGGGAGGCAGGTACAGCATAGAATGTCTGGTAACCCGAGGAAGAGAGTGAGTGAGTGGGGTGGGGGACGTGAGTGGGAAAGCAGGGTAAAGAGGGGAGGAGGGTTGGGGATCTGGAGAAAGAGAGGGAAAGGGTGAAGGGGGGCAGAGGAACAACGTGGAGGGATGGGTAAGCTGGAGGGGGTGAGGGGAGGAGAGCCACAAATGGAAAAGAATTCCAAATTTCAATCCAAGTACAGTAGATTCCCCCCCCCCCCCCCACTTAACTATGGGGGATATAACCATATAACCACTTACAGCACAGAACAGGCCAGTTCGGCCCTACTAGTCCATGCCATAACAAATCCCCACCCTCCTAGTCCCACTGACCAGCACCCGGTCCATACCCCTCTAGTCCCCTCCTATCCATGTAACAATCCAGTCTTTCCTTAAATGTAACCAATGATCCCGCCTTGACCACGTCTGTCGGAAGCTCATTCCACAATCCCACCACCCTTTGCGTAAAGAAATTTCCCCTCATGTTCCCCTTATAATTTTCCCCCTTCAATCTTAAACCATGCCCTCTAGCTTGAATCTCCCCCACTCTTAATTGAAAAAGCCTATCCACATTTACTCTGTCTGTCCCTTTTAAAATCTTAAACACCTCTATCAAGTCCCCCCTCAATCTTCTACGCTCCAGAGAAAAAAGCCCCAGTCTGCACAACCTTTCCTTGTAACTCAAACCTTGAAATCCTGTCAACATTCTCGTGAACCTTCTCTGCACTCTCTCTATTTCGTTTATATCTTTCCTATAATTTGGTGACCAAAATGGTACACAGAACTCCAAATTTGGCCTCACCAATGCCTTGTACAATTTCATCATAACCTCCCTACTCTTGAATTCAATACTCCGATTCATGAAGGCCAACTTTCCAAATGCCTTCTTCACCACACCATCTACCTGAGTATCAGCCTTGAGGGTACTATTTACCATCACTCCTAAATCCCTTTGTTGCTCTGTACATCTCAATAGCCTACCATTTAATGCATATGACCTATTTAGATTTGCCTTTCCAAAATGTAACACCTCACACTTATCTGTATTAAATTCCATCAGCCATTTCTCAGCCCACACCTCCAGCCTTCCTAAATCACCTTTTAATCTACGGTAATCTTCCTCACTATCCACAACACCACCAATCTTTGTATCATCCGCAAACTTGCTCATCCAATTCTCCACCCCTACTTCCAGATCGTTAATATATATAACAAACAATAGTGGACCCAGGACCGATCCCTGAGGAACTCCACTAGTCACCGGCCTCCAATTGGACAAACAATTTTCCACCACTACTCTCTGACACCTCCCATCCAACCAATGCTGAATCCATTTCACTACCTCCTTATTTATACCTAATGCCTCCACCTTTTTTCCTAACCTCCTGTGGGGAACTCTGTCAAAAGCTTTACTAAAGTCTAAATAGACAACACCCACAGCTTTCCCTTCATCAACCTTTTTTGTAACCCCCCTCGAAAAACTCAATCAGGTTTGTCAAGCATGATCTACCCCTGACAAAACCATGCTGATTACTCCCTATCAATCCCTGTACCTCCAAATATTTGTAAATACCTTCCCTCAGAACACTTTCCATCAACTTGCCCACCATAGACGTCAGACTCACGGGCCTATAATTCCCAGGTTTACATTTGGACCCCTTCTTAAACAGCGGAACCACATGCGCAACCCTCCAATCCTTTGGCATTACCCCCGTGGCCAGTGACATCCTAAATATCTCTGTTAATGCCCCACTATCTGTCCAGAAGCCTCCCTGAGTGTCCTTGGGAATATTTTGTCTGGACCTGGAGATTTATCCACCTTTATCTTTTTCAACACAGCCATCACTACCTCCTCGATTATCCTTATATGCTTCATGACTTCCCCACTATTTTTCTTTACTTCAACTGGTTCAATATTTTTTTACCTAGTGAATACCGAGGCAAAGAAATCATTCAAAATTTCCCCCATTTCTTCTGACTTCTCACTCAGCCTACCCTCGCTATCTACAAGGGGTCCAATTTTATCCCTCACTAATCTTTTACATTTAATGTACCTATAGAAACCCTTTGGATTTATTTTTACTCTGTCTGCCAAAGCCTCTTCGTGCCTTTTTTTGGCCTTTATAATTTCTTTCTTTAGATTCCTTCTACACTCGTGTTCCAAGACCCCCAGTGGATACCTGAAACCATGGATAGTACCAAACCCTATTCACAGAGAATGTGCTGCTTATCGTCCATGATATGTTCTGTGAAATTGGCCGTTATGCGATGTGGACGTTGTGCGAACACCATATTATATACTTAGCAAAGCTATATGGGTTACTGTAGTATCAGCCTGAAGAAAACTGAGGTCCTCCATCAGCCAGCTCCCCACCATGACTACCAGCCCCCCCACATCTCCATTAGGCACACAAAACTCAAAACGGTCAACCAGTTTACCTATCTCGGCTGCACCATTTCATCAGATGCAAGGATCGACAACGAGATAGACAACAGACTCGCCAAGGCAAATAGCGTGTTTGGAAGACTACACAAAAGAGTCTGGAAAAAAAACCAACTGAAAAACCTCACTAAGTTAAGCGTATACAGAGCCGTTGTCATACCCACACTCCTGTTCGGCTCCGAATCATGGGTCCTCTACCGGCATCACCTACGGCTCCTAGAACGCTTCCACCAGCGTTGTCTCCGCTCCATCCTCAACATTCATTGGAGCGACTTCATCCCTAACATCAAAGTACTCGAGATGGCAGAGGCCGACAGCATCGAATCCACACTGTTGAAGATCCAACTGCGCTGGGTAGGTCACGTCTCCAGAATGGAGGACCATCGCCTTCCCAAGATCGTATTATATGGCAAGATCTCCACTGGTCATCGTGTCAGAAGTGCGCCAAAGAGGTACAAGGACTGCCTAAAGAAATCTCTTGGTGCCTGCCACATTGACCACCGCCAGTGGGCTGATATCACCTCAAACCGTGCATCTTGGCGCCTCACAGTTCGGCAGGCAGCAACCTCCTTTGAAGAAGACCGCAGAGCCCACCTCACTGACAAAAGACAAAGGAGGAAAAACCCAACACCCAACCAACCAATTTTCCCCTGCAACCGTGTCTGCCTGTCCCGCATCGGACTTGTCAGCCACAAACGAGCCTGCAGCTGACGTGGACATTTACCCCTCCATAAATCTTCGTCCGCGAAGCCAAGCCGAAGAGAAGAGTGTACCTGTAAACTTTTTATTTGCAAGTAGGAATCAGTGTGGGACTGTGGGCAGAGAGCGGGGTAGTGGGATCAGTGTGGGGACCGACACAAGGCAGTGGGATCAATGTGGGGATGGAGCTGTGAGGGAGAGAGTGGGGTAGTGGGATCAGTGTGGGGACTGACATGGGGCTGTGTGGAGAGAACGGAGCAGTGTGATCAGTGTGGGGAACAACATGGGATTGAGACAGGGCTGTGGGGAGAACGCGGGGCAGTGGGATTAGTTGGGGCTGATACAGGGCTGTGGGGAGAGAGCGGAGCAGTCGGATCAATTTTGGACCGCAGTTGACAGCTGGTAACTGAAACAATGGATTGGGGGGGTGGGGGGGGGAAGAGGAAACCACTGTATCAATAAACATAATCATCGACACATTCAGCCCATTGAGACAGATGCTGCAAGCCCGCACCAAGGTGTTCTTTAAATGCAGGAATTTCTGCCTCCCAGTCCTAGCCAGTAGTCGCAGGATCAACCCCATTCCCTGATTTCGTCCGTCCCCTGTAACAGGACAGACACATCATGCCACTTACCATCGGGATTCTGGGAGTCGGAGTCCTTGGGAATGCTGTAGAGATCATATGTGCTGTTTTCCAAATTGCTGGCTCGCTGTCGGGTATGGAGAGAGTTGGTTAGGGCTGTTGGTGATGCAGGGAATGGACCAAGCTCCCCACCCTGGTCTGTATCACCAGGCCCACCTACCCCAAATCAGCTCTGGCAACAAAAAACCCAGGACCCACTGGGGAAAGGGTATGAAGCCCACCAGCATTAGGATCACCACACCATGTGTCACTCTCCATTTCTCCTGAATAAAGCTCATACAAGAAAGCTAAAGTGTCCACAAAACCCCAGGTATATGGACCCACAGTGATACAAACTCAGGGATACAAAGAACCGATTTGTGCACAATGACCCCAGTGTAGTCTGACCCAGAATACAGATACCAGAATTGCTCTCAGTGTGGTCTAACACTGGGATAGGGAGAGTAGTTCAGTGCACAGTTGGATTTTTATCATATTAATACATAATTCCTTGGCATCTACAGCGACCCGTAAACCCGATCTTACCGTGCACAAGAGGACAGCGTTCTCTGCTGGATTGTAGGACATACTGAAGACAGGGAACTTGGAGCCACTGTGGAGAGAAGAAAAACAAACCATTCAAGATAGGATGGCATCACAGGATATTGTGAGTGTGAGATGGGATGGTGTAAAGGGTGAGATATTGTCTCGCCCAGGTCCTGGGAGTGTTTGACAGGATGGTGAGGAGCAAGCTTCTATCTGGGTTCCCTGGGAGTGTCTGAGTGCATAGTGTATAGGGAGCTTCACCTGCGCAGCTGCATTACTGCCACATCCTTAGAGCTGTGGAAATCAAGCTGACGCAGGAACCGGTCCTTGACGTAAAACAGAGTGTTTCCATGCACTGCATAAGCTGGCCTCTCTCGCTCTAGTTTGAACACAATCATCCCACTGTCGTGTCCTGCATAAAGATCAAGGGTGAAACTTCAGGGTGGAAAAAGAATCAAACTTGTTCAAAGTCTTCAAAGCTGCACATAACAAGCATGAGTATCAAACTAGAAACATGCATCATGGGGTGACGTTCATTTTTAATGTTAATTCATAGAAAAAACACAAGTTAACAGGCCGTTCCAACCCAATGAGCCCACACTGCCCAAATACACCCTTGACTAATGCATCTACTCACCCCATTCTTCTTTGGAACGTGAGATGAAACTCGAACAGCCACACATGGATACAGGGAGAACATCAAAGTCTTTACTTTGGATTCTAACCCGGGTCACTGGCACTGTAATAGTGGTGTGCTAACTGCGACACTAACTGTGTCACCATTCCTATAGACAACTCCCCAGGTGCAGAGAGATTTTAGCAGAGTGGGAACACAACAGAAAGCGAGCGAGGAAAAGTCAGAGGTGGAACAGGTTCATAAGGCAACGGAAGAGCTCAGAGCCAGAGGTCCTGTGAAGGCTCAGTGAGCCAACACAAGGGTAATGGATGCTTGAGGTCCTGTCTTTGGAATGTCAAATATCAACAGGATACATGGAGGGGCCTCGAGAGCATTGATATATTCAGAAGGACCTTGGGGTCCAAGGCCATTATTCCTGATAGGGTAGCAAAGAAGGCATTTGGCAGGGTTGCCTTCATCTGTGTCACCTTGCTCTTCCTCACCCAAGAGGCCTGTGGTATGCTGCTGCACTTTACCATTAGACCAGAAACAAAGCCTGAGGCTGATTGATGCTCTGAGGCAATCTATACATGGGGCAGTGGAGGGAGTTACAGAAACACTAGCTGCATTTACCACATTTGCTCATCCCACACAAAGTCTGTGCCCACGTATGCTCCCTTCCACACCATTTCCACTCAAACCTTCAGGCCCGCACCAAAAGCTTACCCGCAGCAAACAAGTTGAGGTTCGGGTGGGCACCCAGGACCCAGAAACGATCATGGTCTCGACGGAATGTCTGCACTCCAGTTCTGCTTGGGACAGGGAGAGAGATGAGAGATGAAGGGAGGGAACAAGGGGAGAGAGCATATCAGTCACAACTGGGTGATTGGCTCCCCCACTGCTGGTGCAAAACCCTAACCCGTATCCTTCCCCAGTTCCAATCTGCCCTCCTCCCTCCCACCCCTACATCTGTTTGCACTATTTACTGAAGTCTATTCCAACTCGACGGTAACACCCAACACACGCTCCCCCAGACACACTCTGTCCAATCACAGAGGAGCAAATCCTTTGGTTAAAGTCATCACCAAGGGCTCTTGTGGAGACCCATTCAAGCCCAATCAGTGGTGTGAACAACCATCTAGTCAGAAATGAAGCAGCAGAAGGGCCAAGGGGCTGGAGCGGCCGGCGGGGGAGTGCGGGGGCTGGAGCGGCCGGCGGGGGAGAAGGAGGCTGGAGCGGCCGGCGGGGGAGTGCGGGGGCTGGAGCGGCCGGCGGGGGAGAAGGAGGCTGGAGCGGCCGGCGGGGGAGAAGGAGGCTGGAGCGGCCGGCGGGGGAGAAGGAGGCTGGAGCGGCCGGCGGGGGAGAAGGAGGCTGGAGCGGCCGGCGGGGGAGAAGGAGGCTGGAGCGGCCGGCGGGGGAGAAGGAGGCTGGAGCGGCCGGCAGGGGAGAAGGAGGCTGGAGCGGCCGGCGGGGGAGAAGGAGGCTGGAGCGGCCGGCGGGGGAGAAGGAGGCTGGAGCGGCCGGCGGGGGAGAAGGAGGCTGGAGCGGCCGGCGGTGGTGAAGGAGGCTGGAGCGGCCGGCGGGGGAGAAGGAGGCTGGAGCGGCCGGCGGGGGAGAAGGAGGCTGGAGCGGCCGGCGGGGGAGAAGGAGGCTGGAGCGGCCGGCGGGGGAGAAGGAGGCTGGAGCGGCCGGCGGGGGAGAAGGAGGCTGGAGCGGCCGGCGGGGGAGAAGGAGGCTGGAGCGGCCGGCGGGGGAGAAGGAGGCTGGAGCGGCCGGCGGGGGAGAAGGAGGCTGGAGCGGCCGGCGGGGGAGAAGGAGGCTGGAGCGGCCGGCGGGGGAGAAGGAGGCTGGAGCGGCCGGCGGGGGAGAAGGAGGCTGGAGCGGCCGGCGGGGGAGAAGGAGGCTGGAGCGGCCGGCGGGGGAGAAGGAGGCTGGAGCGGCCGGCGGGGGAGAAGGAGGCTGGAGCGGCCGGCGGGGGAGAAGGAGTCTGGAGCGGCCGGCGGGGGAGAAGGAGGCTGGAGCGGCCGGCGGGGGAGAAGGAGGCTGGAGCGGCCGGCGGGGGAGAAGGAGGCTGGAGCGGCCGGCGGGGGAGAAGGAGGCTGGAGCGGCCGGCGGGGGAGAAGGAGGCTGGAGCGGCCGGCGGGGGAGAAGGAGGCTGGAGCGGCCGGCGGGGGAGAAGGAGGCTGGAGCGGCCGGCGGGGGAGAAGGAGGCTGGAGCGGCCGGCGGGGGAGAAGGAGGCTGGAGCGGCCGGCGGGGGAGAAGGAGGCTGGAGCGGCCGGCGGGGGAGGAGGAGGCTGGAGCGGCCGGCGGGGGAGGAGGAGGCTGGAGCGGCCGGCGGGGGAGGAGGAGGCTGGAGCGGCCGGCGGGGGAGAAGGAGGCTGGAGCGGCCGGCGGGGGAGAAGGAGGCTGGAGCGGCCGGCGGGGGAGAAGGAGACTGGAGCGGCCGGCGGGGGAGAAGGAGGCTGGAGCGGCCGGCGGGGGAGAAGGAGGCTGGAGCGGCCGGCGGGGGTGAAGGAGGCTGGAGCGGCCGGCGGGGGAGAAGGAGGCTGGAGCGGCCGGCGGGGGAGAAGGAGGCTGGAGCGGCCGGCGGGGGAGAAGGAGGCTGGAGCGGCCGGCGGGGGAGAAGGAGGCTGGAGCGACCGGCGGGGGAGAAGGAGGCTGGAACGTCCGGCGGGGGAGGAGGCTGGAGCGGCCGGCGGGGGAGAAGGAGGCTGGAGCGGCCGGCGGGGGAGAAGGAGGCTGGAGCGGCCGGCGGGGGAGAAGGAGGCTGGAGCGGCCGGCGGGGGAGAAGGAAGCTAGAGCAGCCGGCCGCTTTTAGGAGGCTGCATTCAGATGGCTGGGGAGGCCACTGTGCTGAGGTGATTATACCTTTCGAAGGGTTAACAAGCTTGCCTTGCAGGCTCCTCCTGCACATTCACGTGGCCTTCCCACAGCCACATTTTGCCAAAATATGCAGCTCTACAAGCGGGGAAATTGGCCAACTGAAAGGGCCTAACGTTGTGAAAAGCTGCTGCAGAGCCTGCTAACACTGACGCTCGACATGCCACCCCCACCCACTCCACCTTGATAATCATCAAATTTCTTGACCTAAATCCTCTGCCTTTGTATTTCAAGTTTATTATCATTTGACTAAACATACACCACCAGATGACACAGCGTTTCTCCAGACCACAGAAAATCCACGTACACAATACATTTCTCTCACAGCACATAAGAATCACATGCAAACATAAAAATATAACATGAAATCAAAAATTTATAAATACTCTGGAACAATTAACTTGGTTTCATTTATAAGAAACCCATGCACTCAGTCCCAAAACATTTGATAAACACAAAGTTAAATCATATGCTTTTCATTCTCCTTTCCCATGTACTGTACTATACCCCACTTGCCAAGTTGTTCCCCTCCCACCTTGTCAAACCTGATCCCCTCGATCTCCATGCCTTTCTTATGCCATGCCTCTCCATCAGGTTCAACCACAATGCTCCCAGCCCAGCCCAGAATGCAGAGACTCCAGACGGTGGAGAAGATGTTTCCAGTGGTGTGAGAGTCTTGGACCAGAGGGCACAGACTCTGTATAAAAGGACATCCCTTTAGTACAGAAATGAAGAAAAGTTTCTTCAGCAAGAGGGTGGGGAATCTGTGAAATTTGTTGTCTCAGGACAGCTGTGGAGGCCGTTACTGTGCATGTTTCAAGCAGAGGATATAGGTTCTTGATCAGTAAGGTGTCAAAGGTTATGGGGAGAAGGTTGGATGTGTACATGGAGGTGAGGGGGGTTGGAGGGTTATGGGCAGAGAGCGGGAGGGTTGAGCTAGTGGAGTTGTTCAAGTGAACAGCTGCGGACTCGAAGGGCCAACATGGCCTGTTTCCGTGCAGTAAACGGTTATATGGTTAATGAGAGGAAAAATACATCAGCCGTGACTCGAATGGCAGAGCAGACACGATGGGCTGAATGGCCTAATTTTACTCTCACTTCTTATGAGTTTCCTTGGCCCAGCTTCCCAGTGAAGTAACAAAGAATCTTCTTCCATACATTCCCTCCATTTTCTCTCATCATTCAATTATATTTTTAGTGGCTTAACCAAGAAGACAGATTCAAAATAATATCAAAAATGTTATCACCTTGCAAACTTTAAAAATTATTATAGAGCTGCACAATTAAGATACCTATCAGATTTTTATCAAACAAGGGAAAAACCAGACTGGACGAGATTAGAATTAGATAAAATAGGGGAAAAGATACCTGAACACATATTATATAAATGGGATGAAAAATTGGTACAACATAGAAGTTCTCCAGTATTACATCATCTCCTCAATATTTGGAAGAAGATTCATGTAGAAAGAAATAAAACAAGTTATCAATTACCAAAACTAATATTGACGCAAAACAAGTTACTCCCTTTTACAATAGATAACCTTTCCTTTAGAGAATGGGAAAAAAAAGGGATTAAAAGAATAGAAAATTGTTTTTCAGGAAATAGATTCTTATCCTTTGAACAAATGAGAGATAAGTACAATATAACTGGAGATACAGTGCTGGCATATTACCAATTGAGATCCTACTTGAAGGATAAATTAGGAAGCAGTTTGAGTTTGCCAGAGGGAAGTAACCTTGAATATGTGATTACAGATACAATGTTAATCAAAAGATTTATAACAAATATGTATATTAAACTGCAAGAAAAGGAGAATGAGGAAACAAATGGTAAAACTAAACAAAAATGGGAACAAGATTTAAATATAAAGATAAAAAAGGAAACATGGGAGAAATTATGTTCTGGAACAATGAGAAATACAATAAATACGAGGCTACGTATGATACAATATAACTGGATACACAGACTATACATTACACCTCAAAAGTTAAATAAATGGGACCCAACAGTATCTGATAGATGTTTTCGATGTAAAAAAGAAATGGGAACAACAATTCATGCAATCTGGACATGTGAGAAAGTAGAAAAATTTTGGGAAGATCTCAATCAGATATTAAATAAAATAACAGAAAACAATATACCAAAGAATCCAGAGATCTTTCTCCTAAGTAACATAAAAAACAAAGAATTTGGAATTGATTTGGAGGATGCACAAAAAAGATTTAAGATAGCTCTAGCCGTAGCAAAAAAATGTATTATGTCAACCTGGAAATTGGAAGATAATCTGAAAATACAACAATGGTATATAGAAATGAATAAATGTATTCCATTAGAAAAAACAACATATAGTTTAAGAAATAATATTGAAATATTCGAACAAATATGGGAGGCTTACATTAAATACAACAGCAAAAACCTACCGGGGACAATCATTACCTAAGTTGATGGAAGGAGAAGGAAAGAAAAGAATGGACTCAGTAGAATTTCTGGTGTATTTTTGTTGAGTGACAACATTGTCTGACTGGTTTAATGTATCCTTAATTGTATACCTTAAATGGATGGGGGGGGGGTGGGTTGGGAGGAGGGAGGGGAGGAGGAGAAAATGTCACTGTATATGTGTGAAAAGGAAAAAGTGTGTATCATGGCTAATGTGATTTATGGTGTGAAAAATAAAAAAATTTAAAAAAAAGTTATCACCTTGCCATTGTAATCCAAATCATCCCATCATCTCACTAATGCACCCAACTGTAGTTTTGCCCAGAAAGATCCATCCAAGATGCCCTGCATGCAAGGACTCAGCCAACCACAAGGCAAGTCAAAAGTGGATCCAGCCATTTCTAGCATAAGCCTTGGGTACCTGCCCCATGACAACTCACCGGCCCCTTTGGCTCACCTTTTGGACATGTCCCAGACACGGATACTCTTGTCCTCAGAGTTGCTCAGGATCAACTCCTGGCGGGGATGGAAGGTGGCACAGGAAACATTGTTGTAGTGGCCGCGGCAGGTGTCCACCTCCCAGGCCTTGGAATCTAGATGAAACAAAGGGCCATAGGGTGGAGTCACGGGTAGGCTAGTAACTGAGGGGGATTTTCGGGATGGGGTCACGGGTGGGTCGGAAATGGAATGGATTTTGGAAAAGCACTGTGCTTGCGTCTGGAGACAGAGACCAATGCCACACGTGACACAACAGGAAGAGTCTAGACCACAGGGTTCACATGGCGGGGACACACTCACCATTCATTCTCCAGATCTTCACCTGTCGATCATCTGCACCCGAAACAATTAGGGGCATGGTGGGGTGAAATGTCGCCCAGTTCACTCCTCGATCATGACCCTACAGAGGAGAAACTGCGTCAGCATTAAGAACACAGAGCAGTGTGGAGGGAGCTTCACTCTATTCTGGGTGAATGTGACAACACAGTGGAGAGAGCTTCACTTTGGGTCTCATCCCTGCCCTGGGTGTGTGTGACAGGACAGTGTAGAGAGAGCTTCACTCCAGGTCTCATCCTTGTTCTGGGTGTGTGTTACTTGAAGGTGTGGAGGGAAATTCAGTTTGTTTCACCTGTGCACTGGGAGCATGTGCTGAGATAGTATAGAAAGAGCCTCATTGTGTCTTACTCTTGCCCTGGGAGTGTGTGCAGGGACATAGAGGAAGCTTCACTTATCTGATCCGTGCCCAGGGAATGTGTGACAGGACAATACTTCACTCTATCTCACCAGGGGTGTGCGACAGGTTACATTAGAGTGTGCTTCTCTATCTAACCCATGGCTTGGGAATGTGTGACGGGACAGGGTAGAGGGAGCTTCAGCCTGCATCTGACCTGTTCCTAGGAAGTGTGTATCGAGACAGCGTAGAGGGAGTGTTGCTCCCTACCTGCATCCCTCCTCCCAGAACTTACCTCGAGAACATGCTTGACGACAGCATCAGTGGTCCCAAATAAGTCAACCCCCGAGATCCCACGAACATCGCTCTCCACCGCTCCTGGAGAAAGGTTTTTCTTCCTTAGACCTGGAAGCAGTTTGGACGTGGTGAGTTGGGCGATTAACAGGGAGAGCATGGCATTCGACTTTAGTTAGCAGGAAGAAAACAAAAGAGAACAGCCAGGTCCTCACCTCCCTCCTGACTACCCTCTCTGTTCTGCCCCACTCAAATGACAGAGGCAATGATAAAGTTTATTGACTAAAACATATACATGCACTGAAATTCTTACTTGCTGCAGCCAAATAGAAAAACTATAATAGTAAGCTAATTCAAATTAAAAGAGAAATCAAATAGGTAAGATAAATAATAAATATTCACAGTGATCCTAGTGCAAAGTGACAGTAATAGTGCAGGCAGTCCTTTTGCAGTGTCTGAGCGGTCCTTGATTAATGTAATGAGGGAAGTTCAAGAGTTGATAGCTGTTGGAAATAACTTGATTCTGAACCCAGAGGCACTGGTTTTCAGGCATCTGTTCCTTCTGTCTGAAGGTAGCAGCAAGGATAGGTTATAACCATGGTGATGTGGGTCCTTTTTGATGTTGACTACCTTTTTGAGGCAGTGTCCCACAAAGTATCTACAACGAATGAGAGGTCAGAGCTGCTGATGGACCTATCTATGTTTGTTACCTGTTGATGCCTGTTTGATGGGGAAGAGAGAAATAATGTATTCAGGCCGCCAGCTCCTACGCACGTAGACAGACACACACAGATAGACAAACAGAAAGACAGACACAAACACTTAAAGGAGCAGTGGATTTTATTATGGAGAGGGGGAGATGGGAATAAAGATGTTATCACTCTTCCCAAAGCTCACAGCAGTCTACACAGACAAATCCCCAACAATGACAGAGCAGACATGGGGCATGTACTTTGAGAAAGAGAAGGTCCTGGGAAGTCTCATACAGTATGCAGGCCAGATATTCTCAGGAGAGGTGGGCTTTGGGATATTCTTCCATCTGCAACAATGAGGGAGAAGTGGCTCGGGAGGAATGGATCATTCCATTTTGGTGGGATTCTAATTCAGAAGAGGAGGGGAGGGGAGACTCTCACCTCCTCCACCTCAAATAAAAGTCAGTAGGGATACAGCGAAAGTGGGATTCTAATCCTCCTCCACATCCCATTTCCCCAACACTTGAGGCCCCCCCCCCCCCCACTCATCACCCAGGGTTAAACAATAATAGCCTTCCTTTCAGTAACAGCAAGCAGCACAAACTGGTTAGTAAATCTTCCAGTCCGAAAAGAGACACAAGCTAGTGCTGCATTTCGACCAGCCAATTACCATTGGGAGGCAACAGGCAACATCAGCTGTGACATTTGGGGGAGAAGGAACAGCAAAGAATGTTCCATTCATAGTGATGGAAGTACCATTGGGTTTGAAGCCTCACTCGCCGATCCCAAACCCCTGCTGAACCCAGATCATAATACTTATACTCACCAGAAATATCCCAGACACGGACAGTCTGGTCCAGGCTCGCTGAGACAACCAGGTCCTCGGAGGGATGGAACTGGGCGCACATCACGTAGTGATTATGTCCAGTGAGCACACTGTGGGTAGGGGTGAAGAAACATGAGAGGGGGAGGGGCAAAAGCAGCATTGAGTAGTGAAGGAGGGGGAAGAAATGCACAGGTGGGGGAGGGCAGTGAGAGAGGAGTGGGAAGAGAGGGGACATGAAGCAAGGCTGGGGGTCAGAGGGGGCCGCAAGGCGAAGGTGCAGGAGAGAGTGGGGCACGAGGTGAGGGGGGGTAGGAAGGGTAGTGGGAGGGGAGAGAGAAGGGGTGAAAAGACGGTTGAGGTAAAGCGGCATGGGGGGAGATGAAGGGACCAAGGCAAGAGGGGCGTCATCAGAATTCCAAGTGTTCTGTGCCAATGACCTTCCTCCCTGGCCCAATTCATATCCCTGGACAGGGTGGGGGCACCCATCACCACAGTGTCAGGTTCACCAAGCTTCCTGACCCACAAACTCACCACACACAGGTCCGTGACTGCCAGTTCCAGATCCGGATGGTCTGGTCATCTGAGGCACTCAGGATCCAGGGGTATTCCTGCTGGGTCAGAGTCCCAGATCAGTTGGCTGATCAATTTTAATGACCCTACACACATTGTTTTCTCTCCTTACATTCCCCATCCCATCTCCACTAAGTTTCCTCCTCACCCCCATTCCCATTAAAAATTCCTTCCTTCTCTCCCACTGCCTCTCATCCTGTATCCTCATCTTTACCACCTCTAGCCATTTTCTCCCCCCCACCCCTCTTCCCACATCTCCACTGTCTTCCCTGCCCCTCATCTCGCCCCTGGCTTCCCCAGCCCTCTCTTCCTCCCTCACTTCCCCAACCCTCCCCTCTCCCCTCACTTCCCCAACCCTCCCCTCTCCCCTCACTTCCCCAACCCTCCCCTCTCCCCTCACTTCCCCAACCCTCCCCTCTCCCCTCACTTCCCCAACCCTCCCCTCTCCCCTCACTTCCCTGCCCTCCCACCTCATTTCCCTACTCCTTTCCTCTCTTCTGGCTTCCCTGCCCCTTTCCTGGCTTCTCCCATCCAAATTCCCTCCTTCCCACCCATCTCTCTCCGAGCCCCTACCCCAGGACTCTGCCCTGCTCACTTACATGGTGGAAGAAGGTGGTACGGATGTAATCCAGGTGCCCAAGCAAGGTGAAGAGACAGCGCCTCAGTTTGTAGTTCCAGACCTGGGAGTGGGGGTGGCAAGAATGTTAATCATTTTCCTCAACACACATCCCATCAAACACTCCCATGTTTCCTCTCCACATTCCAAGAGCATCTGGGCATCGGTCAGCTGTAATAGCCCACTCCTGAATGCCCTTAGAGATTGGGGGTGAGGCATCTCCTTGGACCTCTGAGTGGTTCTGGTATAGGTGCTCCTACAGTTCAGTGGGGGAGTGAGGGAGATCCACAACCTGGACCCAGTGACAACGTATTTCCAAGTCAGGGCGGTGCAGGTCATGGAGGGGAACCTGAGGACGGTAGTGTCCCCGTTCTTCTAAGAGGGAGAGGAACGGGACCTGCTGTCAAAGTTGCCTGGGGAAGTGGCCAAAGATTATCGATGGTGAACAGTGCAGTTACTTTGGGGGGGCACGAAGAATAATGGAGGGTTGTGTGTTTGGGGCGGTGTGGGAGTACCAAAGATTGGGCGGGAGGGGGGGAATGGGAGAGTGTTTTGGGGACAGATGAGGTGCCGATCTAACATAACCCAGGCCAGCAGAGTGTGTGTTGTACTGGAGGTCGGCGAAAGTGAACAGACAAGTTAACTAGATAATCTACCCTCCCAACAGTGGGACGGGACCTCAACCCGAGAAGGTGAAGGTCAGTGCCACAATCCCTGGTGACTCAGCCCCTCTGATGAACTCTTACCTTGATCTTGTAGTCATCTCCACCAGAAACAAAGAGGGGCTGCTGCTTGTGGAAGTCGATGCCTCTCACAGGACCTGAAAAGGGAGTGGTGGGTGTGGGTGTGTATGGGGTTGAATGATTGACCAGGGGTGGAAATAGAGGGAAAGGAAGCAAGAGGTGAAAAAGATTCAAAACCCACTAGAAAAATCCCAGCCTGTAACTCACTCCCAGGGATCCGTTGTTCCATTTATAAACTTTCAAGCACTCAAATTACCAGAAAGAACCATTGCGGCTCATTAAGCAATGCTCCACCCTCCCCCCCCCCCCCCCCTTTCCCAACCATTCACCCCATCCCACACCCTCCTGGAGACAATGCACCCAACATGGTGCCAAAGGAAGCTCCTTATACTCCTACAATGGAAGGCACTCGTCAGGGAGCTGAATGGGCTGTTCTGGAATTTACCGCCATCTTTTATCACAGCAACAGCTACTTTCACCAGCCCTAGATTCCCTGAACATCCAAGGTGTTGATCTCTGCCCTAAGCCCAAGAGCAAGCTCCCAGCTCTGCACCAAGCAGACCACCACAATCTGGGTCCCCCAGGTCTCCCCCTCACCACCAGCATCCTCTTCCTCACCCCTTACGACCTGACAAAACAGCCTTACCATCATGCTCGTCGAACTTGTCGATCAGGGTGCACATGCGGTAGTCCCAGAGCTGGATCACTCCATTGTGTAGACTGGCCAGGATCCAGGGGCGCTTGGCGTGGAAACTCAGCCCTACCAAAGAGGCGAGAGGGAAGGGGTGTGGTCAGGAGAGAAAAGGGGAGAATGAGGCAAGAAGCGGAGGCAAAAACAATTAGTAAGCAGCTCAGATAACCGACAGGATACATAACTCTCTCCCAGTAATCTGTTATTCCATACAACCCTCAAATCCCTGGAATAGATCCCAGCCTGCAAATCATACAACATGGAAATAAGATGACCAAAATGTCCCATCTAGATGAGATCCTGGAATCATGGCACTGACCTTCACCTTCTCGAGTTTTGGCCCCTACCCCTCTAAGCCCTTCCTATTCATGCATCCATACAGTGTTTTCTCGAACTCTCTCCTAGAAATTTTAATTTACATATAAACCCCGAAGCCCTTGATTAGATCCTCGTAAAGAGAATTTCATCCAAAATATGTTATTCTATACATAACATGCCCCTCCAAACAGCTGGATTATACCCTAGCCCTTAACTCTCCCCTTGGGAGAGATGATAGATCCAAACTTATAACACTCTGCTGGAAACCTGTTAACCTATAAGCAACCTCCTCCTCACCCCAAACACCTGGATTAGTCCCTAGCCTGGAGGGTTTGGTATGCTATGCTCTATTCCCCAATTCCTGGATTTTATCCAAGTTTGTAACTCAAAGCTGGTCACACAAAGATAAAGATACATAACAAAAATTTCGAACTTGAGCCCTTCACGAAGGTGTGGAAAAATATCAGCTGTACCTTGAAGGGCTCAAGCCCGAAACGTTGGTTATGTATCTTTATCTTTGCTACATAAAGTACGCTTTTACTTGAACCAAGGTGTCTCCAGACTTTTGTGTTTAACTCTCAACTGTAAACCTATTAACCTTGAACAGCCTGTATCTCACTCCCAGGGGATTGTTTAATATATATGTAAATTCCTACAAACCATTGAATTAGACCCACCCTGTTACCATATCCCAGGGGATCTGTTATTGTCTAAAACCTCTCAAACCCTGAATAAAATCCCAGCCTGTACCTTACTCCCAGAAGAATCTGTTGTTGTAAACTCGCGTGCATTAGATTCCAGCCTGCAACTCTCAGCCACTTGTTTTACTACATACCTGAATGGTGCGAGCACAATGACAGACTGCACAGGATATATTAAGATTGGTGGGAAGGGCAGGTGAGGTTAAAAGGGGCAGAATCGGAGGTTATTGATCTTGTTGGGAACATTGAGAGACAATACCCAAATAAGGAACGTCTTTTATTAGGGAGCAGAGAGTCTTGGGTATACGTGGGTGAATGGAGCAGTGGTAATAGAACAATACAGCTCAGAACAGGCCCGTTGGCCCTTGATGTTGTGCTGATCCATATATTTCTTCCCTACCCTGTAACCCTCTGTTTCTCTTTCAACCACGTGTCTAAGAGTCTTAAATTCCCCCAATGTTTCAGCCTCCACCACCAACTCTGGCAAGCCATTCCAATTCTGTGTTAAAAAAAAAACTTACCCCTGGTGTTTCTCCTAAACTTCCCTTCCTTCACTTTGCAACGTGCACTTTATCAGGAGCGGCGTAGTGATTAAAGTTGTTGACTCTCACACCGAGTATTTATGAAACATTATTCACCACGCTATATCTTCAACTTCAATTGCCTTTGAACAAGAATGTGAATAGTGCCCAGGAAAGATTTCGGGGGACATTTTCTGGGGTGAGGGATGAGACAGGAAGCTGGAAGCTTGATTGAGATGTGCGGGGCTAATATTTTTACACAGAAAGGAGTGGGTGCCTGGAATGGGCTGCCAGGGACAGTGATGGAAGTTGATAAAATAGTAGCATTTAAATGGCCTCTAGACAGACACATGAATGAGAAAAGGGATGGAGGGATATTGTGCAGATACAGACATCATGTTTGGCAAATGCACATGTCCTGGGAGTTTTGCATCTGCTGGGATGATATCGAAAGATGGGGCAGATGTTCTCATCAGTGGAGAATCAAGGATTAGAAGGTACATGCACAAAATAAAAGGGAAGACAATTTACAGATGACAGCAAAATCATTTCTGTAGGTCTGATATGTAGGACTAGATGCTACTCTCCCTTATTGCACTCCTGAGACTTACTGCTTAGACTCTGCGGGGTAGCCAAGTGAGTGGTGGCATCTTCTGGGTTATCAAGTGGGCACCCTCCTTCCTCAGTGTTTCACTGACAGACCCACGACACCTCCAGAGGGTTCAGCAGTGAATCCCAGCATCCGCAGCTCACCCCCCAGATGCCATTCACTGACTTAGGTGCCCAGGTGGAATCCTTTCTCCTCATCAGAGCCACTGACTACCTTTTCAGCAGCTCTGGAGAGATCTTTAACTGCTTGTCAGCTTACTTTTCCTCACACTCCCAACACCCAGAGTAGCTTTCATGTTGAGTAGCACACATCTGGAGTTCAAATTCACCGCTTGCAGACACAGGGAAGGCAAATTTCACCGATCTCTTCAGAAGGGAACTGGTTAAATATATGGGGAGCCAAATTTACAAACTACTGAGAAAAGACCAGCAGGTAAATAGAGAGAACAGTAGAGAATGTGATTATGATGGGTCAAATGGTCTCATTCATTATGAAAATCATTTAATGATTGGACAACAAACCAGTGAATCCCAATTTGATTCCAGCTGTCACTCAATCCCTCAACTTTTCCATTAATTGTACATGGTCAGATCAGTTCTTACCTTTGACCCGCGCAGATTTAGTCTCAAACTTGGTCAGCATCTTAGCTGGGACCCAGGGCACTGCATGCAAAACAAGACACAAATTATACTCTAATCTCCCAAGAAACGCAAACCCCTGCACCCCATCCGCCTTCTGCACTGTGGGAGGGGCAGGGTGAAGGAAACCTGCACTGTGGGAGGGGCAGGGTGAAGGAAACCTGCACTGTGGGAGGGGCAGGGTGAAGGAAACCTGCACTGTGGGAGGGGCAGAGTGAAGGAAACCTGCACTGGTTGAGTGACCCTTGAAACACAGGGCCCCTTCAAATCGCCCTCAGATACTCCCTGATGCAGCAGGAACTGCCATAGGTCCTCAGTTTCCATTCCTCCTTATCCTTCACCACTCCTCAAGCTCATTCCCCTTCAGCCTTGCTCATTCATCTTTCAACATGCATCTTCCATCCACCATCAACTATGTCCACTCCATTCCTCCCCTGATTCATCCCTCCCCAAACCTTCTTTTCCCCTCTTCCTTGGCCCTTCTCCCCATCCTTGTCTCACATCTTCTCTCCTCCTTCCCACAACTCCTCTCCAGTCTTCCTCCCCCCCTAACCAACTTCCTCCCCCTCTCTCCCCACTCCCCCCACTCCTTCTCTCCATCAAATCCCACCAACTCCCTACACCCTCCTTCTCTCCCCACACCCATCCCACCACTCCACCCCTACCCCTCCCCTTCTGTGTCCCTTCCCCCAACCCCCTTCTGTCCTTTCTTCCTCACCCTTCTCTTCCCTCAGCACCACCTGTCTCCACCTCTCCCCCTTTCTCTCCTCCCCTTCTCTCTTCTTCACCTTCTCCCTTTTTCTCCTCACACCATGGCTCCTCCCACCACTCCCTCCTTCCCTTCTATGTCCCCTCCCCAAAAAAAATCCCATTAAGTATCGCCTTCTTCCCTCCTCCCTTCTGTGTCCCTCTCTCCCCCACACCTCCCCTTAAATGTCTCCTTCTTCCCTTTCCTAACTTTCCATCCCCCCCACTCTCCATTCTCTTTCACCCCTCTCCACTTCCCCTGCTCTCCCTCCTCCTCCCCCCTCCTCTATCCCCTTATCCCCACTCTCCATTCTTTCACCCCTCTCCACTTCCCCTGCTCCCTCTCCTCCCCACCACTTTTCTTCCCCATCCCTCACCACTTCCCCCCCCTCTCCTCTATCCCCCATTCTCTGCCCCCACCCCTCCTACCATTCTTTCCCCTTCTCACTGCTTTCAACCCATCTCCCCCACCCCTCTTCTCCACTTCACCAGTACTTCCTCCCACTCCTCCCCATCAGTATCCTCCTCTCTCCTCTCCTAACTTCTCCCCCATTCTCTCCCCCCACTTCTCCCCCATTCTCTCCCTCCACTTCTCCCCCATTCTCTCCCTCCACTTCTCCCCCATTCTCTCCCCTCCCCCCCTTCTATAATGTATACTGTTTCGGATACTGTTGGGGAGACGATCTGCCACGGACGTCAAAGTGGTCACCTTTCTGGCGCAGAGGCTGGACTCTTGGCTCAGAAGGGGAGGGGGTTAGGTGAATGGATAGGAGATTCTGGAAACAAAATTGAGGCTCCCGGATGGTATGTTGCCTCCCAGGTGCCAGGGTCAGGGGTGTCTCTGATCAAGTTCACAGTATTCTGGAGGGGGAGATGGGCAGCCAGATGTTGTGGTCCATGTTGGTACCAATGCCATAGATAGGAGTGATGAGGTTCTTAAGTGGGAATATAGGGAGTTAGGTAAGAAGTTAAAAAGCAGGACCTCAAAGATATTAATCACAGGATTGCTGTCTGTGCCAGGGAGGGTAGGAATAGGAAATTGTGGCAGATGAATGCATGGCTGAAGAGTTGGTGCAGGGGTTCAGATTTGTGGATCATTGGGATCTCTTCTGGGGAAGGTCTGACCCATAATGAAAGGATGGGCTGCACCTGAACTGGAAAGAGACCAATATCCTGGCAGCCAGGTTTGATAGAGCTGTTGTTAGGGACGGTTTAAACTAGTTTGGCAGGGGGGTGGGAACTAGAATATAAGTGAAGAGGTCAAAAGCATGATGCAATGTGTTCTGAATTTGTGAGGAAGGACAGGCAGGGGACAAAATATAAATGTGTCCATTTCAACACTGGGAGTATTTGGAATAAAGGGGATGAACATTGAGCATGTATCAGTACGTGTATGTTGTAGCCGATACAGAGACTTGGCTGGAGAAAGAGTAGGATTGGCTGATACAGGTACCTGGGTTTAGGTGTTTTAAAACGAATGGGGTGGGAGATAAGAGATGGGGGGTGGGGTGGGAAGTAGCATTACTGGTCAGGAATAGTATCATGGCTATAGAAATGGAGGAGGTTAGAGAGGGAGTGTACACTGTGTCGGTGTGGGTGGAAGTCAGAAATAGGAAGGGAGCAATTGCTGTGGGAGTAGTCTATAGGCTGCCAAAATAGCCCTCAGGACACCGAGGAGCAGATAAGCAGGCAGATTTTGGAATGGCGCAGGAAACACAGGGTTTAAGTTATGGGTGATATCAACTTCCATACTATTGATTGGCACCTCCTTACTGCAAGAGGGATAGATGGGGGTGAAAATATCAGGTGTATCCAAGAAGGATTCCTTATACAGCATGTGGAACAGCCGACGAGAAGAGAGGCCATACTGCATCTCATACTGGGCAATGAACCTGGTCAAGTGGCAGAGCATTTTGGTGAGAGTGACCACTCCCCAAGCTTTAGCATACCAATGGAAAAGGATAAAAGCAGACAAAATGGGGAAGTGCTTAATTGGGGAAGGGATAATTATGACAAGATGAGGCAGGAATTAGTGAGAGTAAACTGGAAACAAACGTTCAAGAATGAAAGCACAGAACTAATGTGGAGGAAATTTAGGGACCACTTGTGCAGGGCTCAGGATAGATTTGTCCCACTGGGACAAGGAAAAGATGGTAGGAAAAGGGAACCATAGTTGACAAAACAGATGAGGCAGCTAGTCAAGAGGGAGAAGGAAGCTATAGCTACTTTTCCACTGGAATCTTGTCCCAGGAATTGACGGCCAATTTACCAGTTAAGGGTCCAGTGCAAAAGGGAAACAACCAGCATGCCAGTGTCAAATGACGTAAATCAGCCGGGGATTGATGGCCTCGACCCCTATTCACATCCCCGGTATATGCTGATTAAACCAGTGGAAAAAGGATGTTGCATCCCTGGACTATTGTTGAAGGTAGACTCCCCTATCCCCGGGGATGACTTGGTCAGGGGGAAATTAGTTTGTGTCCCAGTTAAAAGTAGCCCAGTGGGAACAGCAAATCTGGAACACTGCACAGCCAATTAACTGGGATGCCAGTGGAAAAAGAGCCCCCCTCGCCCCTACCCTCCACCCCCCTCGCCCCTACCCTCCACCCCCCTCGCCCCTACCCTCCACCCCCCTCGCCCCTACCCTCCACCCCCCTCCCAATCCTCTCCCTCCATCACCCTCACCCCTTCCTCCACTCCCTCACCCCTCCCATTCCTCCATCCTCGCCCCCCCCACCCTCGCTTCCCGTCTCACCCCTCGTTACCCTATCGCTTCCCCACCACCGATCCAGCCGCAGTTCGAGCGATCTGCAGCTGGACACGTCACGACGGAAGTGACGTCATCTGCAGCCGGATCTGGTCTCAGGTGCGACGCCAGCCGTCACGACAATAAATATGTTAAAATGCTGTCTGAAGGAGAATGTGACAGGGAATCGGAGGAGCGAATGCAGCAAAATAGTCACTGAATCCTACAGTTCCATCAATGCAAAAAATATACCATCTCCAACCATCAAATGCATGCGATGAACGCAAGATAAATACCCCCAGAAAAAAATGACCCCACATGTGCAGCAACACGGAACGAACGACTGAAACATGCAACGCACCAGGACAACTCACGGCAAACCAGTGGCTAAAAACATACATCACACAGCTTCCGGTAGGTGGGTTTGGAAATGGGATCATTTCCGGAGCAAAGTGCAGTCAAATTTCCGGGAAAAGCGCCAGAGAATGGGAATGGAGGTCGCGCTGGGCTGGATCGGGGCGGCGCTTCTTGTCGGTGAGGCAAAAGGATAGAAGGGAACAGGCTGAGGGGTGGAGGAGGGTGAGAGAGGTGGGGAGACGGGGGTGGTAGAGAGAGATGGGGGGAGAGAGAGAGGAAGGTGGAGAGATGGGGGAGACAGAGCGGTGGGGAGATGGGGAGAGAGCCGTGGGGAGACGGAAAGAGATGGGGAGGGGTATTAACAAAGGGGGGAATGGGGAGAGGGTGAGGATGAAGGGATAGGAAGAGGAGTGGAGGATGTGGAAGTAGGATAAGAGGGAAGGGAGAGGAGAAGATGGAGGGGAGAAACAGGGAGGGAGTGGGCAAGGGGAGTGGAGGGGAGAAAGTAGGCTAAGGGAGAAGGGGAGGAGGGTGACGGGTAGGAGCAGGGAGGAGGAGGAGGTGAGAAGGAGGGGAGGAATGGGGAGGGAGCAGGCTAAGGGAGGAGGAGGGGAAGAGAAGGGAGGAGGAAGGAGGAGTAGGGGATGGAGAGGAGGAGAAGGGTGGGGAGAGAGGAGGAGGAGGGGAATGGAGGAGGAGGGAGATGGGATGAGAAGAGGGGAAGAGAAGATCTGCAGACTGCCCCACAGACGCCAGAATTCTTCTCCTCAGGTCTCTGCTGTGCCAACTCAGTGGAGAGGAAAATCTACATCACCCTGAATGCGACTGCTCCTTGCGTCCGTCTGATGAATGCCACCCATCAGATCGGCTGCCAATGTAAGTTTGTTAGGGAAAGAAGGTGGGAGGGAGGGGAAAGAGGATGGGTCAGAAAAGTAGTTGGTGGGTCTAGTGGTCTGTGTTGTTTGCCAGATTGGGAAGGGACTTGTGGGATTAATAAGGGGGCATGTGGCAGAAGTCTACTCATTAACTCCTTTTTACCTCCCTGACCACCCTCCCACCCCCACAGCCTCTCTCAGCGGTAACACTGGAGTGATCCATCTGGTGGAGCAGGATTCTGACCTGAGCTGGGTCCTGAGTGAAGGCCCCAACCCTCCGTACATGGTTTTGTTGGAGACCAGCATGTTCACACGGTGAGTAGTTCGCCCAGACCTTTGGCCCCAACCTCCACGAGCACAGCAAGATCATCTCTCTGTTCCCCCACCCCAGCTCCAACTCCCTTTTTCACTTCGTGCTGTCTCCTGTTGTCCAGCTGCAGTTCAATGCTCTCTCCTCACCTTCCCCACCCCCCCCCCCCCACCCCCCACCCTTACTTCAAACTGTACTCAGGCATTGTCCTGGGCTTTTTATATGAGGATCCTTGGTGTCTAACCTTGTTTTTCCTGCACGTTCCTTTTCAGGAACGTGATGCTGAGACTTAAGCCCTCCAATCGAGTGTCTGGAGTGGCTGCGATTCTGCTGCGCGATCTTGTTCCGACGCAATTTTCCTTAGATGTGAAGTGCCCCAACGATGGTTTTGGTAAGCATCCTCTCAGCTGCTTTGTCCCCTTCTTCTTTTCACCCCTTCCCCTTCCCTTCCTTTACCCAGCCCCCACCCCTCCCTTCATCCCCATCCCCTCCCCTGCTAGAGAGCTACCCTTGTCCCTCTACTATCACTTTTCAGCTTTTTACTCATCTACCCTCCTACCTGTATCCACCAATGACCTCTTACCTATCAGTCTGTGCTCATCCTCCTGCCTCTTCCACTGTCCTCTCCTCCACCTCCCACCTTTCGATCCAGACACCTTCCTATTTTTGCTTAAACCTGTCGAAGTGCCCAGGCCTGAAATGTTGGATAGCCTTCATTTCCTCTGGATGCATCTTGACCCGTTGAGTTTCTCCAGTGCCTTTGTGCATTGCATTCTGACCTGCTGTCTGTGGCTACAGTGTTTGCGTGACTGGTCCAGTGCAATTTCTGTTCAGTGGTGAATCCTGAGTGTTGACATAGGAACTACCCTTCCTCTATCTTGGAGATGGTTATTGCCAGCAATGTGTGTAAAATAAATTAATTGCCCTATATCATCCAGTGCTTGAATGTTGTCTGGTTCATTCTATATGCAGACATGGGCTGTTCAGAAGTTGTGAAGAGAACTGAATGCTGGGCAATTGTCACTTTTGACTTTAGGACAGGAGGAAGTTCAAAAATGAAACAGCTGGGTTCAGGGACTTCAGCAGTGAGTCCACAACCATCTTCCTCTGTGTGAAGTCTGACTCCAATGACCAAATGCAATCTGATACAGTAGAAGTCCTTAAATCCGGATTGCTCAGGGATTGGGTCGGTCTGGATTCTCGGGCACTGCTTTTAAAATTCAGATTTAAGGAGGTATAAAGAAGAAATGAACTGGTACATTTTGATAGTTTATTCATTTGCAAATACAACATGCTTCATTTATCAAAACGACAAGTTTTAAAGAAAAAGAAAGTGGTCTCTTGTTGCCGTTGTTTATCGATGGCACTTGCACATATAGACAAAAATCCGCTAAACTTTAAAAGTTTGAGAGTTTTCGAAAAGTCCAGATTCTCGCACGGTCCTGATTTCTGGCACTGGACATTTGGTCTTATGCACTGTGTATGAAATTCCATATTATCACGTACATAAACCCTGTTAAAGTGCTTGCCATAAAGGCACACAAAGACACGCCCCTTGCCCAGCACCCCCACTGATAAGATAAGGAAACAAGAACCCATTCAGAGACACCGGGAGTCTGCAGATTCACCTCCTGCGCTCCCACAGCCTCTGCAACCACACGGCCTCCAGTCCTTTCTGAGCTCCCAATTCTGAACCCAACATGATCGGAAGGCCCTGCTCGCCTTTGGCACCCTTGCAGATCTTAGTCCATTCTAGTTAATTATTTCCTCCATTATGACCTAATGGAAGATTTTGTAATAAATACGTTTTCTAATCAGAATGTGAAACTGCACCAGAAGAGGCCCCTTGGTCTGTTGTTTTTCTGCCAACCATGCTGATTTAAACAAATCCCTTCTACCTCCACGTACACCCCTGCAGGTTTATGTGACTGTCTAAATGCCTCTCCATTACTCATGATGACTGAATTCCATTTTGAAGGTCGTGGCAGGAGTGCAAGTTCAACACTGGGAATTGATCAAGGAGCTGGTATTGGATCTGCGTAGAATCTGCCTAGAATCAGAGGCAGGGTCTCACAACTTCAGGATTTTCCTCATCAGGATGGAAGCAGGGCCAGTTGTAGCAACAGGATGGGTGTCAGGAGGAGCGAGCCTGTGGGGCAGTGGAGAGAGGGTTGCTTGTTAACAGAGAGGGTGGGTGGTCTTCTATGTTCACCCAGCTAAATATATTCAGGAACAAGGCAGAAGAGTTTCCTGGAGTCAGTGGAGGAGAACTGGCAGGGAGGTGGATCTGAGGACCAGGTCAGAGTATCAACTGACCAGCAGAATGGCCAACTTAATCCTGCCTTTGTGCACCTGCAGGGGCGTATTCCAAGAATAATGGGTCCCAGTATGCCCACTGCAACCACACTGTCTGGAACCCCAACGGCACTGGCCTCTCGTACGAGGACTTCCCCTTTCCGGTCTTCATGCTGATGGACCAGAACGAGACCCAGGTCATCCGCCAGGTGAGGCAGCAGGCCCTTCAGTGAAGTTGCTGCACGGGAAGAGGCTACCTTTCAGCATCTCCTTGGTTTCTTACGTAGAAGCAGGGAACTTTGGCCCCTCTCAAGCTTGTTACAATGGATTGTGAGGCCATTCAGCCCCTTTCCAGCATGCTACAAAGGATCATGAAGCCATTCAGGTCATCTCCAGCATGCTACATGTATCATGATAGGTATTTCAGCCTTCTCCAGCATGCTACTCAGATTCCTGAGCTATTCAGCCCCTCTCCATAATGAAACACAGGAACATAAGGCCATTCAACCCCTTTCCATCATGCTACACGGGTTGATGAGACCATTCAATCCCCCCCCTCTAGCCTGCTGCATGGGATCGTGAGGTGGCCATTCAGTCCCTCTCTAGCATGCCACACAAGATCATAAGAAGGCCATGATGGAGAAAGAGAGATGTCAACAGGGTGCATTACATGGTGTGAATTGATGAGCCTCCCCTTTCTTCTTCAGTGTTACTATGTCCACAACCGTCCGGTGAATGGCGTAGTGCCGGAGTTCCCACTCTGTGCCATGCAGCTCTCATCCCACATGCACGGGGTAAAGGACACTGTCACATGCATGAGGCGCACCCAGATGCAAGTCTCCATCGCTCTGAGTCAAGGTGAGTCACCTGTATCTCCCCGTTCCCCTTCCCCGAGGCCCTGCCATTGACACCCCTCATACTTGAGTCCCCACCCATGACCCCCACACCAAGAGATCCCACACCTCCTCCCAGGGCAGCCTCCTGCCCCCCTCTCGAGCACCACACCCAAGGGCCCCTCCCCATCCCTCCTGAGCACCACACCCAAGGTCCCCTCTCTGTCCCTCCCACTGTCCCTCGCCACCCCTCTCCCAAGGGCAAAGGAATGCCCTACCCCTCTCCCTACCCCCCCTCACCTACTTTCCAAACTGCCTACCTGAGACCCTCAAATGTCATCCCTGTGCCCAAGGCCCCTTTGACTGAACTCCTTCCCCCCCTTACTCCCCCACAGGTGTCTCTGACCCTCTCTATCCTGAGAATACTGCAACCAGCTCCTGCCCACCTTCCCGTCATGACCCTACCAAACTAACCCCTTCTTCCTTTTCCCCCTCTCACTCCCCTTCATCTCCTTCTCTGCCTACACCCCTGCCTCTTGTCTCACCTTTTACCCTCTCGTTACAGAAGGGTTCTGTGACCCATTGTCGGACTACAACATCTGGATGACCATTCGGCCTGTCAACAGATCGAGATCTGCTATTTCAGAGGACCGCTTGGTGGTAGCTGCAGCTAGGGTGGGTGTAGGGGCAGGAGGTCACAGACCCTCCCCCCCCCCATCTCAGATCCCCTCTTCCACGCATCCATTATAACAGGAATGCCCTACCCCTCTCCCTGCTCCCCTCACCTACCTTCCCCACCCACCCAATTGACATCCTTCCCCTGTCTCCAGGCCTCCCGACTGACCTTCCTTTCTGTCCATCGCCTCCTCTCCCTGCTCCCTCTTACCTCCCTTCCCCACCACCCAACAAAACTGGCCACCCCTCTCTGTCTCCAGGCCTGCCCACTGACCCTCCAAACCCTACCACACCTCCCCGCTCACCTCTCACCAACATTCCCCCAGCTAACCCACACCAGCCCTTCCCCAGTCGTTAGCCCTGCCCATTGACCGTTCAATCTCCTTTTGCCTCCCCTCTCTGCTAGTAATTATAAATTCTCCTTGCAGCTGGACAGCCGCTCCTTCTTCTGGAAACTGGCTCCAGGCACTGACAGTGCCGTCTCTGGATTCATCACCCTGCTGGCAGCTGCCAAGGCCCTTGCCCACGTTCACGACATCGAGAAATTACCGAAGAACATCATGTTTGCCTTCTTCCAAGGGGTAAGATTCCAGGACCAGAAAGTCCCATCACACTCTCCGGGTCACGGGTTACACAGGATGAAGTTCCCTTTTCACTGTCCTGTCACCCACTCCCAAGGCACAGATCAGACAGAGTGGAGCTCCCTCTACACCAGAGATGGCCAAACTGATTAACGTAAGAGCCACATATAAAATTCAAATGTTTAAGAGCTGCAAGACATGAAAAAAATTACATGCAATTTTTACACTTACATGTACATTTTGTTACAAAAAATATAAATATTGACATAATATGTATGTAATAATATTTATTCATGTATGTAGTTTTTAAACTGCTCATTTGTATTTGTACCAATCATCAAAAAATACACATACAGCATTCTGGGCATCGGGAGCTTGGAGTAGTGGATGGGACCGGGTGGTAAATCCACATTCGAGGTGTCTGGTGCTCCAATGGGCATGTAGCCTGGGCAAGAGTCCATGGTCGGGATGTCAGGAACTTCGATGGGTGGGTGGCCGGGGCCTGGGTGAGTCCACATTTGAGGAGTCGGGTGCTCCGGTGAGTGGACAGCTGGGGCCTAGGTGAGTGTCTGTGATCAGACCATCGGGACCTCGAATGGGTAAGCGGCCAGGGTCAAAAGTAGGGAGGGTCAATTTTTACATGGAATGAACTATTATACGCATGTATATGGTATACATACCAAATACTTTCAATCGCAAGCAACACCCATTAAGACTACAATTGAGAGCACTGGTTGCTACAATTCCTGTCGCACCCAACGTATTTCTGCGAGCTGCACATTACACGTCAAAGAGCTGTTCATGGCTCGTAATCCACGGATTGGCCAGCCCCTGTTGTACACCGTCCAGTCACACACTCCCAGGTCACGGGTTACACAATGTAAACCTCCCTCTACATGTCCCATTCCACACTCCGAAGGCATGAGGTGGACACAGAGTGAAGCTCTCTCTCTACTATGTCCTGTCACATAATCCCAGGGCATAGATCAAGCACCTAGAGTGAAGTTCCCTCTGCACTGTCCTGTCACATTCCTATGTATGGGTTATACACAGAGTGAAACAGTCCTGTGGCAGAGTTCCAGGACACAGAGTAGGATATGCTCAGTGGAGTTTCCTGCATGTTGTCTTGGCTGATTTTGTTTTCTTTGCCCCACACCGCTCCCCAGGAGGCTTTCGACTACATTGGCAGCTCTCGGATGGTTTTTGACATGGTCAAGGGGGACTTTCCCATCAGGCTAGAGAACATTGACTCCTTCATGGAGCTAAATCAGGTACGCAGTCTGTTGTGTGTGTTTGTTGTCAGATATAGGTGAGGTGGGCAGGGAGGTTCCAGGGGGAGCGAACACACAAAAGTCTGCAGATGCTGTGATTGTAGTAAAATACACACAGAAATGCTGGAGGAACTCAGCAGTGTACACAGAAGGTAAATTTAAATTTAATTTTTTTTTAAATTTAGATATACAGCATGGTAACAGGCCAGTTCATCCCACGAATCTGTGCCGCCCAATTAACTCTTAACCCTACACCTACGGTACGTTTTTGAACAGGGGGATAAAACCAGAGCCTCCCAGGGAAACCCCATGTGGATATGGAGAAAACGTACAAATTCTTTATGGACAGCACGCGATTTGAACCTGGGACCTGATCACTAGCTTTGTAAAGGCACTGTGCTAATTGCAACAGCAACTGTGCGGCTTTAGTATATTACTAATTTAAGATGTATTACCAACGTTTCGGGACTGAGTCCTTCTTCAAGGTACAGTAAAACCTCTGGTATCCTGCACCTACTGGGATTGATGATGCTGGATAAGTGAGTTTTCCGGTTGCTTGTGGTTGCACAAATGGATAAAGTAACAGTGTGGTGTGCCAATTTTAAACTTCATATTTTTTGACCATTTATTTTCTGTGATTTGTTTTTGCCAGTAGCTTGAATTCCAGATAACAGGGATTTTACTGTATAAGCAAAAAGCAGGCATACATCTGAATTAAAGAAAGGGGGAAGAATAGGAGGGAGAGGAATCCAGTCCAACAGCCAGAAGGTGTTAATTGGATATGAAAGGTGGGAATTGAAGGCTGTGAGTAGAGACTGAGGGGGAAAAGGAAGAGAGAGAGAGACAGAACTAGAGGAAAGGAGACAGGGGAATGAGGTGAGTGGGAGGGCTTTAGAGAATCTGAAGAAGTCTATGTTAATGTTGTCCGGTTGGAGAGTGTCCAGATGGAAGATGAGGTGTTGTTCCTTCAATTTGCGAGTGGTCTCATTGTGGCAGTGCATGGGACCATAGTCAGACATGTCAGGAAGAGAATGGGATGGAGAATTGAAAAGTGTGGCCACTGGGAGATCCCCGCTATTGCAGCAAATGGAGCTGAGGTGTTAAACAAAGCGATCTCCCAGTCTGCACCCAGTCTCTCCAATGTGGAGGAGACCACAACGAGAGCTTGGAGACAGTAGATGACCCCTGTAGATTGACAAGTGAAGTGTTGCTTCACATGGAAGGACTGTTTGGGGCCCTGAATGGTGGTGAGTGAGGAGGTGTGGGCAAAAGTGGAGCATCTGTGGTCACAGGGGTAGGTCTAAAGATTCGTGGCGAGCAAGGATAGGGGACCCACGGAGGGACTGGTCCCTGCGGATGGCAGAGAGGGGAATATGTATCTTTGGTGGGATCACGTAGTAGGTGGTGGAAATGGCGCAGGAGGATATCTTGTACATGGAAGCTGGTGGGGTGGTAGGTGAGGACAAAAGGAATCCTTTCCTTGTGGCACATGGGAGCAGAGGGAGCCAGAGCATAGGTGCAGGTAATGGAAGATATGCATGTGGGAGCCAAGTTGATGGTAGTAGAGGGGAAAACCATGATGTTTGAAGGAGGAGGAATCTGGCATGGAAGTCCTCATCCTGGGAGCAGATGAGGCAGAGGAATTGAGTAAAAGGAATGGAATCCTTGCAGGGGACAGGGTGTGAAGAGGTGTCGCTGAGGTAGCTGTGGGAGTTGGTGAATTTGTGGAAGATGTCTATTAAACATTTGTCTCCCGAGATGGAGAAGGAGAGATCGAGAAAGGGGAGAGTGTTGCTAGAGATGGGCCAAGTGAATTTGAGGTCAGGGTGGAAGTTGGCTGAAAAGTAGATAAAGTCAATGAGCTCATCATGCATGCGTGAGGCAGCACCAAAGTAGTCACCGATGTAGCAGAGGAGAGCATTGGAGAAAGGGGGATGGAAAGAATGGCATGAAACGGTGGGATACAAAGACGTGGTGAGAAGGGAAGATGTTGTATTAAAGCATCTGCATTGGTGAACAGGGATAGAGGATGAGGGTGGGAGGGATGAGACTGAGCGAGGAATTAATGATACGGTGACAGAGGATGGCAAGAGATCAGACTGTGTGTTGTGTGAATGGGGCAATGTTGAGGGCCTGGGGTGGAGGAGTTGGTGAATTCATGTACCATTGCTAGTGAATTGTTGCAGAATGGCAAATAAAACTGAAATGTGTCTTTCAGATTGGCATCAGGACCACATCAGAACTGTGGGCTCACACCGATCCGATTTCACAGCAAAACTCCACTGTACACGAGGAGGTAGGATCGTTTTCATCTGGGGTTGGTGGCAGAGGTCAGGGGATGGACTTCTCCAGAAGACACACACTCACTGTGTTCACCCCCAATGATGCAGAGTGTGACCTTCCCCCCCCATCAGTACATAGTTAGTAGCACCTTTTAAATTGCAGGGGGATCTACCCATTAAATTGCCAAACTGACAATTTAAGGGGGATCCCACCCCTGCAATGACACGTCATTTATTTACTGGAAGCACTCCCGAATGTTCAGCTGCAGCCTGCCCAGTGATGCATACACGCAAGAGCTGATGTCACCGGAATAAATGGATCGGCCATTTTCATTTTCAAATCGCTGGTGGACATGACTAAGGTAAGTTTAACTGGGTTCCCTGACTACATCTGAGATAGGTCAGGGACCTAGTTGGATTGTGACAGGGTTGACCAGGTCAGACTCTTTTTAACTGCCACGTAACTGGGGCGCTATCTGGGCAAATTGCCCGATTAATCCTATTTTACATGGCAGTTTGAAACAGCCTAGTGATTTTACCCTTAAAGTAGGAATCAGTAAAACCTCTCCCATATTTCCACACTCGGTGTGGAGCCCCCCCCCCCTCCCCACATGTAAGTGCACATTTGGTGTGACCCCTCCCCTGCAAGTGCACACTCGGTGTAACCAACCCCACCACCCCCCCCACCGTCCTGTAAATACAGTCAGTGCAACTGCCCCTGAATATTCTGACACATTACCTGACCCCTCCTCACAGTGAAATCTAACACACAGTCAACATACTGATGCACTCGATGTGACCTGCTGTGACTACATTAATAATTAAATACATTAATAATAGCACACTCTTAGAGACCCATTGTAAATACTGGCACAGTCAGCATGACTTTCTGTAAAGTTTGACAAACACACAAAAATCACCCCTATTGAATACTGTCACTCATGACAATTTCTTATTACTGATGCACTCAATGAAACCTCCTGGAAAAATCTGAACACACTAAGTGAATACTGTCAGTCTCAACATGACCCACTGTAAACTCTAACACACTCGTGCTGACCCTTTGTTAATGATATGATACTCAGAGTGATGATAATACACTGTGTGAACCCTCCCCCCTGTAAATACTGATACTCTCAGGTAACCCACGCTGAACATGGAAGTTCAGTTTTTGTGTGGTGAGAGTACTAAAGGACAGCAAACTTTACACAAAACCATAGAATGCTGCAGCGCAGAAACAGGCATGTTCTATTTGGCCCATCTGGTCTGTGTTTCTATTGTTTTGCTCAGTCACATTGACCTGGATCTTAGGCCTCCATATCCCATCCTTCCACATACTATCCAATTATCTCTTAAACATCAAAATTGAACCCTCATCCCTCACCTCTGCTGGCAGCACGTTCCACACTCTGACCACCCTCTGAGTGGAGTAGCTTTCCCTAATTTTCCCTTTAAATATTTTACCTTTCCCCTTATTTCAATATGGAAAATTGCAGCACAGTACAGATCCTTCAGCTCATTATATGCTGACCTATGTAAATCTAGTCCATAACAATCTTGTCCTTCCTAATTTCACACCTATAACCTATTTTTCTTGCATTCATGTACCTATCGAAGAATCAATTGAATGTCCCTGTTACACTAGCATCTATCACCATCCCTGGTAATGCATTCCAGGCATCCAAGGTCTTGTGTAATTTTTTTTAAAAAGCAACATGTTGCCTCTGACATTGCACCTAAATGTTCCTCCACTCACCTTAAACAGATGTCCTCTAGTATTTATTCATACCAGATGTTCCCTGATGTTTATTGTTGCCCCAGGATAAAAGTGCTGGCAGTCAATCCTTTCCATGCCCCTCATAATATATTATCGCGTATCTTATGAAGTCACCTCTCATCCCCCTTTGCTCCAAAGAACAAAGCCCTACCTCTAACAACCTTGCTCCACAAGACAAACAGTATGCTCCCTAAGACACATTCCAGGCAACATCCTGGTAAATCTCTTCTGCACCCTCTCCAAAGCATCAACATCCTTCCTGTAATAAACAGAATGAAGTACTTCAAGTGTGGTCTAACCAGTTTTATAGAGCTGCAACATTACTTTATGGCTATGAACTCAATCCCTCGGCTAATGAAGGCCAATATACCAAACGCCTTTATAACCTCCCTATCTCAGTGCATTTACTCCAACTATACCCTCATAATTTTGAATTAAATTTCCCCTCATTCTCCGATGCTCCTGCAAATCAGGTCCTCCAGCACCAGCTACATCCTTGTAGATTTTCTCTGTACTCTTTCAATCTTGCTAATATCCTTCCTGTTGGCAGGTTGTAGTGTCCTGGAGCTTGCTGTTGTTCAAACTGTTGGAAGTGCTAATGGTCAATGATTTCAAAACTGGAAGGTTTTTGACCAGAATGGACAAGCAGGGATTTGGGGGAATGAGGCTGCTGGAATCATCAATGCTTACCTCCTAATGGGCCGAGTGATCTCCTCTGCTGCAATAACTTTCTCTTGGCTGTAGGTTCAGAAACTGCTGGAGTCCCTCTCCCAATGTGCAGCAGGAATGAACTTCAGCATCCGGCAACCAGAACAGAGCCAACCCCTGCCCCCGTCCTCCTTCCAGAGGTTCCTGCGAGAGATGAACATCCCTGGAGCCGTGCTCACTGACCACCGAGGCAGCTTCACCAACAGGTCCGCACCCCACTGTGATGGCTCAGCTCTACTCCCAGCATCCACTGGGATGCAGAAAGCCCCATCATTCCTCCCTCTCTAGTCCCAGGAATGGGAGACTTTCTCTGCCACTGTGCATGCTGGATAGCAGTTGGTTCATCTTCATTGCTTTCCTGCTTCATAATCGGAATCCCAAACCAGTTGTGAGGTCGGGAGTGAGACATCTATTTGCAGGTTAGCAAGATCCCACCAATGGATTAATCAAGGGTGAGCTGGGTGTGTCCTTCCCAACCTGTCCTGCATTAGTGCATGTATGCTGCCCCTCAGTGTTGTTGTGGAAGAAGTTCCAGCAGTGAACTCAGCAAATGCAATGCTGGCATTTATGTCAAGAGGAAAAGAATATAAAAGCAGAGATGAGATGTTGAGGCTCTATAAGGCACAGGTGAGACCTCACGGAGTTTTGTGAGCAGCTTTGGACTCATTTAAGAAAAGATGAGCTGATGTTGGAGAGGAATCAGAGGGCGTTCACAAAGATGATTCCAGGAATGAATCCTACAAGAAGCGTTTAACAGCTCCTGGCCTGTATTTGTTGGAATTTTGGAGAAATAGTGGGGGGATCTCATTGAAACATTTTGAATGATGAAAGGCATGGACAGAGTAGATGTAGAATGGTAGTTTCCCATGGTAGGAGAGTTTTGGACAAAAGGGCACAACTTCAGGATTGAAGGGTGTCTGCTTAGAACAGAGATGCAGAGGAATTTCTTCAGCCATAGGATGGTAAATCTGTGGAATTTGTTGCCACAGGCCGTTGTGGAGGCTGGGTCATTGAGAGTATTTCAGGCAGAGATTGGTTCTTGTTTAGCCAGGACATTAAAGGTTCTAGGGAGAAGGCCCTGCAGTGGGGCTGAGTGGAAAAATGGATCATTATTGAATGGCAGACCAGACTTGATGGGCTGAATAGCCTATCTCTGCTCCTATGTCTTATGATGATGAACTGGTGATGGATTTCCCAGACAGGATGGTGGGGGACTTGGAGGGATGCGGGGATTGGTGGTGTTCTACTTGATACTCCTTACCTTTTGGTGATACGAGCCATGCTTCATCCTGGATGGAGTGATGAGTTTATGAAGAGTTGGTGAAGCTGTAGTCACATAGGCAAATGAAAAGTGTTCCTCGTACTTCTGGTATCAGCTCCTCAGCCTCTGACCTGTTCCTGTGGCTTAACATACCTGGTCCCAGACAATACGAGTCGGGAAATTCAGGAAAGTTGAGAAGGTGGGACTTTTGATAGCACAGGGACTAGAGCAGAGACCCAGCAAATGGACAAGATATTTTAGGGAGGGGGGTGTCATGGTGGACACAGACGTAGAGCAGAAATTCCCTGAACATTATATCCTCACTGACTAGGTCTCCACAGTCTACCCAGAGATTGTTCCAAAGATTCATCCTCTCTGGTTGAAGAATGTTCTACTCTGTCCTGAATGGTTGACCCCTCACTATGCATCCCCCCTCCCCCAGAAATTAACACCCCAGCTGGGGAACTGTCACTCCTGTCAAGCTTTGCGTGTTTGAATTAGATCATTTCTCGCTCTTCTCAACTCTGGATACAGACCTAGTCTGTAGAATCTTCCTGTGTGGGATAAATCCACCATCTTGGAAACTGATCTGTTGCAGCCACACATATATCTCTACTTCAGGAGAGAGACATTGAGGCATTAGACCTGTCTGTGGAGTTAGAGGAAAGATTGCAGATGCTAGTGTCGAGTGCAATACACAAACATGCTTCCACGTGAAGCAACACTTCACATGTAAATCTATAGGGGTCATTTACTCCTCCTCTACATTGGGAGATGGAATGCAGACTGGGAGATCATTTTGTTGAGCAGCTTCACTCTATCTGCTGCGACAGCAAGGACGTCCTAGTGGCCAACCATTTTAATTACCACACTGACATGTCAATCTGTGGCCACATACTCTGCCAAACTGGATCCGCCTGCAAATTGGAAGATCACCTTCTATTCCATCTTGAATCTCTCCAACCAGATGGCTATATTGACGGCTACATCAGGGCTGCCTCATGCACCTGCTATGAGCTCGTCAACTTCATCCACTTTGCTACCAACTTCCACACCGATCTCAAACTCACTTGGTCTATCCCCGACAACACTCTCCACTTTCTAGATCTCTCTCTGTCTCCATCTCGGGATTAAGCTTTCCACTGAAATATTTTACAAACTCATCAACTCACACAGCTACCTCAACTACACTTCCTCAAACCCTGTCACCTGCAAGGATTATATTCCCTTGCAATTTCTCCATCTCCACCACATCTGTTCCCAAAATAAGGTTTTCTAGTCTAGATCATCTGAAACATCTCCCTTCTTCCACAAATGTGGCCATCAACTCAGCCCTCACCCACCTCTTCTCAATTTTCCACTCATCTGCCCTGGCCCTGTCCTTGCTTACCATCCCTCCAGCCTTCACATCCAACACATAACCCTCTGGAATTTCTGGCACTTACAACAGGATCCCACTATAAGACATACCTTCCCCTCTCTGCCTTCTGTAAGGATTGCTCCTTCCGTGACTCCCTCGTGCACTCATCCCTTCCCCCCCCCCCCCAACCACCCCCGGCACCTTCCCCTGTGGCCGCAGGAGGTGCCACACTTGCGCCCATGCTTCCTCATCACAGTCTGTGGCCCAAAGCAAGCCTTTCATGAGAAGCGACTCACTTGTGTATCTGCAGCACTGATCTACTGTATCTGGTGCTCCCTTTCTGGCCTTCTCTACATTGCAGAGACTGGGCGTAGACTGTGAGATCACTGAGCACTTTAGCTCTGTCAACACCAGTGACCGGAACCTCCCAAAGGCCAACGACTTCAGTTCTGTGTCCTACTCCTATACTCGCATGTCTATCTATCACCTCATGTATCCATCCATAAGTTGGAGGAACAACACCTGACTTTTACATCTGGGAACTCTCCAACAGATGGCATTAACTTCTCTGGTTTCTGCTAACCTTTTCTTTTTCTCAGCTCTCCACCCCCTTCCCCCTCTATTCACCCAGCCTTCCTTCCTCCCCTTCTTGCTGCTGTGACCTCCCACCTCGACCTATTATGTCCTGCCTTTGGGACCATGCTCCTCCCCCCCACCCCTACCCCCTTTTATTTTGAATCCCTGTCGACATTTTTCCATACTTTGATGAAGGGCTCAAGCCTGAAATGTTGGTTATGTTTTTCTGTGCTATATAAAGTATTCTGTTTGACCTGCTGAGTTTCTCCAGCTTTGTGTTTTTACCTCAGTCACAGTGTGTGCAGATTTTCGTGTTTTACTTCTGGTATTAACATCAACCTCCAACTTCCGTTCACATATCAGAAAGCTACTCACAACCCTCTCCCCTATCACTTCTCAGATTTTATCTCATTTATCTGTGTCCACCAATGCTCCTCCCCCTTTTCATTCTGACACCTGCCTGATTTTGCTTATACCTGATGAAGGGCCCAGGCCTGAAAAATTGGTTACCCTTTTGAAGGATCACACCGCTCCCCACCTTAACACTGCAGATATTGCAAGTGACTCACATTAGCCTTCATCGGATTCAAGGTTGAGAATAGAATTTTTTTTTAATTTAGACATTTTTTTCTTTGGCTTGGCTTCGCGGACGAAGATTTATGGAGGGGGTAAAAGTCCACGTCAGCTGCAGGCTCGTTTGTGGCTGACAAGTCCGATGCGGGACAGGCAGACACGGTTGCAGCGGCTGCAGGGGAAAAATGGTTGGTTGGGGTTGGGTGTTGGGTTTTTCCTCCTTTGCCTTTTGTCAGTGAGGTGGGCTCTGCGGTCTTCTTCAAAGGAGGTTGCTGCCCGCCGAACTGTGAGGTGCCAAGATGCACGGTTTGAGGCGATATCAGCCCACTGGCGGTGGTCAATGTGGCAGGCACCAAGAGATTTCTTTAAGCAGTCCTTAGACATACAGCACGGTAAAAGGCCTTTCCGGCCCATGAGCCCATGTCGCCCAAATACCCCAATTAACTTACAACCCCCTCCCCCCCTTATATTTTGCAAGGTGGGAGGAAACTGGAGCACCCAGAGGAAACCCACAGGGAGAACATACAAATCTAGGTTGCTGGAGCTGTAATAGCGTTATGCTAACTGTTATGCTAAGCTTGCCACCTGTATCTCTCTCCACAATCATCGGGACACTGTGCCTGGATTATCCCCAGGTGGTCTGATCCTCTGACCTAAGGGATCTTTAGTACTCTATCCTGGAATGCTGTGGAGTGAGGATATAGAGATTATTTCGTGGTTCAGGGATTGAGGGATATGGGGTCGATGTGGGAAACTAAGGTGAAAGGTGTGCCTGGCTCCAATTGAATGGGAAGTAGGAAGGAGGGGCCAAATGGCCTCCATCCCTTGCGTGAGCATTCTTCTGCAACTTGAATGTGTTGGAGAGGCAGGATAGAGGCAAATGGCACCTCTTTTGGGTCTCCATGACTGAGCACATGTCTCTGGGAAAGAGATGAGGCCTGTGGGGAGGGGGGTGAGGAATGAGGAGAAGGGAGATGCGTCTCAGCATCCAAAGAACAGAGCAGGGAGATGTTGGGATACTCCACTCTGACATTCCCAACCAGAGTGTGGTGTCCTGCTGCAGGGGTCAGGCATGCATGTTGTAGAGAAGGGACTAACTGATAGTTCAGATGACAAAGGTTTTCACCTCTTGGGGGGGGGGGGGGGGGCAGAGTTGTATGGTGGTGCTTGGATGAGAAGAGGTGGGGTTCAAGTGGAAGTTGGGGGAAAGTGATTCAATCAGCTTAACAGTCCTGGGGATGGGTTCAAAAATTTTTGGCAGAAAGTTGATGGCTGAGATCCCATTGCCAGAGGTGGGCAGGGGGAAGAGTGTCAATCAAAATCCCAACAGTGAATGATGGGACGTGGCAGAGAGCAAGGCTGTGAGGGATGGGACCAAACATGCTGGGCCAGTCACAGGTCTATGAGCCTGACCATCTCAATTCGATGACACTTTCACAGGTATTACCAGAGTGTGTACGACCTGCAAGAAAACATCGGACTGCAGTATCCAGATGATCTCACACCCGAGGAGGCACTCAACCACATCACAGATTCAGCACAGGTAGGAGAAAGGTCCCCTGTAAACATTAACCCTTTCCATGAGGCCCCCTGAAAATGTTAACCCCCTCCCAGAGACCCCCTGTAACATCACCTTGCTTCCGGAGGACCCCCTCCCCAGTACATTTTGAATGGTGGGAGAAAATCGGAGCTCCTGGAGGAAACCAAGCAGACACTGGGAGAACTTACAAACTCCTTACAAGCAGCACTGGATTTAAACGCAGATCTCTGGTGCTATAATAGCATTGTGCTAATGGATGCCACCCCAAAATTATTATTATTAAATTATCCCAAAATATTTGATAAATATTTATTCTAAATTGTATCTTTGTGTGTACGTGTATATGTTCATGCATGTGTGCGCATGTATATGAATATGTATTGACAAGACTGGAACTTTTGCAGTATATATGACCATTATGTGCTGTATATGTGTGTGCATCATGGTCCAGACCCTGTTTTTCTGATTGTATATGTACAGTTAGAAATAATAAACTTAAACTTGATTAACCCATTCCTAAAGATACTCTATGATATTAAAGCATTCCCAGATAACTCCTGTAAACATTAACCTATTCCTGAAGATTCCCTGATATTAACACAATCCCAGGGATCCCCCTATAAATATTGATCCCTTCCAGGAGACTAACCTCCCGAGGACCCTTTCCTTAGCTGACCCTCCACACCTGACTTGTGATGATGTGCTGTTTGCAGGCCCTCGCAGATGTGGCCTCCATTGTTGCACAGACCTTGTATCTTCAAGCTGGGGGCAATGGCAGTCTGGAGAATATTACAGCCGACGCAGAAACAGTAAGATTTGCACTTCAATTTGCTTCTCCTTATCATCTTGGGTGTCTAGTGGAGGGGATTTACTGAATTGGTATCGAATGCATCTTGGAAAGGAAGGATCATTCAGATAGTCGTGCCCACTGTTGACCCAACTTCCCACATCAACAAAGGTGTCTTACTATTGCCAGTCCTGCATGCATTTAACATATTCCTCAACCCATCCTGTTCATGTATACATTCAATCTTTTCAACAAGAAGACCACCTCTCCTCCAAATGATCAGATGATGTGTCTTGCAGTGGCTGGCGTGAGGAGAGAGCTAGGCAAGAGCTGTTGGATCAGATAACATCCCCGGCAGAGTGCTAAGGAGATGTGTGGCTTAGCGAGCAGATGTTCTGACCGACATATTTGACTTCTTCCTGAGAAACGCCGTGTTCCTAACATGCTTCAAATCTGCACCATTGTCCCCGTGCCGAAGAAGTTGTCTGTGTCTTGCCTCAATGAATATTGCCCTGTTGCACTAACGTCCATCGTCATGAAGTGCTTCGAGAGGCTCATAATGAGGCACATCAAGCTTCTGTTGCACCCCTGCAGTTCGCATACAGACCCAACTGCACTACGGACGATGCCATCGTCACTGCCCTCCATCTCTCCTTCACCGACCTGGAAGACAACGACGTGTGTTTGAATGCATTTTTTTACTTTAACTTAGCATTCAACACAATCGTACCTCAGTCCCTGATAAGGAAGTTGAACCTGCTGGATCTGAACACCTCCCTCTGAATTTGGATTCTCGACATCTTCCAGTCCACATTGGTAACAACACCTCCAAGATCAATCGCCCCCCCCCCCCCCCCGCCCCCCAGGGCTTTGTGCTTAGTCCACTGCTTTTCACGCTGCTGACTCACGACTGTGCAGCTAAACACAGCTCAAATCACAGCATCAAGTTTGCTGACGAGGAGTCACGTGATGGAGTAGTGGCCAGTAGGGGAACTCCAGCCGTCTCCAGAAAAGTTTAAAAAAAAGATAGAGACAAAACAAAGGCACAAACATAAAATCCATAACAAAGTGAAGGTAAAAGTGTGGAGAAAATGGCAGCGAAGAAAGAAAAACCAAAAACAACGGGAAGAAAAGAAGAAGGAAAGACGTCGGAAGAAGAAGGTGAAGGCCATACCTGTACGAGGAGGCCCGCCGTGGAGAGGGAAGCCCGGTCGCTGAGGTCAGTCGAAGCCCCGAACTCGGGACTACAAAAATGGCTCACGGAGCCAAACAAAAGTGCGCAACCGCGCATGCCCAAGGATTCGCGCATGCGAAGACAAAAAAAAACACTGACGGGAGGGGGGACCAGCTGAGGAGTCGATCTCCACAGCTGAAACAGCAAGAGGAAAACATAGAAAATAACGAGAACAAGAAGGAAGAGGGAAGAGAGTAAAAATAAGAAATCAAAGAAACAACAGATGACCAACCCAGAGGAAGAAGACCAACACCAAGACACTTCTAATAAAAATAAGAAGACCAAAAATACCCAACAAAATAAAACAAACAACCCAACAAGAAAACCAGAAGAGACAGAGGTAAAGGACACAGATCCTGGAGTGGACTCAGAAGAAGAGGAGGAAGAGCACAGAGAAATGGAAGATGAAGGGAAGGGCAAGTACATGGATATATATTTTTTTAAAGAATATATGGAAACAGTAAAAGAATGGCAGTCACAAGAATTCAGGGAAATAAAAAGAAGAATAAAAAGTACAGAAGAAAAAGTGAATAGATTAGAGATGATCATGACAAGATATAGGAAAAAGAGTAGACAAGGTGGAAGAACGAGAAACAGCCATAGAAATGGAAGTAGATGACTTAAAAAAGAAATTAGAAGAATCTGATAAAAAAGTTAAAGAAACACAGCTCAGAAGATAGATATAATGGAAAATTATAATAGAAGAAACAATATAAAGATAGTGGGCCTTAAGGAAGATGAAGAAGGCAAAAATATGAAAGAATTTATAAAAAAATGGATCCCCAGGGTCCTAGGAAGACCAGAATTACAGGAAGAAATGGAAATAGAAAGGGCACACAGAACATTAGCCCCTAAACCACAACCACAACAAAAACCAAGATCCATTCTAGTAAAATTCCTAAGATATACAACAAGAGAAAATATATTGGAGAAGGCAATGAAAAAACTAAGAGAAGACAAAAAACCACTGGAATACAAGGGTCAAAAAATTTTTTTCTATGCAGATATAAGTTTTGAACTCCTGAAGAAGAGGAAGGAGTTCAATGCAGCAAAAACGACCCTATGGAAAAAAGGTTATAAATTTATGTTAAAATACCCAGCGGTACTTAAAATAGTTATTCCGGGGCAGCAAAACAAACTATTCTCGGATCCGGAAGAAACACGAAAATTTGCAGAACAACTACAAAACAGACAGAGAGATGAAGAGAAGTAACAAGAACAAAAATGACAACAAATGACAACATATATGTGCGTATGTAGGTACATATATATGTGTATGTGTGTGTATGTATATATATGTGTATATATAAAAAATAGAGTATAGGTAAGAACTAAGAAGGGAAAGAAAGGAAGTAAGGAGGGAATTAAGAGAGTGACCTTTGTTATATATGAAGATTAAAATCTTTTCTGGGGGGACTGGGTGGGGAAGAATTACAGTCACTGCAAAATCAGTTGACACTTGCGAGCGGATTCGCAAATCCAAATGGAAAGGGGAGATGTGGTTGCCTGACAAGGGACAAAGGGCAACTCAGAAAGGGGAGGGACTATTGGGGTTAAAGGAATTTTAGATATGAGAATAGTGGAAATATTTTATGTTTTAGAAATGTTGTCTTATAATGTGTTCAAAAAAAGAAAGCAGAAATGGGTAAGAAGGGAAGGTGGTGATGAGGAAACGTAAAGGAAAGATAAACAAAGTATGAAATGGCTATGTTGAACTATATGACTTTAAATATTCATGGAATACATAACCAAATCAAAAGGAAGAAACTGTTAAATTTACTGAAAAAAGAAAAAATTGATATACCATTCGTACAAGAAACACATCTAACTGAAGTGGAACACAAGAAATTAAAGAGAGATTGGATAGGACATGTAACAGCAGCATCATATAATTCAAAAGCCAGAGGAGTAGCTATATTAATCAAAAAAAAATGTACCAATCAAAATAGAAGAGGAAATAATAGATCCAGCAGGGAGATATGTAATGATAAAATGTCAGATATATTCAGAATTTTGGAATTTACTCAATGTATGTTCACCTAATGAAGAAGATCAAAAATTTATGCAAGATATCTTTTTGAAGATAGCAGATACGCAAGGGAACATACTAATAGGAGGGGATTTTAACCTTAATTTGGACTCAAACATGGATAAAACTGGAAAAAAAAACTAGCAGAAAGAACAAAGTAACCAAATTTATAATTAAATCGATGCAAGAAATGCAACTTTTGGATATATGGAGGAAACAACACCCAAAGGAAAAGAAATATTCATTCTATTCGGGTAGACATAAAACATACTCAAGGATTCCTGTTATCAGCCCACATTCAAGGGAGAGTTAGGAAAACGGAATATAAAGCTAGACTATTATCGGACCACTCACCCGTTATTGGCAATAGAGCTAGAGGACACCCCACCAAGAATGTATAGATGGAGATTAAACTCCATGCTACTTAAAAGATAGGATTTTAGAGAATTCATTGAACGACAAATTAAAATGTACTTTGAAATAAATACGGAATCAGTGAAAGATAAGTTTATACTATGGGACACAATGAAAGCGTTCATCATAGGGCAAATAATAAGTTATGTAACTAAGATGAAGAAGGACTAAAATTGGTAAACAGAACAGTTGGAAAGGGAAATAACAAATATAGAAAAAGAATTAGCAATAAAGGAAGATACAACTAAAAGAAGAGAATTGGCGGATAAAAAAAAAAATGAACACTACAAACATATAAGGTGGAGTAGAACATAATGAAGACAAAACAGAAATATTATGAGCTAGGAGAAAAAACGCACAAAATTCTAGCATGGCAGCTTAAGACAGAACAAACTAAAAGAATGGTATTGGCATTAAGGAAAAAGGACAAGCAAATTACATATAATCCAACGGAGATCAATGAAAACTTCAGGGAATTCTACAAGCAACTATATCAAACTGAAAACGAAGGGAAAGAAGACAAAATAGATGAATTTCTAACTAAAATTTAACTACTAAAATTACAAACAGAGGAGCAAAATAAATTAATAAAACCATTTGAAATAGAAGAATTACAGGAGATATTAAAAAAACTACCGAACAATAAAACACCAGGAGAGGATGGATTCCCAATAGAATTCTATAAAACATTTAAATACTTATTAATTCCTCCCCTTCTGGAAGTAATCAACCAGATTGATAAAACTCAAAGCATACCAGATTCATGTAAAACAGCAATAATTACAGTAATACCAAAGACAGGGAAAGATCCACTTGCACTAGCGTCATATAGACCAATATCTTTACTTAACACAGATTATAAGATAATAGCTAAACTATTAGCAAACAGATTAGCTGACTATGTACCAAAAATAGTAAATCTAGACCAAACTGGATTTATTAAAAAAAGACGAACAACAGACAATATCTGTAAATTTATTAACTTAATTCATGCAGTAGAAGGGAGTAAAGCGCCAACAGTAGCAGTTGCTTTAGACGCAGAGAAGGCCTTTGACAGAGTAGAATGGAATTATTTATTCAAAGTACTACAAAAATTCAGCCTACCAGAGAAATATATTAATTGGATTAAAGCATTATATAAGGGGCCATTGGCGAAAGTGACAGTAAATGGATATATATCAAAACAATTTAACTTAAGCAGATCAAGGCAGGGATGTCCACTATCTCCCTCACTGTTCGCGTTAGCTATAGAACCACTAGCAGAACTGATAAGAACAGAAAATAAAATAAAAGGGATAAAAATAAAAGAGAAGGAATATAAAATCAGTCTATTTGCAGATGACGTTATAATATACTTAACAGAACCAGAAATATCAATAAATATCAATAGATACCTGAACATATACTATATAAATGGGATGAAAAATTGGTGCCACGTAGGAATTCACCGGTATTGCATCATCTGCTCAATATTTGGAAGAAGATTCATGTAGAAAGGAATAAAACAAATTACCAACTACCAAAACTAATATTGACGCAAAATCAGCTAATCCCTTTCACAATAGATAACCTTTCCTTTAGAGAATGGGAGAGAAAAGGGATCAAAAGAATAGAAAATTGTTTTTCAGGAAATAAATTATTATCCTTTGAACAAATGAAGGATAAATATAATATAACTCACGATACAATGTTTGCATACTACCAACTGAAATCCTACTTGAAGGACAAATTGGGAAACAGTCTGAGGTTACCAGAAGGAAGCAACTTTGAATATGTGATTACAGACACAATGATAATTTAAAAATTTGTAACAAACATGTAAATCAAAGTGCAAGAAAAGGAGAACGAGGAAACAAACGGTAAACCTAAACAAAAATGGGAACAAGATCTAAACATAAAGATAAAGAATGAAACATGGGAGAAGCTATTCTCCGGAACTATGAGAAATGCAATAAACTCGAGGTACAATATAACTGGATACACAGCCTATACATCACACCACAAAAGTTAAATAAATGGGACCCAACAGTATCAGACATGTTTTCGCTGTAAAAAGGAAACGGGAACAACAATTCATGCAATTTGGACATGTGAGAAAGTAGAAAAATTTTGGGAAGATCTAAACCAGATATTAAATAAAATCACAAAAAGCAATATACCAAAAAACCCAGAGATCTTCCTCCTAAGTAATATAAGAAACAAAGAATTTGGACTCGATTTGGATGGAGCACAAAAAAGATTTGTTATGATAGCCCTAGCTGTAGCAAAAAAATGTAATATGTCAACCTGGAAATTAGAAGACAACTTGAGAATACAACAATGGTATATAGAAATGAATAAATGTATTCCATTAGAAAAAAATAACATATAATTTAAGAAATAACATTACAATATTCAAACAAATATGGGAGCCATACATGAAACACAATAGAGAAATCCTACCGTTGTCTTGCACCACCTAAAATGACAGAAGGAGAAGATAACAAAAAGAACTGACTCAGTAAAATTTCTTGTTTATTTTTATTAAGTAACAACATTGTTTAACAGGTTTAATGTATCTTATAGATTGAACTTTAAATAAATGGGGAAGGGAGTGAGGGAGGGAGGGAAGGGAGGGGGGGGAAAGGGGGAGAAAATGACACTGTTTTTATTTAAGAAGAAAAATGTCTATGTATCTTGGTCAATATGGTTTATAGTGTGAAAAATAATTTTTTTTTAAAATAAATAAATAAATAAATAGAAAGTTTGCTGACGACACGACCGTGGTGGGCCTGATTAGTGAGAATAATGAGCCATCGTACAGAGATGATGCGCAGTCACTAATGGACTGAGCCAACAACCTGTATCTGAACGTTAAAAAAACCAAAGAGATGGTTGTCGACTTCAGGAGGAACCACGCTCCGTTGACCAATGGTCAATGATGGCTCCACCATCGAAGTCACAAGAGAATCCAAGTTTCTTGGAGGGCACTTGGTTGAGAATCTTACCTGGTCCCTTAACACAAGCTCCATAGCCAAGAAAGCCCTGCAGCGCCTCTACTTCCTGCAAAGGCTAAGGAAAGTTCATCTCCCACCCTCCATCCTCACTACATTCTACAGAGGATGTATCGAGAGCAACTGCATCACCGCCTGGTTTGGAAGCTGTAACTCAGACTGAAAGACCCTGCAGAGGATAGTGAAGTCAGCAGGGGCTCTCTTTCTACCATGAAGGACATCTACAACACTCGATGCAGGCAAAAGGCAATAAACATTGTGAAAGACTCCATACACCACTCATGTAAACTTTTCTCCCTTCTGCCATCTAGTAGGAGGTACTGCAGCACTTGGGCCCATATGACCAGAATGGGCAACAGTATTTTTCTCCAAGCCATCAGGCTCCTGAATTCCCAGAACATGTGGATAGAGTATCGTGGAACCATGGACTCTTACAATATACATCTTAATATTTTAATGTTTAACTTCTATTTTAACTTGTATTTATGAATATGGTTTGTGGTCCTGGTGAAACCTATCTCGTCTTTACCAAGCGAACATGGTATGAACGATAAATAAAGGTGGCTTGACTTTTTCCTGAAACATTGTGCATGCCTCAAATTCTTCCTATGGCAGCCATTCCATACACACACAGCCCCTTTTACACAGCCATTAAAATACAGGAATGAACTGCCTTTTAACCGCTTCAACTACCTGTATAAACACAGCAAAGGTGGGATGCCGGGGGGGGGGGGGGGGGGGGGGGAGGAGGAATTTTCATCCCACGTCTGATACTACCAAGGTGGGTAGCTTCTGTACAAAAGGGATAGGGCTTGCCGGGTCATTCAGGATGCCAACGCTGTAATGGTATAGGTCCTGCCTCTTTTTGTTCTGGGATGCCGGCTTACTTGTGTAAATAGTCGCACTGACCTGGCATTTCTTGGGTCAGTGTAAACTACCTGAGCTGCATTTAAAGACGGGTTGTTCACATGCCAATTAAGTGGGGTTTTTGGTCTAAAAAGTTGTGGCAGTCAAAGGTGCACAGATGCCAATGGAAAGGTAAGAGTGCACAGAGACAGAGGCAGTGAGATATGGTGGTGAGGGGAGAGAAGGACAAGCTGATGTGGGAGGCTTAAATGGTGTGGGTTACAAGGGGGAAGTGGAATTACACTGGGTGGGATATTGAATGGTGCAGGGAGGGGGAGTGAGATTACACTGGGTGGGATATTGAAGTGTGCTGGGAGAGAATGCTGATATTTCAGAGGTGGGGAGACAGTGGAATAGATTGAGATATAAAAACAGGCACGAACTGAGAGGTAATGTTGAATGGGATATTAAAGAACGTGGGTGGATGGCGAACATGGTGGAAGGGTTGCAGAATGTAGTGTACTGATCTTGCGGATTTCCTTTCTTCCTCTGCTAGGTAACCAGAATGCTTTATGGATTTGTAATGAACTGGAATAATTCCTGGTTCCATTCAATCATCAAAAAGGACAAGAATCAGGTTTTTAACAGTAAGACCTGGGAAATGGGGGGAGGGAGGAGAGGGTCTTGTTCCTGGAGGGTGGGGGGGGGGGGTAGAGTTACTCATCATCCCAGGGGAATGTGTCGGCTTGACCAATCTGCGGAGAGGGACGACGTGGGGGGGGTGGGTGGTTGTGTATTTGAACTGCACGCTGGGAACGGACAACTATTGCCTGCAAGTTGCGTAGTGGAGTTGGTGTCCTTTTCTAAGCACTAGGTTCCCTCTGAGAGTGGTCTCTGCCAGACCTGGACACCACCAGTAGCATCACCAACTCACCTCAACCCAAATTAACCTTCACTGCCAATTTTCCCCCCTTCCACCGGCCTTCCCTCTTCCCCCTCCCCTCTTCTCCTCTCCACTCCTCCTCCTTCCCCTTTCTCTTCCTCCTCCTCCTTCCCCCCCCTCTGTTCCCTTCTCACCACCTCCCATTCCTTTCCCCCATACGTTCGTCCTCTCCTTTCCATAACCCGTCTCTCCGATACCCCCACACCCACCCTGTCATCACACAGAGACAAGCCACATGTCGTACTACGTTGCAGTGGATGACATAACCGTCTCCACATTACTGGTGTATAGTGTGCTGTGCAACCTGACGGGCACCATCGTCAACCTGACTGAGGAGGAGTGTTTGGACCACAAACCGAAGACCGATGTGAGTACCTGCCCTGTCAAAGCCAAGACTTGATGCAGAGCCAACGTGAGTTCCTGTTCGTCACTTCCCGCTCATCACTGGGGTGAATGCCCATCATTCCTCGTCCTTAACTCCCTGCCCATCACCAGAGTAAGTCCCTGTCCATTACTCCCCCACCCGTCACCGGAGTGAGTCCCATCTGTCACTCCCTGCCCATCACTGGAGTAAGTTCCTGCTCTTCACTGGGTTGAGTCCCCTTCCGTCTCTCCCTACACATCACCAGAGTGAGTCCCTATCCATCACTACCACCCATCACCGGAATGAGTCACTGTCCGTCACTCCCCGCCCTTTACCAGAGTGAGTCCCTGTCCACGCCCCACCTGTCACCAGGATGAGTCCCCGTCCATCACTTCCTAGAGTGAGTCATGTTCGTCACTTCCTGCCTGTCACTGGTGTGAGTCCCCATCCATCACTTCCAGCCCATCACCAGAGTGAGTCCCTGTCTGTCACAACCCCACCTTCTGGTCTCCCCTTCGATCTGCGCTCATCCTAGCCTCTCCCCGAGCTTCTTCCCCCTCCACAAACCTTATCTCTCCCTCCGTGAGCCTTTCCCCTTTTCCTTCTCCACAAAAGTCTCACCCTCCTCCTTGCCTCCCTCAGCTCTTCGACTTCATCTGGGTGGAGGGCTGGCGGGCTGAAAACAGCAGCAAGCCCACCCCATACTGCCTGCGCTGCAATGCCCACCAGTCCCTGGCCCTATCCCCAGCCTTCGAGCTCCGCGACTGGGCCTCCACCAATTACTCCACCTGGACCGAGAGCCGCTGGAAGATGATTGGCGCTCGCATATTCCTGGTGGCCAGCAGGGAGCTGGAGGTGGGTGCTGCTCCTCGTCCATGTCTGCTTTCCCCATCCCGGCAACCGCTGCTCACTCAGCCTTGTTGCTACTCACATGCTTGGGGAATGGGCTTCATCTTTGGCCTCTGGGCTGCCTCCTTCACTACAGTACACATAAGCAGTGTCACACAGCATCCATAGGAAGTAAAGGGTAGTGGGCATGGGCCATTTGTCAAGGTTCATCAAGGTGTGAGCAAATTGTAGGCAGGAGCAGTGTCTGAATAAAAAGGTGGGGAGTGGAAAGGAGGCAGGAAGGGGAAGGAGCGCAGGTTGGAGGGTAATTTTTAACAATAAATATATACGTTCAACACAATTATGGGCCCTTCTGACCCATAAGTCCATCCCCCCACAAATACACCATTTAACCTACAACTCTACAACACCCATACATTTTTGAAAGGTGGGAGTAAATGGGAACACCTGAAGGAATATCATGAGGGCCTTGTTCAAGTGTTCAGTTTTTACCAAATTGTAGGTAAGAGGGGAGTGATTTCAGAAGGATCTGAGGGGGCTAGGTTTACTCTCAGGGTGGTCCATATCTGCCAGAGAAAGATATGGACTGAATGCAGAATGTCACTCAGTCAGCAGTAATGAATTGGGTCAAAGGGTGTTCTCCAAACTGGGTGGCTCTGCAAGAGAATGGAGCTGGTTGGTTTGTGTGAACCAGTGCTCAGCTTTTGCTTTTGAGCCACACAGGCAGCATTGGGGAGTGGGCTTAATGGTCACTTAAGGTGTATCCATGAAGGATTCTTGACCCAGTATGTGAACCAGCTGACTTGAGGAGAGGCCCTACTAGAGGTAGTACTGGGTAATGAACCTGATCAGGTGACAAACCTCTCATTGGAGGTGCATTTCGTTGAGAGTGGCCACAACTCCCTGAGCTTCAGCATAGCTATGGACAACGACAAAAGCAGACAAAATGGTCAATTGATTAATTGGGTAAGGGCTCATTATGATGAGATGAGGCAGGAACTAGGGAGAGTAAATTGGGAACAGATATTCTCAGGAGAAAACACAGAAGTAACGTGGAGGATGTTTAGGGACCATTTGCATGGCATTCTGGATAGGTTTATCCCACTGAGACTGGAAAAGAAGGTAGGAAAAGGGAAATGTAGTTGACAAAACATGTGAGGCAGCTTGGAGGAAAGCATACATTAGATTTAGGAAGCAAAAAAACAGGAAACTCTCATGAGAAGTATATGGTAGCCAGGAAGGAACTTAAGAAAGGACTTAGGAGAACTTGAAGGGGCCATGAGAGGACCTTGGAAAGTAGGATAAAGGAAAACCCTAAAGTGTTCTATGCATACTTAAGAACAGAAGGCTGATGAGAGTGAAGGTAGGGCCGCTTAAGGATAAAGGAGGCAACATGTGCCTGGAGGCTGAAAGGTTAGGGAGGTCCTAATTGAATACTTTGCTTCAGTATTTACCAGAGAAAAGGAGCTTGGTCAAGGTGAAATCAGATAGAACAAGCTTATGTGCTCGACCATCTTGAAATGAGGAAAGAGGAAGTGCTGAATCTTCTTCCCAAGGACTGTACCTGATGAAGGGAGGGCGTTGGCAATGATCTTTGCATCCTCCTCTGCCACAGGTGAGGTGCCAGGGCAATGGAGAATGGCAAATGTGGTCCCTTTGTTTAAAAATGTTAATACAGAAAATGTTTTGGAATTATCATGTATGCCAGCATATACGATGACTCGTTTTATAAGAAGAACCCCCAATTTTCCACCTGAAATGTAGATTTTGACCAGTGAAGTGATAGTTTTAATTTTATTAGCATATTTTAAAATAAATCATCCTCAGTTCCTGTAACAGGCCGTTTAAAGCCTGTACAGGGCCAACAGCAGTCGGACTGGGCTATTGGACCCTGCTGGAGAGAACTGAGACTTCATTGAACACACACAGGTGTGCCCCACTGAACAAGCAATGCACGCACATTCTTTTCGCTATTGCCATTTGCATTGAGGTGAGTTGGATCGTCAGTGCAGGGAAGGTGCGCTGAGATCCTAACCGGAACACTTGCATGGAGGTTAGTCTGGCTGCACCGAGGGTCTGATAGGGACACTTACGTGGAGGACAGTCAGGTTATCAGCGTGATAAAGATAGTAGAGTGTATCTCGGGCCTGGCTGATACACTTTAGTCAGAGCCGGCGGGAGGGAGAGAGAGAAGATGACTGCGGTGTTGAGACTTTTCTGTCAAGGTTTGGATTTTAGACCCAAATATAACAACCCGATTTTGGGGCAATGTTTTTAAGTTTTGAGGATCTTCCTATACACCAGCACATACAATGTAGACCAGTGAGTCTTGCATTAGTGGTGGGCAAACTATTGGTGAAGGTTCTTAAGGGCAGGATTTACAAGCATTTAGAGAAGTACAGTCTTCTCAGGGATAGTCAGCATTGCTTTGTGATGGGAAGGTCGTGTCTCATGAGCCTGACTGATTTTTTTTGAGGAGTTTACAAAATAAATTGATGGGTTAGGATGCTTATAGATTTTAATGAGGCATTTGACAAGATCCTCCATGGGAGACTCGTTCAAAAAATCATGAGACATGGGATCCCTAGAACCTTGGCTGTGTGGATTAAAAATCAGCTTGCATGTAGAAACTAGAGAGTAATGCTGGATGAGAAGTATTCCACCTGTAGGTCAATGATTAGAGGAATTCCATGGGATATGTTCTGGGACCCCTGGTCTTTGTGATTTATATAAGGGACCTTGAAGAAGTTGAGGGATGGGTCAGTAAGTTTTCAGATGATTCGAAGGTTGGAGGTGCTGTTGATGGTGCTGAAGGTTGTCGTCGATTACAACAAGATCTACACAAGAGGCGGAGTTTGATGGATAAGTGTGAGGTGGTGCAGATTGGAAGATCAAACTTGAAGGCAGAGTACATGGTTAATGGGAGGATACTTAACAGTGTGGAAGGTTGACACAGGTTGTTAAGAGAGTTAAGGACTATGATATGCTGGGCTTCATTAATTGGAGTATTGAGCTCAGGAATTGTGAGGTAATGTTGCAGCTCTATAAATCTCTGGTGAGATCACACTTAGAGTTTGTTCAGTTCTGTTCAACTTATTGCAGGAAGGATGTGAAAGCTCCAGATGTCACTTGGATGTTGCTTGGATTGGAAAATATGTCTTGTGAGGCAGGGTTAGGAGAGCTAGGGGTTTTCTCTTTGGAGTGAAGAATTAGAGATGATTTCATAGGAGTCTACAGTATTCTGTGAGGCATAGATAAGGTAGCCAGCCAGTACCTTTTTTCCAAAGGCAGGAGTTGCAAACAACAGAGGACATTTGTACAAAGTGAAAAGAGGAAAGTTTAGGGGAGACATCAGGGGTAATTTTTTTTTTACAGAGTTGTGGGTACCTGGAATGCCTTGCCAGGGATGGTGGTGGAAGCTGGATCAATGGGGGCATTTAAGAGACTCTTAGACCAGCATATGGATGAAAGAAAAAATCTAGGGTTATGAAATAGGGAGGGTTTAGGTTTTTTTTGGTAGGTATATATAGGTCAGCGCAACATTGTGGGCCAAAGGGCCTATACTATAATGATCCAATGTTGCTCCCTAGATCTGGGCCCATTGATCCTATCCGAATTTGAAACCCCATTTACTTTTCTCTTGCAAATGATCTATACCTTCTGTCATGCATGTCAAGTACTCCCACTTCTCTGCACTTGGGGACCAACTAACCTTGATCTATCCTCTTCTGTGACTGGCTTACAAGCCCGTGACCAATCAGCAAAAACCAGTGGGCTTTTGCTCTTGATTGCTGGACCCCAGAACATTTTGAGCCCCATCCCAGGCTCACTATCAAGCTTTGCTCTGAGACCTCAAAGCAATCCCAATGAGCGAATGTTCTGCATGCTTTTGGGGCCGGGATGAAACTGAAGCCTCTCACCAGGGTCTGACATCAGGCAGGGAGAGGTCACCAGGCTGGGCAAGAGGGAGGGCTTGGTTCTCCAAGGGTGGCCATCCTTTGCAAACATGCTGGGTATTCCTACACTCTGAGGCTTGCATCTCCTGGATTGACCACCGCTCTGTCGAGGTCATACCTGTGGGGTGGGGGTTCCCATCATTGAATGGAGTTATGGAATCTACTGTTATCTCACCAGACGTGGGTGGAGATACCCCTTAGCTCTGTACAAAATGTTCCAGAGAGGCCACTCCTACCTTCACCCTGTGTAACAATCAGTAAGGAAGCCTCCTGTCCCCATGTTGACAGGCTCAAAAAGACTAAATGGCCATTTATCCCAGAGTAAAAAGGTGTGGAGGGGCTGAATGGTCTCTAGACCAAATGTAACAGGCTTCAGACAGCTGAGTGTCCTGTTTAACAATTCAAGAAGGGCTGAATGGCTTATTACTATGTTTAATAGCCTTGATAAGGGCTGAACAGCCTTTTGTGTGCAAGGCTAGAGAGGGGCTGAATGGCCTCCTGTCCCTGGGTGGCACACCAGAAGGGGGACTGAATGGCCTCATGCTCCTCTGTAGGACATCAGAAAGGGGCTGAGTAGTCTCCTGTCCCCATTGAGGACATTGGAAAGGGGCTGAATGGCCTCCTATCCCTGTATAAGAGGCTGGAGAGGGACTGAACCATCTCATGTTCCAGTATAGGACAAAAGAGTTGGGCTGAATGGCTTCCTTTCCCTGTGTGTGAAGCCGGAAGTAGAGACTGTATGACCTTCTTTTCCTGTGTAGTACAACTGAGAAGGGCTGAACATCATTCTGTCCTTGTGTAGAACAACCAGAAGGGGCTTCTCCTGATTCCATTATAGATTGTGTTGTGTGTGGTGTCTTAATCCCCCTGTGTTGCTGTGTTCCCATCCTCCCCACCCTCTCCCCCAGATCATCACGCTGGTGACCGGAATCGCTGTCCTCATCACCTCCATGGTCCTCATCCACTTCCTCAACACCAAGTCCAGTGTGCTCTTCTCCAGACCCCGGGACCACAGCTCCGTCAGCTACTGATGGGGGGAGGGGTCAGGGGAGTGGAGCATGAGGAAGAGTGGGATGTGAGGGGGTGCAGTGGCATGAGGGACGGCGGGGCACGTCCAAGAGGTTGGGCAGGGGCATGAGGGGGAGGTGGGGGTCAGGATTGCAAGTCCATGGGGGGGGGTGAGGGCTCGAGTCCATGGAAGGGGGCAGGGGCAAAGGTTCATGATAGGTTGTGGAGGTGTGAATGTAGATGGGGAGGAGGGTGTACAAGGGGGAGCGGATGTGTTAATGTGCAAGGGGTAATGTGGAGTTGGGTTCAGGGAAGGGGCAAGGGGGAGTGAGTGCGTAATGGGAGCAGGTGTGAGGAATCAGGGGTTCAGATGGAGTGGGTATGTAAGTGCGAGGAGATCAGGTGTGGGTGTGCATGAATGGATGAATGTGAGGGAGAGGGAGAATGAGTGTGAGGATTGGGAGGGACTATGCAAGTGAGAAAGAATGGGGAACAGTGATGAAGCAATTGCAATGGAAGTGGTGGAAGGTGGCTTATTCACTTGAAGCATTGCCATGACTGCTGGATGTGTTCTCAAGCCGTGGAGATTGGCATGGGGAGAGGAAGGAACTAAATTTGGTTCCCACCAGCCTGAACCACAAAATAGCCACCTCCCTTGTGAGCAATTTCCTCTAAAATGGCTGCTGCCTTGGGTAGATGCAGTTCACAATGGCTTTGGCCTGAGGGAAGGGAACCTCTGCTCACACTGCACCCATGGAAAGGCATGAGTTATTGCCCTCTCGCACACTACCCAACGGGAATGTCTAGGATCATGGGAGATATTTGACAAGGACCAGCGGGACTTTGATCTTCAAGGCTTCAAAGAATGTGACAGATTCAAGATTCAGCGGATTGTGAGAGAACTTGTGTTTTGGTGTCTTTATAATGAAATAAAGATCATTATTGACCTCCAGCCTATGGCTTTTAAATTGGTTATTCTTCCTAACCATCTCTAGACCCCTGAGCTAATGTTTCCAAGCTAGAGTTGGGGAACAAAGTACTTAGAAAAGTTAAACAGGTTGGGACTATTCCTTGCAGCATGGAAGAATGAGGAGAAATGGTGGAGGGTTAGAAGCTGGTGATGAAATAGCACCTATACCTCTTTCCTGATGGCATTGAGAACAGAGCATGTGCTGGTGTGGATCCTTGATGATTACTGCTGCTCTCCGACAGCAGCATTCCCTGTAGATTATGGTGGGGAGGGTTTAGCCTGTGATGTCCTGGGATGTGTCCACTACCTTTTGGAGAGCTTTACACTCAGGGATATTAGTGTCCTCATTCCAGACAAGAAGTAAAAAGGGTGAAAGGTGAGATGTTTAAAAGGAACATTAGGGGAACTTCTTCACACTGAGAACAGGCTGGCAGCTGAAATTGTGAATGTGGGCTTTGAGTTTGACATTGAATGTGGATGGGAGGGGTAAGGAGGGCTATGGTTTGGGTGCATGTCGGTAGGAATGGGCTGAATAATAGTTTGGTGTGGACCAGATGGGTGAAAGGGCCTATTTCTGTGCTGAAGTGTTCTATAAGATTCTGGGAATGATATGTTCTGAAATTCTGTTGCTGCATGAGGGAGCTGAGAGAGGCAGTGCTGTTAATTTTCTCCCCTGACCTAAGGGAATGGTACTTGTGTTGCCACATTGATGATGAAGCCAGGCCTCCATTGGGGTGTTGTTGCTCTTCCTGGCAACGGGCAGTGCAAGAATTATATGCATGGGATGGGTGACATAACACATCATTATTCTTGATACTGCTGAACAGGTACTTGTGGAAAAACTATAATAGTTAACTAAATGAATTAAATGAAAAGAGAATTAAGGAAGACATTAAATTCAATAGTGCAGTATCTGATTAGAGTTACAAAGGGAGGTTCAAGAGCCTGATAGCTTTTGGAAATAAACTTTTCTTGAACTGTTCCTTCTGTCTGAAGGTAGCAGTGAGAAGAGGTTGTGACCAGGGTCCTATAATTATGTTTGCTGCTTTCTTTTGATGGAGGTCAGAGTCAGTGATGGACCAAGATTTGTTACAATCTGCATACCTGGGCATTTGAATGACCAAACCAGCCGTTAAGTGTATCAAATGATGTGGTTCATTCAACACATCTCTGCTGCTTGACTCAATAAATCAAAGGCAAGAGAAGATTATCACTCACTGTAGGTTCAGCCATTTTGAGGCAATAAAACACCCTTGCGACCGAAGTAAGGACTGGAAAATGCCCCCCATTCCCATTTCTATTGCTGCAGATGGCATCAAATTTGAGGTGTGGTCTGCTGTGTTGGCCTCCAGGGAGAAAAGGGCCAGTAAGTGGCCAATGATGTTTAAGGCTGAAAAATGTAATGTTTTGGTGGGAAGAATAAGAGGCAAATATAGGCACAGAGTCCCAAAGGGAGGATGAAAGTGGGAAACTGCAAAGTTGGAATCTGAAGCTAAACATAATTTGCTGGAGGAACTCAGGTGGTGCAGCAGCTCATTTGTGAGGGGGAAAAAGTTCTCGTATCAAGCTGAAGCCCTTTATCAAGACTAGTTAAAAGCAAAATATAAATTGGTGTCAAGAGGTCCAGGTGGAGGTGTGAAGCAGGTTGAGGTGAAGTATCATGATGGCAGAAGATTGGCAGATATCAGACAAAAGGAGGGAGGAGCAGGAGGAAGTTGAGTCACCTGGATGGAGTGTGTGATGAGTCTACAAAGGTGGCCAGTGCTGGAGATCAATTTGGTATGATCAGATAGAGCCAGGGAGGGGAGAGTGGAAGAATCCAATGAGGAAATAGGGGGTGGGGGGATGGAACTAAATAGATCAAGAGTGGGTGGATTTAAAAGGGCACAAAAGGAAGGGGGTGAGAGGGAAGGAGTACAGAACACAGAGGGACTATTACACTGGACAACAATTCTTTTCAAAATGTTTGATTCCTGAAAAAAATGGAGATTATGATTGACAACTTAAAGCTGAAAAGTTAATTTTGGATTTGCTGTATCACATTGGAAGTTGGAGAAATATTAAATGAAATGTTATTGAATAATTGCTAATAATGCTGACATATTGAGTTTCATGAATGAGTGTCCAAGATTCAAATTCATTAAACAATATTTATTTATACAGATTAAATACTTGTCCTTCATATGTACTGTTTGTTTGTATATGTGCTATGTCTGGTTGTGTGACTGCATGTTTTGCACCAAAGAACAGAGAATGCTGTTTTGTGGGTTGTACTTTTACAATCAGATGACATTAAACTTGATATTGCATTAGATTCAACTGACCTAAAAATGTTTTGCCGCTGATTTTCTTTGTGCTCAGTATCTGATGCCTCTCATGATGATGTCCAAAAATAGTCAGCCAGCAGTGATGGATTCCAGTTGCCCTGATACCGTTTTTCGATAGTTGCCGTGATAACGTTTTTCCATGGTCGCCGTGCCTGGTGATACTTTTCATCAGTTTCGTCACTGACTGCATCAAGATCAGCAGGGAAGAAGTTCAAGTGCGAATGCAGAAAATGAATTTTCAATAACATGTTGCACTTCATAGTTTTGCAGGCTTGAGGTCGACTTAAAATATGACAGGAAATCACAAAAATAGTTTATATCTTAAAAACTGTAGGTGATAGGAAATTCTTAAGGTGATATTCATGATCAGCCATCCAGAATCCATAAAATACACCCAAAGATGTTCAGGAAACAAAATCTTTGTTGTCCAATTACCATAAATTAAGATATTATTGTGTTCCAACCACTGAGCTTTAACCCGTCCAGGCTGGTAGTTCCTCTAGGTATGTCTCATTCTGGCAGTGTTGGTGTGGGAGATGTTGGCCATGTGTTCGAGTTTATTGAAAGTTGTTGAAAAGGTTTGGTGTAGGTGAACAAACCAACAACAACTTTTCTAACCCCAGGAAATGTAGAGCCCAGTCCAGACGCAGCACTAGTTGGGAAAGGTGTGGGTTGGAGGAAAATTTGCCAACACGAGTTGTGGTGAGATTGGAGCTGGGTTCTTCTCTGTGGGACAATGTAGGGGCCGAGGATATCTGGTGAGTGGAATCTACACGAGGAATGGGGTTAGGAACCAGGGGCACTGAAAGAAAGCGATGGGCAGAAGGGAGGCGAGGGGTGAATGTAGTGCCCAGCGATTAGTCCGACAGGACTAGGCGGTGGCATCAACGGGGAGCAGGATCAGCGTGGGGGAGGAGAGAAATGAGACCGATTGCTCCTGCAAAGGGCCAATCCTCCGTCGCCGGGCCAAGTGGCCTGATCACACACAGAAGTCATGCAAAAGTCAGTCTACGTTTGACGTACGCATGATGTCGCGGTGGCCGTGACATCACCTGCGGGCAATGTCGTTAGCGGAAAAACGTCGTGCGTGCTGACATCAGAGAAGGGATAGCAGGTAATGGGGCGTTCTGACGTCGAGGCTGCAGCGGTGGAGTTGTCAAAATGGCGGCGAGTGGCGAGGAGGATCTAGAGCTTCAAGAGATTTTAGAGAGTAAGCCAGGGAGGAGAAGGGTGGGTGAGGGGGCAGGTAGTCCTGGAGGGAAAAGTGAGGGGTATCGACTGGCAGTGTGGGAGGGTAAGAAAATAAAGAAGATTTGTTAAAGGAGAAAATTAAAGAGGTGACAGAAGGGTTCAAAGTGGCGAGATCAAAGGGGAGCAGCCAGCAGGTTGCAAGCAGGTGAGAGATCGTGGTGGAAGGGACCTTTGGAAGGTCAAGAGGTGTTGGTTAAGTGGTAAGGTCAGAAGAATGGAAGGTGGGATGGAGTTGTGGGGGACCACAGGTGAGGGTGACAGTGATGGAGGGACCACAGGTGAGGGTGGCGGAGGGGATGAGGGTGCTGGATGGACTAGGTGAGGGCGTTAGGGTGACCGTGGGTGAGAGTGCCGGAGATGGGCAGAGGAAGGAGGGGGACAGAGTGAGAGAAGGGAAGCAGTTGGTGTAAAGGTGGAACTGACCGACTGATTGTGCCATCTTCCAACAGCTGTTTGACACCAATCCTCTCACACTCAAAACCCATATGCTTCTCTCTTGTTCAAGGTGCCCTGGATGATTTTGACAAAGCCATTCCAACCACACAACCTGCTCCCCCACACCCAGTGGCAACTCCAAAATCCCCACAGGCAAACAATACGGTGAGTGTAAGATCAGAACTGTTAATAAACTGCCCAGAAGTGTCAGGGCAGCATAGAGAGCTTCACTCTGCGTCTGACCAGTGTACTGGGAGTGTTTGATAGGACAATGGGGGGAGCATCTCTCTGTAGGCCCTTCAAACTGCCACGTAAAATGGGGTTAACCAGGCAATTTGCATGGTTAGTGACCTAGTTACATGGCAATTTGAAACAGTCAAACCTGGTCCCTGACCTATCTCAGAGGTGGTCAGAGAACCCAGTAAAACTTACCTGGGCTTTCTGATTTGGCAGTTTGAAAAGGGAAAATGGCCAACCTGGTTACTCTGGTGGCATCAGTGCTTGTGTCACAGGGAACCCCTTAGCTGAGGTGCCGCTGCCGCAATCAGGGGTATTGTGGAGGGACTGTGATTGAGGGGAAGAGAGGTTGCTGCGGTATTTGGAGGGGAAAGAGGCTGCCACAGTGGGGGGGGGGGGGGAAGAGAGCTGTCTTCCTTACCCATAATTCCCAACATCACTGGAACCACTCTGGTGCTGGTGACTGACAGGGATGGGGGGGAGGAGACTGATAGCCAATGGTTCCCTTGAGTACGTGATGCATCACTCACCGCGTCATCGTAGGGACGGGATCACCTTAAATTGCCAGGTTGGCAATTTAACAGATAAGTCTGTCTGTGATTTGAAAGATGCATCCTGCACCCACAACCTAGTTATTGTACCCAGATCTCAGGAGGGCTACCCAGCTGTTGCAATTTGAAAGCCCCTTGTGTCTGATATGTGTCCTGGGCGTGTTTGATGGGATAGTGTAGAGGGAGCTTCACCTTGTGTCCATCCCATGTCCTGGGGTGTGTGATAGACGGTGTAGACAGAGCTTTACTCCGTACCTGTTGTATGCGCTGCTGGTGTGTGATGACAGCTTTTCTCATTTGTGCCAGGAGCCACTCTTCTCAGCACAGGATCGCTTTTTCCAGGAGCTCTTTGACTCAGAACTGGCCGCTCAGGCCTCAGAAGAGTTTGACAATGCGATGAAGGAGTTAGCAGGCCAGGAGCCACAGCTTGTCGAACAGTTCCACAAACTGTCTGAGATTGCAGGCAGGGTCGGTGAGTTTTGTGCAGTTTGACTGGCCTCAGACAGGGAGAGTTAAAGTTTATTATCACATGCCTGTTTATTTACAACCAGATGAAATGGTGCTTCTCCAAACCATGGTGCACATACATACATGCACAATACATGGCATACAATCATGTATAGTCTTTAACCATATAACCATAACCATATAACCACTTACAGCACAGAACAGGCCAGTTTGGCCCTACTAGTCCATGCCGTAACAAATTCCCACCCTCCTAGTCCCACTGACCAGTCCTCTCCTCTCCATGTAACTACCCAGTCTATCCTTAAATGTAACCAATGATCCCGCCTCAACTACGTCTTCCGGAAGCTCATTCCACATCCCTACCACCCTTTGCGTAAAGAAATTTCCCCTCATGTTCCCTTTATAATTTTCCCCCTTCAATCTTAAACCATGCCCTCTAGTTTGAATCTTCCCCACTCTTAATTGAAAAAGCCTATCCACATTTACTCTGTCTGTCCCTTTTAAAATCTTAAACACCTCTATCAAGTCCCCCCTCAATCTTCTACACTCCAGAAAAAAAGCCCTAGTCTGCACAACCTTTCCCTGTAACACAAAACTTGAAATCCTGTCAACATTCTTGTGAACCTTCTCTGTACTCTCTCTATTTTGTTTATATCTTTCCTATAATTTGGTGACCAAAACTGTACACAGTACTCCAAATTTGGCCTCACCAATGCCTTGTACAATTTCATCATAACCTCCCTACTCTTGAATTCAATACTCCGATTCATGAAGGCCAACTTTCCAAATGCCTTCTTCACCACACCATCTACCTGAGTATCAGCCTTGAGGGTACTATTTACCATCACTCCTAAATCCCTTTGTTGCTCTGCACATCTCAATAGCCTACCATTTAATGCATATGACCTATTTAGATTTGCCTTTCCAAAATGTAACACCTCACACTTATCTGTATTAAATTCCATCAGCCATTTCTCAGCCCACACCTCTAGCCTTCCTAAATCACCTTTTAATCTACGGTAATCTTCCTCACTGTCCACAACACCACCAATCTTTGTATCATCTGCAAACTTGCTTATCCAATTCTCCACCCCTACTTCCAGATCGTTAATATATATAACAAACAATAGTGGACCCAGGACCGATCCCTGAGGAACTCCTCTAGTCACCGGCCTCCAATTGGACAAACAATTTTCCACCACTACTCTCTGACACCTCCCATCCAACCATTGCTGAATCCATTTCACTACCTCCTTATTTATACCTAATGCCTCCACCTTTTTTCCTAACCTCCTGTGGGGAACTTTCTCAAAAGCTTTACTAAAGTCTAAATAGACACCCACAGCTTTCCCTTCATCAACCTTTTTTGTAACCCCCCTCGAAAAACTCAATCAGGTTTGTCAAGCATGATCTACCCCTGACAAAACCATGCTGATTACTTCCTATCAATCCCTGTATCTCCAAATATTTCTAAATACCATCCCTCAGAACACTTTCCATCCACTTACCCACCACAGACGTCAGACTCACGGGCCTATAATTCCCAGGTTTACACTTGGACCCTTTCTTAAACAGCGGAACCACATGCGCCACCCTCCAATCCTTTGGCACTACCCCCGTGACCAGTGACATCCTAAATATCTCTGTTAATGGCCCCACTATCTGTCCACAAGCCTCCCTGAGTGTCCTTGGGAATATTTTGTCCGGTCCCAGAGATTTATCCACCTTTATCTTTTTCAACACAGCCATCACTACCTCCTCGGTTATCCTTATGTGCTTCATGACCTCCGCACTATTTTTCTTTACTTCAACTGGTTCAATATTTTTTTCCCTAGTGAATACCGAGGCAAAGAATTTACATTTACATTTTCACATATGAGACACCCAAGGTTGCAGGTCAGTGGGATCAGGCAGAATAATAGTTTAGCACAATACCAGATGAGCTGAAAGGTCTGTTTCTGTGCCAGAGTGTTCTATGGAAATGTCAAACCCCTTTTGACCACTGTAGTTTCAGTGAGATCTCCTCTCGCTCTCAGAGATACAGAGGGCCACAAATTGTTAATGTTGATAAGAAGGCATATGGCCTTAATTAACCATGGGATCGAGTTCAAGAATCGTGAGGTAATACAAGACCTTGGTTAGACCCCACAGAATATTGTGTTCTTTTCTGGTCACCTTATTACAGGAAAGATGTGGATGATATCGAGAGGGTGCAGAGGAGATTTGCAAGGATGATGCCTGAATTGGAGGGCATGCCTTAGAGGATAGGTTGAGTGAACTTTGTCTTTTCTTCTTGGAGCAGCAGAGGATGAGGAGTGACCTGAGGTGCACAAGGTGAGGAAAGGCATTGATCAGGTGGATGGCCAGAGGCTTCTTCCCAGGGCTGAAATGGCTAACGTGAGGGGGCATGGTTTTAATGTGCTTGGGAAAAGTTCAGGTCAGAAGTTGATTTCTCTGCACAGAGAGTGGTGGGTGCATGGAATATGCTGCTGGCAATGGTGGTGGAGTCAGGGTCAGTAGGATCTTAGGAAACTATGAGGTAGGTACTTGGAATAGAGAAAATATGGAGAATTAGACAGTTGGGAAATTCCAGGTAGTTATTATGTTGGCACAACATATGTGAGCTGAAGGGCCTGTACAGTGCTTGGTCTTCTGTGGGGCATTCCTGGGAACCGAGCTGGGGAACCTTCTCTGCTTGGCCTCCATCATAAGGGTGTCTTCCTTCAGGCAGGGAGACCAGACCTGTGTACTCTAATCCACGCATAGTCTTGCGAAGCCATTCACATTTGAAGTGAGATGTCTTTATTTAAGCCTTGTCATAATGGCGAGCCTAGCGTTTCCCAGCTGAATCACTGGCTTCACTGACCTGCTACCTCTCAATGACTTGTGTTCCAGGTCCCTTTGAATATCAGCATTTCCCAGTCATTCACCATATAACAAAACACTCTGCTTTTTTAAAAAAAAATTTTATTTTTCACACTATAAACCATATTGACCAAGATAAATACAGACATTTTTCTTCTTAAATATATATAGTGTTATTTTCTCCCCCTTTTTCCCCCCTCCCTTCCCTCCCTCCCTCACTCCCTTTCCCATTTATTTAAAGTTCAATCTATAAGATACATTAAACCCGTTAAACAATGTTGTCACTTAATAAAAATAAACAAGAAATTTTACTGAGTCAGTTCTTTTCGTTATCTTCTCCTTCTGTCATTTTAGGTGGTGGAAGTCCACGGTAGGATTTCTCTATTGTGTTTCATATATGGCTCCCATATTTGTTCGAATATTGTAATGTTATTTCTTAAATTATATGTTATTTTTTCTAATCGAATACATTTATTCATTTCTATATACCATTGTTGTTATCTCAAGTTGTCTTTTAATTTCCAGGTTGACATAATACATTTTTTTGCTACAGCTAGGGCTATCATAACAAATCTTTTTTATGCTCCATCCAAATCGAGTCCAAATTCTTTGTTTCTTATATTACTTAGGAGAAAGATCTCTGGGTTTTTTGGTATATTGCTTTTTGTGATTTTATTTAATATCTGGTTTAGATCTTCCCAAAATTTTTCCACTTTCTCACATGTCCAAATTGCATGAATTGTTGTTCCTGTTTCCTTTTTACAGCGAAAACATCTGTCTGATACTGTTGGGTCCCATTTATTTAACTTTTGAGGTGTGATGTATAGCCTCTGTATCCAATTATATTGTATCATGCGTAACCTCGTGTTTATTGTATTTCTCATAGTTCCGGAACATAGCTTCTCCCATGTTTCGTTCTTTATCTTTATGTTTAGATCTTGTTCCCATTTTTGTTTAGGTTTACCATTTGTTTCCTCGTTCTCCTTTTCTTGCACTTTGATGTACATGTTTGTTACAAATTTTTTGATTATCATTTTGTCTGTAATCACATATTCAAAATTTCTTCCTTCTGGTAACCTCAGACTGTTTCCCAATTTGTCCTTCAAGTAGGATTTCAGTTGGTAGTATGCAAACACTGTATCGTGAGTTATATTATATTTATCCTTCATTTGTTCAAAGGATAATAATTTATTTCCCGAAAAACAATTTTCTATTCTTTTGATCACTTTTCTCTCCCATTCTCTAAAGGAAAGGTTATCTATTGTAAAAGGGATTAGCTGATTTTGTGTCAATATTAGTTTTGGTAGTTGGTAATTTGTTTTATTCCTTTCTACGTGAATCTTCTTCCAAATGTTGAGCAGATGATGCAATACCGGTGAATTCCTACGTTGTACCAATTTTTCATCCCATTTATATAGTATATGTTCAGGTATCTTCTCCCCTATTTTATCTAGTTCTAATCTGGTCCAATCTGGTTTTTCCCTTGTTTGATAAAAATCTGATAGGTATCTTAATTGTGCGGCTCTATAATAATTCTTAAAGTTTGGTAGTTGTAAGCCTCCTTGTTTGTACCATTCTGTTAATTTATCTAGTGCTATCCTCGGTTTCCCCCTTTCCATAAGAATTTCCTTATTATTTTCTTTAACTCCTTGAAGAATTTTTCTGTTAGGCGTATTGGTAATGACTGAAATAGGTATTGTATCCTTGGGAAAATATTCATTTTAATACAGTTTATCCTTCCTATCAGTGTTAGTGGTAAGTCTTTCCAATGCTCTAAGTCGTCTTGTAATTTTTTCATTAATGGATGGTAATTGAGTTTATATAGATGGCCGAGGTTTTTATTGAGTTGTATACCTAGGTATCGCATTGCTTGCGTTTGCCATCTAAATAGCAATTCTTTCTTAAACTTTGAGAAATCCGCATTATTCATTGGCATTTCCTCACTTTTATTTGCGTTGATCTTATACCCCGACACTTCTCCATATTCCTTCAATTTCCTATGTAATTCTTTTATTGATATTTCTGGTTCTGTTAAGTATATTATAACGTCATCTGCAAATAGACTGATTTTATATTCCTTCTCTTTTATTTTTATCCCTTTTATTTTATTTTCTGTTCTTATCTGTTCTGCTAGTGGTTCTATAACTAACGCGAACAGTGAGGGAGATAATAGATATCCCTTCCTTGTTGATCTGCTTAAGTTAAATTGTTTTGATATATATCCATTTACTGTCACTTTCGCCAATGGCCCCTTATATAATGCTTTAATCCAATTAATATATTTCTCTGGTAGGCTGAATTTTTGTAGTACTTTGAATAAATAATTCCATTCTACTCTGTCAAAGGCCTTCTCTGCGTCTAAAGCAACTGCTACTGTTGGAGTTTTATTTCCTTCTACTGCATGAATTAAGTTAATAAATTTACAGATATTGTCTGTTGTTCGTCTTTTTTTAATAAATCCAGTTTGGTCTAGATTTACTATTTTTGATACATAGTCGGTTAATCTGTTTGCTAATAGTTTAGCTATTATCTTATAATCTGTGTTAAGTAAAGATATTGGTCTATATGACGCTGGTGCAAGTGAATCTTTCCCTGTCTTTGGTATTACTGTATTTATTGCTGTTTTACATGAATCTGGTATGCTTTGAGTTTTATCAATCTGGTTGATTACTTCCAGAAGGGGAGGAATTAATAAGTCTTTAAATGTTTTATAGAATTCTATTGGGAATCCATCCTCTCCTGGTGTTTTATTGTTCGGTAGTTTTTTTAATATCTCCTGTAATTCTTCTATTTCAAATGGTTTTATTAATTTATTTTGCTCCTCTGTTTGTAATTTTGGTAGTTCAATTCTAGTTAGAAATTCATCTATTTTGTCTTCTTTCCCTTCGTTTTCAGTTTGATATAGTTGCTTGTAGAATTCCCTGAAGTTTTCATTGATCTCCGTTGGATTATATGTAATTTGCTTGTCCTTTTTCCTTAATGCCAATACCATTCTTTTAGTTTGTTCTGTCTTAAGCTGCCACGCTAGAATTTTGTGCGTTTTTTCTCCTAGCTCATAATATTTCTGTTTTGTCTTCATTATGTTCTTCTCCACCTTGTATGTTTGTAGTGTTCATATTTTATTTTTTTATCTGCCAATTCTCTTCCTTTATTGCTAATTCTTTTTCTATATTTGTTATTTCCCTTTCCAACTGTTCTGTTTCCCAATTGAAGTCCTTCTTCATCTTAGTTACATAACTTATTATTTGCCCTCTGATGAACGCTTTCATTGCGTCCCATAGTATAAACTTACCTTTCACTGATTCCGTATTTATTTCAAAGTACATTTTAATTTGTCATTCAATGAATTCTCTAAAATCCTGTCTTTTAAGTAGCATGGAGTTTAATCTCCATCTATACATTCTTGGTGGTGTGTCCTCTAGCTCTATTGCCAATAACGGGTGAGTGGTCCGATAATAGTCTAGCTTTATATTCCGTTTTCCTAACTCTCCCTTGAATGTGGGCTGGTAACAGGAATAGTCTATCCTTGAGTATGTTTTATGTCTACCCGAATAGAATGAATATTCCTTTTCCTTTGGGTGTTGTTTCCTCCATATATCCAAAAGTTGCATTTCTTGCATCGATTTAATTATAAATTTGGTTACTTTGTTCTTTCTGTTAGTTTTTTTTCCAGTTTTATCCATGTTTGAGTCCAAATTAAGGTTAAAATCCCCTCCTATTAGTATGTTCCCTTGCGTGTCTGCTATCTTCAAAAAAATATATTGCATAAATTTTTGATCTTCTTCGTTAGGTGAATATACATTGAATAAATCCAAAACTCCGAATATATCTGACATTTTATCATTACATATCTCCCTGCTGGATTTATTATTTCCTCTTCTATTTTAATTGGTACATTTTTACTGATTAATATAGCTACTCCTCTAGCTTTTGAATTATATGATGCTGCTGGTACATGTCCTATCCAATCTCTCTTTAATATCTGTGTTCCACTTCAGTTAGATGTGTTTCTTGTACGAATGCTATATCAATTTTTTCTTTTTTCAGTAAATTTAACAGTTTCTTCCTTTTGATTTGGTTATTGTATTCCATTAATATTTAAAGTCATATAGTTCAACATAGCCATTTCATACTTTGTTTATCTTTCCTTTCCGTTTCCTCATCACCACCTTCCCTTCTTATCCATTTCTGCTTTCTTTTTTTGAACACATTATAAGACAACATTTCTAAAACATAAAATATTTCCACTATTCTCATATCTAAAATTCCTTTAACCCCAATAGTCCCTCCCCTTTCTGAGTTGCCCTTTGTCCCTTGTCGGGCAACCACATCTCCCCTCTCCATTTGGATTTGCGAATTCACTCGCAAGCGTCAACTGATTTCGCAGTGACTGTAATTCTTCCCCAGCCCCCCCAGAAAAGATTTTAATCTTCGTATATAACAAAGGTCACTCTCTTAATTTCCTCCTTACTTCCTTTCTTCCCTTTCTTTCCCTTCTTAGTTCTTACCTATACTCTATTTTTTATACATATATATCTCTCTCTTTGGCTTGGCTTCGTGGACGAAGATTTATGGAGGGGTAAATGTCCACGTCAGCTGCAGGCTCGTTTGTGGCTGACAAGTCCGATGCGGGACAGGCAGACACGGTTGCAGCGGTTGCAGGGGAAAATTGGTGGGTTGGGGTTGGGTGTTGGGTTTTTCCTCCTTTGTCTTTTGTCAGTGAGGTGGGCTCTGTGGTCTTCTTCAAAGGATGTTGCTGCCCGCCGAACTGTGAGGCGCCAAGATGCACGGTTTGAGGCGAGATCAGCCCACTGGCAGTGGTCAATGTGGCAGGCACCAAGAGATTTCTTTAGACAGTCCTTGTACCTCTTCTTTGGTGCACCTCTGTCTCGGTGGCCAGTGGAGAGCTCGCCATATAACACGATCTTGGGAAGGCAATAGTCCTCCATTCTGGAGACGTGACCTACCCAGCGCAGTTTGATCTTGCAGCGTGGATTCGATGCTGTCGGCCTCTGCCATCTCGAGTACTTCAATGTTGGAGATGAAGTCGCTCCAATGAATGTTGAGGATGGAGTGGAGACAACGCTGGTGGAAGTGTTCTAGGAGCCGTAGGTGATGCCGGTAGAGGACCCACGATTTGGAGCCGAAAAGGAGTGTGGGTATGACAACGGCTCTGTATACGCTAATCTTTGTGAGGTTTTTCAGTTGGTTGTTTTTCCAGACTCTTTTGTGTAGTTTTCCAAAGGCGCTATTTGCCTTGGCGAGTCTGTTGTCTATCTTGTTGTCGATCCTTGCATCCGATGAAATGGTGCAGCCGAGATAGGTAAACTGGTTGACCGTTTTGAGTTTTGTGTGCCCGATGGAGATGTGGGGGTGCTTGTAGTCATGGTGGGGAGCTTGCTGATGGAGGACCTCAGTTTTCTTCAGGCTGACTTCCAGGCCAAACATTTTGGCAGTTTCCACAAAACAGGACTACAATCCAATGAAACAGCATTCTCTAGTCCTCAATGCAAAATTCACAGGCACACAAGCAAAAGTAACATGCATAAATGCAGACAATACAAACACAGGACAAATATTCATATATATTATAAATAAGTAAAGAAATATTGTTTCATGAATATGAGAGTCTCGGAGAGTTAGTGTGAATAGTTCCTTGGTTGTTCAGCATTCTCACTGCCTGTGGAAAGGTGTGAATACTAAGGAATTTTTACAGGTCATTGATAAGAATTGATTGGATCAGTTTGAGTTGTGTGGAAAGATATTAGAACATTTTAATTACAACGTTTAACCCTCAATTTGTGAAGTATTTTGATGGGGTTCCACATGAAGATTTATTTGTGGTGGAGGGTGTAACAGAGAAAAAGACAATGTACATCATATCAGAATTGCAAAATAGTTTGTTTGGATGGGATTATGAACAGTGCAATATTTTCAAAGAGACAGTGGTGCATCTCCTAGAGCTGTGGCCTCACACCTGCTGGGTTCAATCCTGACCTCTCGCGCTGCCTGTGTGGAGTTTACACCTTCTCCCTGTTCTCTGGTGTCCTCCCACATCGCAAAGACGAGCAGGTTGGCAGATTATTTAGCCACATAAATTCCTCTAGAAGTCTAGATGGGCGGGAAAATCCAAGGGAAGTTGAAAAGCGTGGGGAGAATTAAAAAAAAGCAAGTTAGTCAGTATGGTTGGTGTAGGTGGCATGGTTGGTGTAGCGGTTAGCGCAATGTTTTTACAGTGCCAGCGATTGAGAATGACCAGGGTTCAAATCCTGCACTATCTGTAAAGAATTTGTACATTCTCCCTGTGTCTGCTGGGTATTTTAACATAAATTTATAACCTTTTTTCCATAGGGTCGTTTTTGCTGCATTAAACTCCTTCCTCTTCTTCAGGGGTTCAAAACTTATATCTGGATAGAAAAAAAATTTTTGACCCTTGTATTCTAGTGGTTTTTTTGTCTTCTCTTATTTTCTTCATTGCCTTCTCCAATATATTTTCTCTTGTTGTATATCTTAGGAATTTCACTAGAATGGATCTTGGTTTTTGTTGTGGATGTGGTTTAGGGGTTAATGTTCTGAGTGCCCTTTCTATTTCCATTTCTTCCTGTAATTCTGGTCTTCCTAGGACCCTGGGGATCCATTCTTTTATAAATTCTTTCATATTTTTGCCTTCTTCATCTTCCTTAAGGCCCACTATCTTTATATTGTTTCTTCTATTATAATTTTCCATTATATCTATCTTCTGAGCTAACAGCTCTTGTGTCTCTTTAACTTTTTTTATCAGATTCTTCTAATTTCTTTTTTAAGTCATCTACTTCCATTTCTATGGCTGTTTCTCGTTCTTCCACCTTGTCCATTCTTTTTCCTATATCTGACATGATCATCTCTAATCTATTCACTTTTTCTTCTTCTTTTTATTTCACTGAATTATTGTGACTGCCATTCTTTTACTGTTTCCATATATTCTTTCAAAAAATATATATCCATGTACTTGCCCTTCCCTTCATCTTCCATTTCTCTGTGCTCTTCCTCCTCTTCTTCTGAGTCCACTCCAGGATCTGTGTCCTTTACCTCTGTCTCTTCTGGTTTTCTTGTTGGGTTGTTTGTTTTATTTTGTTGGGTATTTTTGGTCTTCTTATTTTTATTAGAAGTGTCTTGATGTTGGTCTTCTTCCTCTGGGTTGGTCATCTGTTGTTTCTTTGATTTCTTATTTTTACTCTCTTCTTTCTTGCTCTCGTTATTTTCTGTGTTTTCCTCTTGCTGTTGTGTTGTAGTTGTCTGTTTCAGCTGTGGAGATCGACTCCTCAGCTGGTCCCCCCTCCCGTCAGTGTTATTTTTGTCTTGCGTATCCGTGCATGCGTGAATCCTCGGGCATGCGCGGTTGCGGACTTTTGTTTGGCTCCGTGAGCCATTTTTGTAGTCCCGAGTTCAGGGCTTCGACTGACCTCAGGGAGCGGGCTTCTCTCTCCACAGTGGGCCTCCTCGTACAGGTAAGGCCTTCACCTTCTTCTTCCGATGTCTTTCCTTCTTCTTTTCTCCACACTTTTACTTTCACTTTGTTTTGGTTTTTGTGTTTGTGCCTTTGCTTTTTCTCTATCTTTTTTTTACTTTTCTGGAGAGGGCTGGAGTTCCCCTACCGGCCACTACTCCATCACGTGACTCATCTAACACTCTGCTTTTTGTGTCACTTTCCCACATCACTTTCTTCCTGACATCTCCTTGCCTGTAGTAGTTTGTCCTCAACCCACCGTTAAGCTATCTTGACTTCTTCTTGCCCTCTCTTACATTTGAATTCCTGGGCCAAACAGACAGTATTGAACATGAACCGTTGTATTGCTGTGGACAGTTCCGCTTATAGGGTAGGGAGTAGAGATTTACAGGCGTGGGGCCAAAAATGGAAGGGTCTATCAGGAAAGGAAGGGAGAAACCAAGCCTCCCTCCTCCTTGAAAAACTAGAGTCCAGGTTGGAGACAAGGGGAGGGGGGGGGGGTGAGGTGGGAGGGAAGAATCCAGCAGTTGCTTAAAATCTTTTGGCGGAATGAGCCTTGGGAGAATGTTTCTGTTGTTGGGGAAGAGCAGAACATGTGAAATCTTCAGCAAGATGGAGGTTGGGGGTGAGAAGGGGAGACAGAAACCCAGTGGGTCCCATCTTGCAGAGTCCTGGGAGTGTGGGACCTGCCCGGCAGCTGAGGGGCACTTCCAGGGGGAGAGGAGCAGTGGGTAGAAAGGAACTTAAAGTCACACTGAGGACATTTAAATGGAGAAAAATTGGACTTTAGGGTGGAGGGAAGGAGGGGCCATCTTATTCTAATCATTGTCAGTGCCAGGAACACCACCTCATTTTCCAGTGATTGCTTGACTTGCCGAGTTTTCAACACTTCCTCTTGATCATCCTTTCCACCCAAAATTCTGAGACCATCTTTGACCCCTGGTCACACCTTGCCTGTCTGTCACCTCATGTCAATAACCACACATGACCCCCTGCCCTGATTGGCAGAGCTGAGACCACTGCATGGAAATTACTGCTCAAATCTTCCGTCAGCCCCTCGTTTGTCCCCAGTCCATCTCTCTCTCACCTCAAGTCCCAACACGATCTGAGTCCTTCACAATCTTTGATAAATTTTGTCCCTCTATCTCTCCTCTTTCCCATTGTGACAGGAAGTGACCAAGCTTCGCAACAAGAATTTACTTCCTGTTTACAGCAAACACTCACCGGCTTGGCGAAGAATGCAAGTGATTTACAGGTAAATGTTGCTATCAAAATCCCCGAATAAACCTCCCTCCCCTTCCCTGGACACTGTCTGTCCCCCAGATGCTGTCTTCCATTCCCCAAATTCCAGATGCTGTATGCCCTTCCCTAGACCCAGAGGCTGTCTGCCTTTCCCTCAGTCCCAGAACCCATCTGCTCTGCCATTCCCCCCCACACCACCCCTCCCCCGTCCCAGACGCTGTCTGCCCTTCCCGTTCTGGGCATTGTCTTCCCATCTCCCCAATCCCAGATGGTGTCTACTGTTCCCCCAGTTCTGGTCGCTGTCTGCCATTCCTCCAGTCCTGGTAGCTGTTCAAGCTTCCATCACACCCCCATCCCATTGATTGTCCTCCCTCCCATGGCCATTGCCCACCCAACCTCCCTCCCTAGGCTGTAACCTGCCTGACCTCCCTCCCATGGAGATATTCAAAACTCTCGTGTCCTTTGCTCACCATCCCTGCCCTCCCTCTCCCACTACCCCTCTCCTTCCACTATTCTAACTCCCACTTCTGCTCTGGACCAGGGCGCAGAGGTCTCAGAGGAGGAGTTGAGTCACGCCATGGATGGCTTGGGTCTGGGGGGTTTACCAGAAGAGGGGGAGACGGAGGCCAGCCTCACCCCCATCATGCAAGGCATCGTGCAGAGCCTGCTGTCCAAGGAGGTGCTCTACCCGTCCGTGAAGGAGATCGTAGACAAGGTGGGTGCTGACAGGCACAGATGGATTGCATAGCACAATTAGAGGATGTCACGGTCATGAAACTTGCAGTCCATCCACAGTGTTCCCAACTGGTGGTTCCAGTGTTCCAGATCCATTCTGGTTTTCTCTGGCAAACTCTTCCAGTGGTTCCATAGCCTGCGGTTCCTCTGTCCTTGTATCCCTGATGTTCCAGCTGTGGTCTCTGTGTAATTGGAGTGAGATGTCTCTCCTCTTGGATTTCAACCCTATCACAATAAAGGCCACCAGTTCCTTGACTTCACGTTATCTTTCAGTGAGAAGCCAAGTCTTTCTGAAAACTTTGCACCTTGAAAATACTCCACCTGCAAGCTTTGTCCATCAAAGTTGATGATCTTACAGTTTTGATGGTAGAATTCCCACAAATCTGCCATCCATTTGTTCGATGGTACCTGCCTCAGCAGCTGCTGTCTAGCTAGGAGGCTGGCATGGGGCCCCAAGAAAACAATGAGGGTTCCACCGGCTCTGACCAAAGCACTCTGGGACCTCTGGATCATTCTGCAAGATTTATTATAATGCTGTGTAAGTCTTTGTTTAAAAAAAAAGTCCACTAACATTGTTGGGAACAATCTCCAGCAGTTCGGAGAATCTGCTAGTGCAGCACCATCAGATCTGCGTTGTCAGTTATATTTGTCATATCCTCACCGGTTTACTCAGCCTGTCTGTGCCCTGCAAAGACTGCATCCTCCTCACAGCCCATGCTTTGTATCAACAGCAAGCTTGGGTATATGACACCTGATTCATGTCACTAATTTGGGTTCTGAACTATTCATGATCCAGCATCAAATCCAGAGGCATCCCAAGGTTCAGTTTCCCACCCCACTCTGTTAAACCACATTCGATAATGCCTGCTCTCATTTTGTCTGATAGTCTCTCGTCACCTTTCACATTTCTTTCAGATGTCCCACTATATCATGTAAACAGTTTCACGGGTTCACCCTCATCTGTGCTACTAATTACAACCTCAAAAAGCTTGAAGAGATGTGTCTTTGTCAATATGACACTGCCTAATCTCATTGGAGATTTTTTATGGAGTAATAAAGCAAAGAAATTGGCCATTTAACCCATCACCTCCATGCTGACCACTGGACCTCCATCCGTATTAATCCATTCTTCCAGCACTTGGGCCCAAGCTGTCTGTCTGGGTGATTCAGGTCATTGTCAAGACATTCCTTAAATGCCATTAGTGACTCTGTGCCATTAGTGACTCTGTGCCACTACTCTCCCCATCCGCATGTTCTCTGTGCTCTCCATTCTCCCCGTCCGCGTGTTCCCCATGCTCCCCACACTCCCCATCCGCGTGTTCCCCGTGCTCCCCACTCTCCCCGTCCACGTGTTTCCCGTGCTCCCCACTCTCCCCGTCCGGGTGTTCCCTGTGCTCCCCACTCTCCCCGTCCGGGTGTTCCACATACTCTTTCCATCAAGATGCTGGAGTCGATTGCAATACAATAAAAGTGCAGGAGAACACTCAACAGGTCATGCAGCATCAATGGGAAGTAAAGTGTAACCAATGCTTTGGGCCTGAGCTCTTCATCAGGTATCAGCAAATTCAGGCAGGCATAGAAATTACCCTTTACTGATCATGTGTGACCTGCTGAGTTTCTCCAGTATATTTGTGTATTGAATTGTTGTTCTGGTGCCACTGAAACATATTTTCCATCTCCTTTCTCCATTACCCCTTATTTATTCAACAACCTTGGTGTTGCCAGCAAATTTATAGATGACTTTAGGGACAAACCTGGCTACACAGTCACAGATGTAAAGAGAATATAGCACAGGATTAAGCTGGCCGTCTTGGAGGTTTTCCTGTGTTGATGGTGTGATGAAACACAAGGTGTCAGTGAGCAGATATTGTAATTAGGATGGTAATGGAGTGTGGGCTTTCATTGCAAGGGGAGGGATTGGAAGACTTGGGATACTTTGCAGTTTTATGGGACACTGGTGAGACCATACCCAGAGTTCTACTTGCAGTTTTAGGAGAAATGTGAGGGGATGGGGAGGGTCACTGGGCTGGTTCTTGGAAATTAATGGATAGGTGTATGAACAGAGGTGATCCTATTAAAGAGATGATTTAGATTGGAGTGGCGTGGGGAGGCAGACCAGAGGAATGCTTAGAGATCTACCCCTGGGTGAGGGGACAGTCTCAGGATGTCCCATTGCAGACGGAGCTTGAGTATTTGGAATTTTCTGTATCAGGAAGCCAGATTGGAACAGCCCAAGATTGATGGACATTTATGCGGGGCAGTGAATGAGGATAGAGATGGGGGATGGAGTAGAGGTAGAGATCAAAGGAAAGAAGAGAGATAGTAGATGGGCAGAGTCACTGGTCCCTACTTTCATGCCATGATGTTTGACTATATCATTCTTTTCACCCTCTGACTGCCCTGCCCCCCCCCTCCACCACAAACCCTGCTATTGCAGTATCCTGATTGGCTGGAATCGCACCGCCACTCGCTGCCTGCAGAGGAGGTGCAGAGGTTCGAGCAGCAGCACAGGCTGATGGGAAGGATCTGCACAGAGTTTGAGGCCGATGGAGAAGGAGAACCCGAGGGGGGGCTGAGTGCCCGCTTCGAGACCATCCTGGACCTCATGCAGCAGGTAAGCCAGGGCGGGACCTCTGCCCAATCTTCCTCCATCCAGAGCTGACATATCTTGTGAACATAGGATAACACAAGGAGACAATTACCTTGTTCCTTGACAATGGCCCAGTCAATCTGTCCCAGCATCCCTTCTGCTGCAGTTCCAGATAGGACTACATGTGCCTTTACTTCCTACATTCCTCCTATCTGTGTAATTCCTCTGTTCCCTGACACTCTTCCCTATCTCTTTTTTCTGTAATCCACTCGAGTCCCCACAACCTCTCCCTACCTCTGAAGCCCTCCCTCCTATCCCCTACCCCCATTTCATATACCCCTCCCTATCATTGTAACTCCTTTCAACCCTGCACCCTTCCCTATTTATTTAAATACCCCCTCCCTCAGTCTTCTATAGCCCTCCCTGATTCTGTGGCCCACTCTGGTTCCTTCCCTATCTTTGTACACCAACTCCAAGCCCCTCCAACCTTCCCTATTTCTCCAACTCCCTCCTATCCCTACACCCCTCCCTATTTCTGTAAGGCCCTGCACCCTTCTATTTCTAACCTCCACTGATACCCTACACCCCTCATTTTTTTCAAACCCTCCAATCCCTATGTCTCCCTATCACTGTAACTTTCCTTCCCCCACCCCCCAGACACACAGCCTACTGTATCTGAGACAGCCCCTTGTGCATCTCTGGCCTCATCGTCATTCCTAAGTGCAGGGGGTGTTGGTTTCTCCATGACAGCCGTACTTATTGATCCTGGTGGCCAAGCTCTTCACCTCCCTTCCTGAACCTCTGTCCTCCATCAGCATAGTTCTGGAGGTGTCCATCACTGCCTTGGATCCTTGTGGAGCTGCTGTCTCTCAGACCAAGAGCTCGTCGGGTTGGAGAGGATTGACAGACCCTCCATTCAAAATATGGGTCGAAAAAAAGATGTGCCAGTTGAATGTAACTGATCTGTGATTTCCCCTCCTCATCCATTCCTCACTTCCTCTCCTCTCCCTCTCTTTCCATCCATACATACTCTTATATTTCTGTGACTGTCCCTCCCAGTTTTGTTCTTTCCCACCCCTACCTTCTCTCTAACACCCTTCAACTCCTCCACATGTATATTGTAAAATGTTTACAACAATAAACTCTATCATTATTCCCCTCAATTAATTTCTAGCTACAAGACCTTGGAGTCCCCCCCAAAGAGCTGGCCGACATGGTGAGTGCAAAACTCGTCTCTTAAGTCAGGCAGATCATTCAGCACTCTGAAACACCCACGCATACATACTATCCCCGGGACAGTGCAGAGGGAGCTTCACTCTGGGTGCAACGTGTGCTCTGTTTTTTCCCTTTAACAAAGGTGATTTATTCAGTGATGATAAGAGATCACGTTACTGCAGTGTTACAGTACTTCCAGTTATGCACTGTTTCCATATTCAAATTATAACAGGGTTATCATTGTCCAGGCTACACTGGAGCTCCTGAGGAGCCCACAGTCTTGAAAATTCTGTACCCATGGACTCTGCGTGATCCTTCTCCAGGAACACATGGACATAGACAAAACCCTTGAAGATGAGCAGGCAGTCAGCCCTGGCTGAACCCTCGACGACCTGCTGCCTAGACCCATGGATAGCCACCTTGGCTGAGCCCTTGCCTTGTTTTTCATTTCACAAAGGTAATTTATTCAGTGATTACAAGAAATCACATTAGTACGGTATTACATTACTTCAGTTACACACTATTTACACATTCAAATTTACACCATCATTACCATCCTGAACACACTCGAGCCCCTAGGGTGCCCACTGGTCCAGAAAATCCCCCATTGTACCCGTGGACACCGCATGCTCCATCTCCAGGGAGACATGGGCATGAACATAACCCCGAAAGATGAGCAGGCATTTGGCTTCTCGGCCTGCTGCTAAGATTCATGAATGGCCACCTTGGCATTACCAGTGCCTTGGGAGTGTATGATGCGATAGCATAGAGGGAGCTTCTGTGCCCTGTGAAGGTGTAACAGGACAGTGCAGAGGGAGCTTCACAGATACTTATCCTTTCACTGAAGGTTGGGGATGGATTAAAGCTCCCAGTTTCCATGATATTTAAATTTTTTGCTTGTTACCTCTCCTGTCCCTATAGCCTCCTGGACTGAACCTTGACCTGGATGGAGCCAACTTATCAGAGAACGCGGCACTGGGAAACGAGCAGTGCTTGGTCATGTGACAGTGCGGGGTCAGTTCCGTGTCATGGATAGGCTTGTGTGGAGTTGGCCGATTCCACTTGAATCTGTGGGGTGTTGTGGGTTAGGTGAGAGGAGTGTCTTGGATGGGGTTGTCCTCTTCCAGCCACCTCTTCTCGAAGCAAACCAGCTGCTCACTCTGAATCTGTTGCTCTCTATCCTTGCCTTCCATTGGTTGGTTTGGATGCCATCATCCAGGTCAACCTCTTCTGCTGATGTTTTTGAGTCAAGATTTCCCTCCCTCACCTACCAGCTCTAGTGATCAATGTTTATCCTCCAGTCCCTCTTGAGGATCCGGAACCCTGCTGGCATTCTTGAAACGATGCAGACTGATTGCTTGAGTGCAGTTAGAAAGGAAGATTTGGTGGATTGAATTGGACTCAATATATTATTAACAATAACTCACCTGTGTATATAATTACTGGATTTCTATTATAACTATTGTAATAAAGTAATTGAATTATTAAAGAGAGTTTGTCTGAATTTTAAGGAAAGACTCATTTCATGGATCTCTGAATGGTGGATCTGTAGCAGCTGCCACACGGATTGAAACTCAGCACGACCACATTGGGGGTTTGAACAGATTGTTTTATTCAAACCGCGCGTGTCCCTTTAAGGGCGGAGTGAGCTCCGCCCCAAGGGCTATCTGATCTGCGGACGATCCCCAGCTCCTGCAGTCGGGAGAACTCCTCCTTTGCCAGTTGCAGCTTCTTGGGGAGCAACCGCCTGGCTTTGACGTGAAGGGAGGGGCCCTGGGTTGAGATGTGGTGGAAGACTCCATGTTGGGGCATGTCGGAAGTAAATTGCGACTGCAGGATGGAGGGGAACTCATCGAGCATATGAGGATATGAGAACGGCGGCTGGCCTGGTCATTTTCATGGAATGTACAGGGTTGCCTGCACTTGCGGGCATGAGCCCCCCAGCATTGATGGTAGAAACACCAGGTGGGGTGGTGATCATCCGAGCGTGTATGTGCTTGGTGGGTGCTTCTGGGCGCTGGGCGGGCGACCTGGCTGAGGGTGGCCTCGTTTTCTCGCTTTGTCGTCGTGAGTCTGAGAAATCCTCATCTGCCAACAGGAGTTGTATGTCCTCAAACATTTCTTCGAGGAAAATTTGTTGGAAAAGGAAACGGCCTATGGTCCTCTGCTAACGCCAGCATTTCATCTATGAGGGCAGATGGGGTTCTGTCTCCCAGACTATCCAGGTGTAGAAGCCTGGAGGCGCGCTGCTGCGGGGAGAGGCCAAAGGTGCTGAGGGGGAGGTTTTTTAGAGCGAGGTATTTACCTTCCTTCGGTGGGTTGTGCATGAGGTCGTCCACCCTGGCCGCGGTTTCTTCATTGAGCGTGCTCACGACGTGGTAGAACGTAGTGTCTGATGTGATGTGTCGGAGGTGAAACTGCGCTTCCGCCTGCCTGAACCAAATGCGTGGGCGATGCGTCCAGAAGGGGGGAAGTTTCACCGTGACCATGTTAATTGCTGCAGAATCCATCTCTGGAGGCTCACTGGGGTCACCAATGTAGCGGCTGCTACACAGATTGAAACTAACCACGACTGTGAAGGGGGTGTCAACGAATTGTTTTATTAAAACTTCACGCACGTCCCATTAAAGGTGGCGTGAGCTCAGCCCTTGCGTCAGCGGTGACGTCACCACGCTCGCCCAAGGCGTGTGCTTTGTTCAAACCCACGTGGCATGGAGGTCCTCCGAAGGCGCCATCTTCTTGCTGCTGGCACGGTGGAACAAACGGGGCCGGTTGGCCATGAGGATGTGCACCGCCACAGATCTATTTGTGCAAAACGAAATGAAAATTTATTGTCATGCACAAGAACACTCCAGAGCTGCATTGCTATTCTTACATGTTGCAACCATACAGGTACATAAGATGCACCAACTGCCATAGAATGAGTTACATTACCACAGAAAGCCATGAAACAGAAAAACGAGAATAAATAGAAAAAAATAAATATTTGTAGTTGCAATTAATGCAAAAAATAATGTTTCACTAGTCCAAACAGATCTTTTGGTTATCTCAGAGTAATTCAGGATTAGCGTGTTTCATTGCAATGAACGTCAACGGGAAAACATTGGGATTGAAAGATTGTGGATGTAGGATATCAGTGAACCCAGGCCATCACTGCAGGAGTCATTCAGGCCGGTGTCCTGGGACCACCCAACTGTGGCGTCATTGAGCTTCCTCCTGATCACAAGATCAGGAATTGCACATTCACTGACGGTGCACAATGTCCAATCTCATTCACAACTCCTCAGCAGGTGAAGCACCCCATGCCTGCATGTCCCAGATAGCATGGACACTCACACCACACTGACTACATCTGAGAGCTTCTCCCTCTCCACGGATGCTGCCTGATCCACCTCTTCTTCCAATAACATCTTGCTGTTTACTGGCGTTCCCGGCACTGAGATCCCACCATCATTCAACATAATATCCCAACTGCTGTACTTGGTACTTTGATTTATGAAAGCCAGTGTTTCAAAAGCTCTCTATGATGCAATCTACTGTGAAACAACCTATCAGGAACTATGTCCTATCGGACTCTACAATGTCCTACCGTTTACAGTCTAAGTCTTACCCTGGTTTCTCCTCCCAAAGTAATACACCTCACATTTGTCCCCATTAAATTCCATCTGTCATTTTGCAACCCATTTTTCCAGCTTTGGAAGCCTTCCATGCTGTCCACTGCACCAATATTATCTGCAAGATTGCTGATCCAATTTATGACATTATTGTCCAGATTGTTGATATAGGTGACAATCAACAATTAATACATTACCAATCCCTGAGGCTTCATTAACCAGATGCTTAGCCCCTGGGACAATGCTGCAGATGATGATTGATTCACCAGATGGCCTGAAACCTTGTCAGTCCTGGGCCCACTTCCCAAATCTCCCACCATCAGGGAAGGCAGAGGGAGCACCACCACCTGCAAGTTCACCTCTGAGTCCCCCACCAGCACCAGCCCTTTGTCACAACTGCTTTTGGAACCCCCTCCCCAGCAACACTGGGGCAAAGCAAACTCCCTTTCGCACAGTGCAGACCCATTGGGGTATGGGGCAGCAATGACTAACTTTCACCCTGGTCACATCCTCTTCTCACTGTCCCTTTACACAGAAGTCCAACACCTCAAGAGAAGAACAGAAGAATTACTTTCCAACAGCTATCAGGCTCTTGATCCTCCCCATTACCCCAACCATAAACTATTCAGACACCAAAAGGTTTGTCTGAACCATTACTTTATTTTTGCTACTAAATATTTATCTATCCTTAATGTTTATCTGTTTAATGTTATGGCACATGGTGATAATTTAATGAATTATACTGTAATTGGTGCATCTTACGTGACTGCAGCAAATAAGAATTTTGGTGCATTCTACTTTTAGATTTGACAATAAAGCTTTATGGAGAGGGAAGAAACCTAATCCTCTCCCTCAATTTTTGAAAATGGCAATGCCCGAGATTGCAACGGCCACTTCAGCCCCATAAAACGGTAAGATTCCCTACACTGCACATATTGTTTAAGATTGTCAAATACTCCAGATAACAGAAACACAATAGAGATTTTCAAACAAGAGGATGAGTGGTTTTAACTTGCTGAAGTAAGAGAGCCAATTTACAGTAAATTGTTGAGCGGATTGTTTGAGACACGTGGGAGGCAAACAGAAGCGATGCGGGAGAAGGCAGAAGCACAGCATGTGGGCTGGCATTGGAATTAGACTTAAGAATGAATCCCTTCAGACCTGTGCTCCCAACGATCTTTCTCTTAAATGTTAAGATTGCGCATGGGACTCTTATTTCGAAGTAAGTGCATTCATTCTCTCTTTGTGCCAGACACTCATTAATACAGTTTAAGTTAGTACACTGGGCCCACTATTCCAAAGTCCAATTGGCTAAATTCTATTCTAATCTCTCCTAAATGTGATGAATATATAACTGAAGAAGGTCAATCTGTACCATATGTTCTGGTTATCTCCTTCCCTTTCCAATTTTTGGGAAGGGGTATTTCGCAACTTGTCTTTAGTTCTTAAGATTACTTTGACTCCAATCCTTCTCTTGCTCTTTTTGGAATAAGTGGGCCTACCATGTAGTTGGCCTCACCTCCCTTATCACTAGAAGGGCCATATTAATGAGATGGAAAGATGCTGTCCCTCCCACTCACATTCAATGGTTGTCCGATTTGATGACATGCCTGACTTTGGAAAAAATTATATGTTCCAAGGCTGAAATGAATTTTAAATTTGTTTTTTTTATGGGGTTCATTTCTTAATTATTTTCAACATTTGTAAGGTTAGTTAACTTTTGATTTTATTTTTAATCCTATTGATTACCTTCCTTTTTTAAAATCAGGTAATGGACTGTTTATGTTTAACCAGTACCCCCTGAAGGGAGGGAGTTGATCATTAGTATCATGCTTTTTTAGGGTTTTTTTTATTCTCAATGAAACATAGGTTCTTAACACCATTTTTATTATTATATGTGATTTGTTAATACTTTATTATCATGTACCTATGTAACATTTACTTGATGAAACCAATAAAAATATTGAAAAAGAAATGTAAGACCTTAAGAGAAGAAAATGGATTATAGGTATACCCCACTTTATGAAACTAGAGCGTTTGTACAGAACCTTTTGTAAGCCAAAATGGTGTAAAGCAAAGAAGTGATTACCATTAATTTCATGGTATAACATTTTTGAGTGTTCCCAGACCCAAAAAATAGCCTACCAAATCATACCAAATAACACATAAAACATACAAATATCCTACCAAATCATACCAAATAACACATAAAACATATAAATATCCTACCAAATCATACCAAATAACACAACATAAAAATAACCTACCAAATCATACCAAATAACACATAACATAAAAATAACCTACCAAATCATACCAAATAATACATAACATAAAAATAACCTACCAAATCATACCAAATAATACATAACATAAAAATAACCTACCAAATCATACCAAATAACACATAACATATAAATAACTTACCAAATAACACATAAAACATACAAATAACCTACCAAATCATACCAAATAACACATAACATAAAAATAACCAGGAAAATGATGACAAGCTGGTTCTGATCACAGGATTCCTTAAGACAATTACCCAGAGAGATTCAGATTCAGGTTTATTGTCAGAGTACAGACATGACATCACATACAACCCTGAGATTCTTTTTCCAGCAGGGTGAGAGAAAATTAGCACTTTTTGCTAATGCTAAAAAAACTGTACACAATGTACAAATGTAAATAAATAAATAAGTAAATAGATTCAAAACAGACCACGAAATTAAACAAATATAGGAAGCATGGACTATGAAGAAGATTTTCAAAGCTTCCAGTGGGATCAGCTGGAAATTGAGCCAGTAAATGGCTGATGGAATTTAATGGAGATAAATGTGAGGTGTTGCACTTTGGAAGAGCGAATCAGGGTAGGATGTACACAGTAAATGGAAGGCCATTGAGGAGTGCAGAGGTGCAAAGAAGTCTGGGAATACAGATACATTGTTCCCTGAAGGTGGTGTCGCATGTGGACAGGGTTGTAAAGAAAGGTTTTGGCATCTTAACCTTTATAAATCAAAGTATTGAGTATAGAAGTTGGAATGTTATGTTGAAGTTATTTAAGTCATTGGTGAGACCATTGTGTGCAGTTCTGGTTGCCCAGCAGCAGGAAGGATATCAACAAGATTGAAAGAGTGCAGAGAAGATTTACTAAGATGTTGCTGGGTCTTCAGGAGTTGAGTTACCAAGAAAGGTTAAACAGGTTAAGACTATACTCCTTGGAATGAAGGAAAATGAGGGAAGACTTGATAGAGGCTTACAAAATTATGAAGGGTATAGACAAAGTAAATGTGAGTAGGATGTTTCCACTTAGATTGGGGGAGATAAATATGAAAGGCCATAGCTTTAGACTGAAAGGGGAGAGGTATAAGGGGAAAGTTTTTCACTCAGAGAGTGTTGGGAGTGTGGAATGAGCTGCCATCTGATGTGGTGAATGTGGGCTTGATCTTGAGTTTTAAGAATAAATTGGATAAATGCATGGATAGGCAAGATGTGGAGGGTTTTGGAATGAGACCAGGTCAGTGGGACTAGTTATTTTTATTGGACAGCAAAGACCAGAAGGATTAAATGGCCTGTTTTTCTATGCTGTAATGTTCTATGGTTCTAATTCGACTGTGCAATACAAAAATCAATAAAGTGCAAAAATAAAAGTCCAGTCCCTGATTGAGTTTGTTGTTGTGGAGTCTGATGGTGGAGAAGGAGCAGCTGTCCCTGAAGCTGGTCGAGCGAGTCTTGTGGCATCTCTAACTCTTTCCTGATGGCATCAGTGAGAACAGAGCATGTGCTGGGTGGTATGGATCTCAAGCTCCTGATTCACTCCCCTGAAGGCAGCCCGCACATCATCCGTGGATACGGACAGGATGGGATTATCGGGAAGTGGGGGTGCAGAGGGATGGTTCTTCCCTGTTACTCTGGTCAAATCACGCATAGAAGGCATTGAGATCCTCTGGGAGTGAAGCTTTGCCATCTGCAGAGGGAGAGCAGTGGATCTGTGGAATTCTTTGCCAAAGAAAGTAGAAGAGGCTGCCTCATGGTTGGGTAATTTGAGTGCTCAGGCATGCAGAAGGTAGCGAACATAGCCGGGTCCATCAGAGGCTCTGATCTCTCATCCACTCCAGTCATCTATTTAAGGCGCTGCCTCAAGAAGGCTGCCAACACATATACTTTATAAGTGGGATGAAAAACTAGTGCAATATAGAAAAATGCAGAGAACAAAACAAAGGACTCTACATCACCTTTGTTGACCTCACCAAAGCCTTCGACACCGTGAGCAGGAAAGGGCTTTGGCAAATACTAGAGCGCATCGGATGTCCCCCAAAGTTCCTCAACATGATTATCCAACTGCACGAAAACCAACAAGGTCGGGTCAGATACAGCAATGAGCTCTCTGAACCCTTCTCCATTAACAATGGCGTGAAGCAAGGCTGTGTTCTGGCACCAACCCTCTTTTCAATCTTCTTCAGCATGATGCTGAACCAAGCCATGAAAGACCCCAACAATGAAGACGCTGTTTACATCCGGTACCGCACGGATGGCAGTCTCTTCAATCTGAGGCGCCTGCAAGCTTACACCAAGACACAAGAGAAACTTGTCCGTGAACTATTCTTTGCAGACGATGCCGTTTTAGTTGCCCATTCAGAGCCAGCTCTTCAGCGCTTGATGTCCTGCTTTGCGGAAACTGCCAAAATGTTTGGCCTGGAAGTCAGCCTGAAGAAAACTGAGGTCCCCACCATGATTACCAGCCCCCCCACATCTCCATCGGGCACACAAAACTCAAAACGGTCAACCAGTTTACCTATCTCGGCTGCACCATTTCATCAGATGCAAGGATCGACAATGAGATAGACAACAGACTCGCCAAGGCAAATAGCGCCTTTGGAAGACTACACAAAAGAGTCTGGAAAAACAACCAACTGAAAAACCTCACAAAGATAAGCGTGTACAGAGCCGTTGTCATACCCACACTCCTGTTCGGCTCCGAATCATGGGTCCTCTACCGGCACCACCTACGGCTCCTAGAACGCTTCCACCAGCGTTGTCTCCGCTCCATCCTCAACATCCATTGGAGCGCTTACATCCCTAACGTCGAAGTACTCGAGATGGCAGAGGTCGACAGCATCGAGTCCACGCTGCTGAAGATCCAGCTGCGCTGGATGGGTCACGTCTCCAGAATGGAGGACCATCGCCTTCCCAAGATCGTGTTATATGGCGAGCTCTCCACTGGCCACCGTGACAGAGGTGCACCAAAGAAAAGGTACAAGGACTGCCTAAAGAAATCTCTTGGTGCCTGCCACATTGACCACCGCCAGTGGGCTGATATCGCCTCAAACCGTGCATCTTGGCGCCTCACAGTTTGGCGGGCAGCAACCTCCTTTGAAGAAGACCGCAGAGCCTACCTCACTGACAAAAGGCAAAGGAGGAAAAACCCAACACCCAACCCCAACCAACCAATTTTCCCCTGCAACCGCTGCAATCGTGTCTGCCTGTCCCGCATCGGACTTGTCAGCCACAAACGAGCCTGCAGCTGACGTGGACTTTTTACCCCCTCCATAAATCTTCGTCCGCGAAGCCAAGCCAAAGAAGATAGAAGTTCACCAGTACTGCACCATCTGCTCAACATTTGGAAGAAGATTGATGTAGAAAGGAAAAAAAACAAATTACCAACTACCAAAATTATTATTGACGCAAAATCAACTAATCCCTTTCACAATAGATAACCTTTCCTTTAGAGAATGGGAGAGAAAAGGGATTAAAAGAATAGAAAATTGTTTTTTGGGAAATAATTTATTATCATTTGAACAAATGAAGTAGAAATATGGAATAACTCACGGTACAATGTTTGCATACCACCAACTGAAATCCTACTTAAAGGACAAATTGGGAAGCAGACTGAGATTACCAGAAGGAAGCAGCTTTGAATATGTGATTACAGACACAATGATAATTAAAAGATTTGTAATAAACATGTACATCAAGCTGCAAGAGAAAGAGAACAATGAAATTAGCTGTAAACCCAAACAAAAGCGGGAACAAGATCTAAACATAAAGATAAAAAATGAAAATTGGGAAAAGCTATGCTCCGGAACTATGAGAAATACAATAAACACGAGGTTACGCATGATGCAATATAATTGGTTACACAGGCCCCAGAAGTTAAATAAATGGGATCCAACATTATCAGACAGATGTTTTCGCTGTAAGAAGGAAATAGAAACAACAGAACATGCAATTTGGGCATGTGAGAAAGTGGAAAAGTTTTGGGAAGATCTAAATCAGATTTTAAATAAAATCACAAAAAGCAACATATCAAAAAATCCAGAGATCTTTCTTCTAAGTAATATAAAAAGTAAAGAATTAGGCCTCAAACTGGATGAAACACAAAAAAGATTTATTATGATAGCCTTAGCAGTAGCAAAAAAATGTATAATGTCAACTTGGAAATCAGAAGAGAGCCTGAGTGTAGAGCAATGGTACATGGAAATGAATAAATGTATTCCATTCAAAAAAATAACATAATAAAAAAATAAAGTCACATTATTTGAACAAATTTGGGAACCGTACATGGAACACAACAGAGAGGGCCTACCATGGACCTCCACCCCCTAAAATGACAGAATGAGAAGAAGACAAAATGAACTGACCCAGTGTGTAAAGGTAGATGACACAATTTTGTTGTTTATTTTCATTGTGTGATGACATTGTTTAATGGGTTTATTGTTTTGTACATGTTGAACGTTTAGTGGGTAGGGAGGGGGGTGGGAAGGAGGGAGGGAAGGGAGGGGGGAAAAGGGGAGAAAATGACACTGTGTATATTCAAGAGGGAAATGTTTGTGTGTATTTTGATTAATATGGTTCATAGTGTGAAAAATAAAAAAATTTAAAAAAAAGGCTGCCAACATCATAAAGGACCCCTGATCACAACCTCTTGTCACTGCACATTCGGGGGGGGGGGGGGGGGAAGATACAGAAAGGTGAAGACCAGCACCTCTAGGGTCAAGAACAGTTTCTTACCAACAGCTATCAGACTTTTGAACATCTGTGCAAGAAATGTTATGATGATTGACACCAAACTTGTGAAAGAAAATTTGTGCTGACAGCTAGTTGACCAACAGCCTGCTTTAATGCAGCATCATTCAGTGAAGCTAAGCCTTTTCCAAAGTCAAGGATGGTGAGAGTGGTTATTGATGCATTCTTCTTCAAATTATTTAGAAACTAAATTGTAGCTTGAACCATGGATCAATGCTTATTGACACTTTCTCCTTAACGTTAGATAAAACTTTAATACAATAAAATATAATAGTTCTCGTGAGTTTATCCAACATCCTGGTGCGAGAAAGTGACAAACAAGATGTGCTCCACACCAGGGTCATGCCTAGCGCGGAATGCCACACTGACCACCGGCTGGTTCGCTGCAAGCTCAACCTTCACTTCAAGCCAAAGCCCAGGAACAATAAAGCCCCCAGAAAGAGGTTCAATGTTGGAAAACTGCAGTCAGACGAAGCGAGAGGAAACTTCCAGGCAAACCTCAAAGCAAAGCTCGACGTTGCAACCCGCCTCACGGACCCGTCCCCTGAAACCCTCTGGGATCAGTTGAAGGCTACCATACTGCAATCCACTGAAGAGGTACTGGGCTTCTCCTCCAGGAAAAACAAGGACTGGTTTGACGAAAACAGCCAGGAAATCCAGGAGCTGCTGGCAAAGAAGCGAGCTGCCCACCAGGCTCACCTTACAAAGCCGTCCTGTCCAGAGAAGAAACAAGCCTTCCGTCGCGCATGCAGCCATCTTCAGCGCAAACTCCGGGAGATCCAAAATGAGTGGTGGACTAGCCTCGCCAAACGAACACAGCTCAGCGCGGACATTGGCGACTTCAGGGGTTTCTACGAGGCTCTAAAGGCTGTGTACGGCCCCTCACCCCAAGTCCAAAGCCCGCTGCGCAGCTCAGACGGCAAAGTCCTCCTCAGCGACAAGATCTCCATCCTCAACCGATGGTCAGAACACTTCCAATCTCTTTTCAGTACCAACCGCTCAGTCCAAGATTCCGCCCTGCTCCAGCTCCCTCAACAGCCCCTAAGGCTAGAGCTGGATGAGGTTCCCACCCTGGATGAGACATATAAGGCAATCGAACAACTGAAAAGTGGCAAAGCAGCAGGTATGGATGGAATCCCCCCAGAAGTCTGGAAGGCTGGCGGCAAAACTCTGCATGCCAAACTGCATGAGTTTTTCAAGCTTTGTTGGGACCAAGGTAAACTGCCTCAGGATCTTCGTGATGCCACCATCATCACCCTGTACAAAAACAAAGGCGAGAAATCAGACTGCTCAAACTACAGGGGAATCACGTTGCTCTCCATTGCAGGCAAAATCTTCGCTAGGATTCTACTAAATAGAATAATACCTAGTGTCGCTGAGAATATTCTCCCAGAATCACAGTGCGGCTTTCGCGCAAACAGAGGAACCACTGACATGGTCTTTGCCCTCAGACAGCTCCAAGAAAAGTGCAGAGAACAAAACAAAGGACTCTACATCACCTTTGTTGACCTCACTAAAGCCTTCGACACCGTGAGCAGGAAAGGGCTTTGGCAAATACTAGAGCGCATCGGATGTCCCCCAAAGTTCCTCAACATGATTATCCAACTGCACGAAAACCAACAAGGTCGGGTCAGATACAGCAATGAGCTCTCTGAACCCTTCTCCATTAACAATGGCGTGAAGCAAGGCTGTGTTCTCGCACCAACCCTCTTTTCAATCTTCTTCAGCATGATGCTGAACCAAGCCATGAAAGACCCCAACAATGAAGACGCTGTTTACATCCGGTACCGCACGGATGGCAGTCTCTTCAATCTGAGGCGCCTGCAAGCTCACACCAAGACACAAGAGAAACTTGTCCGTGAACTACTCTTTGCAGATGATGCCGCTTTAGTTGCCCATTCAGAGCCAGCTCTTCAGCGCTTGACGTCCTGCTTTGCGGAAACTGCCAAAATGTTTGGCCTGGAAGTCAGCCTGAAGAAAACTGAGGTCCTCCATCAGCCAGCTCCCCACCATGACTACCAGCCCCCCCACATCTCCATCGGGCACACAAAACTCAAAACGGTCAACCAGTTTACCTATCTCGGCTGCACCATTTCATCAGATGCAAGGATCGACAATGAGATAGACAACAGACTCGCCAAGGCAAATAGCGCCTTTGGAAGACTACACAAAAGAGTCTGGAAAAACAACCAACTGAAAAACCTCACAAAGATAAGCATATACAGAGCCGTTGTCATACCCACACTCCTGTTCGGCTCCGAATCATGGGTCCTCTACCGGCACCACCTACGGCTCCTAGAACGCTTCCACCAGCGTTGTCTCCGCTCCATCCTCAACATCCATTGGAGCGCTCACACCCCTAACGTCGAGGTACTCGAGATGGCAGAGGTCGACAGCATCGAGTCCACGCTGCTGAAGATCCAGCTGCGCTGGATGGGTCACGTCTCCAGAATGGAGGACCATCGCCTTCCCAAGATCGTATTATATGGCGAGCTCTCCACTGGCCACCGTGACAGAGGTGCACCAAAGAAAAGGTACAAGGACTGCCTAAAGAAATCTCTTGGTGCCTGCCACATTGACCACCGCCAGTGGGCTGATAACGCCTCAAACCGTGCATCTTGGCGCCTCACAGTTTGGCGGGCAGCAGCCTCCTTTGAAGAAGACCGCAGAGCCCACCTCACTGACAAAAGGCAAAGGAGGAAAAACCCAACACCCAACCCCAACCAACCAATTTTCCCTTGCAACCGCTGCAATCGTGTCTGCCTGTCCCGCATCGGACTGGTCAGCCACAAACGAGCCTGCAGCTGACGTGGACTTTTTACCCCCTCCATAAATCTTCGTCCGCGAAGCCAAGCCAAAGAAGAAACCCATTGTGCTTTCTGTTGCAGCTTGTTTGTCTCTCTGTATAAATATATGTACTTATATAAGTAGATTGCAGTCAGATAGCAGTGGAGACTACTACCTACTCTCTATGATATATCATGTTAAATAAAGTCAGAAACGATATTTGAGGTCTCTGATCAGTTAATTTTGTTGACAACCTCCCCTTAATACAGTCATCACAGATGGTTCCAATACTACAAAAGGACAGTTGCAAAGACACATTTCCATTTCATTCAGATAACTGAATGTTTATTATCTTTCTATACAGTATTTTGCATTTATGTTTCTTTTAATTTTGTAGATTACAATTTAAAATTTATTGTCAGAGTACAAACATGGCATCACATACATTCCCAGGGTTCTTTTTCCTGCAGGACATGGCAGAATTTCTACTTATCAGTTAAGTGGCTGTAAACTGTACTCAAGGAAAATGATAAGTATCCAAAAGAGAGAAATGTAAACAAACTGCAATACAGGAAAATAATAAATAATGTGCAAAGTAAGAGTCCTTAAAAGAGTCTCTGCTTGAGATTGTTGTTGAGTCTGATGATGGAGGGGTAGCAACTATCCCTGAACCTGGTCGTGCGAGTCTTGTGGCATCTCTCTTTCCTGAAGGCATCAGCGAGAACAGAGCGTGTTCCGTGTTGGTGTGAATCCTTGGTCATTGCTGCAGTTCTCCGACGGCAGTGCTCCATGTAGATTTTCTTGATGGTGGAGAGAGTTTTGCCTGTGATGTACTGAGCTGTGTCCACTACCTTTTGTAGAGCTTTCCGCTCAGAGGCATTGGTGTCCCCATACCAGGCTGTGATGCAGCTGGTCAGCACACTTCCCACTACACATCTGTAGAAATTTGCCGGGGTTTCCTATATCATACTGAGCCTCTGCAATCTCCTGAAAAAGGAGCTTTCTTCACAATTAAATTAGTATTTGTGTCCATGAAAGGTCCTCCGAGGTAGCGATTCCCAGGAATTTAAATTTGATTACCCTCTGCTCTTCTGATCCCCCCAATGATCGTATCTATCAGGTTTTCCTTTCCTCAAGTCTACAATCGGTTCCTTTGGTCTTGGCGACATTGAGTGCGATCTCCCTCCTGTATGCTGGCTTATCATCCCTTTTTTTTAATACAGACCACTACCGGGGTATCATAGCAAATTGGTAAATGGCGTTGTTGCACTGAGCCACACAGTCAGAGGTGTAAAGTACTACTGTATTGTTCTTACAAAAAAAGATAACTTGTTCAGCTGCAGCCATCAAGAATTACAGTGTTTTTTTTTGTACATTGTACAATGTGTATGACAATCAACTTATTATCATACCCAAGGCCGGTAATGAGATTAGTGGAGTCAAGGATCACGTAAAAAGCTGCAAAGTAGATAATGATAATGTTTATCGTTATCTAGTATACAATGTGTATAAGCACCAAAATTCTTACTTGTTGCAACTGAACAGGTAAAAACAGCAATAATATACTTTTTAAAGATAGACAATAGTAAAGATTTATAGATAAGTCAGAGCAGTCCCTGATTAGTTCGAGACTCTGATAGCAGCGAAAAGGTATTGTTCTTGAAACGAGAAGTGCTGAACTTCTTCCCAAAGGTAGCAGTGAGAAAAGGTTGTGTCCAGGGTGATGGGGGTACTCGATGTTGGGTGGAGTCAGAGCCTCAATCTGCCATGACTTCAGTGACTGGTGAGGAGGCTTGATGGGCAGAGGGGTCTGCTGTGGTTGTCATTCTTACCACTTTCTTCTACACAGGCCATTCGTGTTCTCCCCATTCCTAGCTGGAACCACCAGCACAGATCACATCCCAACTCCAGATTAATTTACCATCTGTTCCCATTTATGGGAGAAGAGAGAAGGAAATTAACTTCAGGGGGCCTGCGTCTTGCAGTTGAGGAACCCACACAGGCTGCAGGCCATTGGTGGCTTGAAGTCAAAGGATTCATATCAGGCTGCAGCCTGCTGGAGACTGGCTCATTGGAACCAGGTATCAGAACGGAGGTTCAATAGGGTGCTGAGGGCAAGAAGGGCTCCCCAAAGGCCCTGGTTACTGAAGGCTTCCTCATTGTGGCAGAGGTTTGGATCTGGGCTCAGGATGCCAATGGTTTGAATTGAACTGGAGTCTTGTGTGGCTGCAGAGGCTGCAGGAGTGCTGGAGGAAAATCCACGGACACTCAGCAACTCTTTTGCTTCTCTTTCTCTGATTGTAATAGGGGCAGGACAATGGACATGGCAAATCTTTGTCTGCCATATGGTAGACTAAAAGAAATTTTGTGTAATATTACATATCTGTTTAATTACTTGACAAAACATAGTTTCTGATCTGAAATGGTCTCCAGCCAATCACTTTCTGGGAAACCTTAAGGCCCATCCCTTTATTAGCTTGGTTGGTTGGGTGGCCTCTGTGTCATGGCTAATTGATGGAGGTCTGATTCAGATCGAGTGAGTAGTTTGGTTTTTGAGGGATGGTGTGTTTTCTCTGTGTCATCCTGTGCCCACAAACAGAGGAGGAAGCCATCAGTCCCTTGAGCCTGCTTTACAGGAATATGAGAAGGCTACGCAGATCAAATCCTGGCTGTTTGTTCTGCACTAATTAAAGAGGAAATTTCCAGAGCTTTGGGCCCCCGCAACTGAAGGCATCTGGGGTAATAAGTGCTCTTTGGACAGTGAGAGAGGCAAAGGTGCTCTGTAGGGGTGGTCATTTTCTCTCCATTATTATCTCTACTGTATTCAAGGGATAAGTGACCTAGTCTTTTTCATTTTTTTCATGATACACTGACATTCTCATTTCTGGGGCTAGGCTTTCAAATCTCTGTCTCCTCTCCAACATAAAGGCCTGGAAATGTGCATAGTAATGCAACTGTATTTTAGCCACACACACACAGACACACACACACACACACACACACACACACACACACACACACACACACACACACACACACACACACACACACACACACACACACACACACACACACACACACACACACACCTTGCTGGCTCAGATCTGCCTCTTTTGGAGTAATCACTAGTTGATAGTTTGCCTCTGACCTGCCAAGATATGCCTCACCTCCTCCCAAATACTATCATTTCCCACATTTCTGCGGGGAGTTCTTCCACCAATCAATTGTTCTTCAAATGTTGATATGGTCACAACATTTCATTGGAAGTGGCTTCAGCTTGGATTATGCTGGCTCCCTTCTCTCTTTTCTTAAATAAAATGACATATTCTACAAATTTCAACTTGGTGTGTTCTTGATTCTGAGGGTTAATCATTAATGTAAATAGGCAACAGAAGTGATTCCAACACTTGCACAACACTTTTGGGCACTTTCTTCCATTGGTAACTGTCTCCTATCACTGTACCTCTGGTTCAATTGTTTTTCTTATTTGAAAAAAAAGACCCTCATTTGTACAAAATAATTTTTATTTATTTTATTTTTATAGATATAATACTTGTCCTGAATATGTATCATTTGTCTGTGTGTGTGTTCATGTCTGGTTGTGTGTGTGTTCATGTCTGGTTGTGTGTCTGTATGTTTTGCACCGAGGACCGTAGAAAGCTGTTTCATTGAGTTGTATTTGTACAATTAGATGACATAGACCTAACTTGTAAGCATTGGCAGGGCAACGCCTCTCCTAACATGAATGCATTAGAATGTTTGAAGTGACTATTGTTACTTTACTCTCTGTGGAAGCAAATTTTGAATGATTTAAGTAACGTAGTTTTTGGAAATCTTTTCAGCTGCTGGAGATTGAACTGGCTGGAGGGGTATCAGGTATCGGGATGCGAGGAGGTGCTGAGGGCACTGAAGGGTTCCTGACTGTGTTGGAGGTTCGGATCTGGAGCTTGGGTTGCCAATGGTTTGGACTGGACTCTGTGTGGCTGCAGGGTCCGTGGAAGCACTGAAGCCGAATCTACAGATTCGGTGTAGGGAGAGAATTCTCTTTTGCTTCTCTCTCTCTCTCTCTGTGTCTAATTGTAAGAGGTGCTTGAGTAATTCCTGCCGGTGGCATATCTGTCTACCTTGCAGCAGGCAAAAATAAATTTCATGTAGTATGACACTGTTTTATTACTATAAATGGAATCTTGAACTTTGGGTAGTTAACATTCCAAAGGGATGGAGTAAATTACATTCACAAGAGTTAACGATCTTCTCGTGAATGAAATTAAATATCAATAAGTAATCCAATGATCAAAAGAAGATGGGGTGAGTGAGAAACAAATATGACGGCGTAATGTAAACAGGACATGATGTCACTGCAAGTGGTCTATCTGCTATCATTGCTCTGGAGGCTTTCTTCAATGCGATTGCGGTATAAAATATACGTACAGATTATTGAAAGAAAATGTAATGTTTAAAGAAACTGAAGGGATATTGAATATAATTTATAGGAACAACAAGATAAATATTTTGAAATCTATATCCATAAAGTTGATTGATGATTGACGGGCGCGAGTAAAACAAAATGGCGACGGGCTATTCGGATTGGATGACTGATCCGCATAAACATGGCGGTTCGGTTGCCAGTATCGGATGTGACGTAGTGTTGAAGACGGTTCGTCTTGGACTGAACTTTTGTCAGTATTTAGTCAGTTTTAAATTGTTTTGCGCAGCTGATGTTGATCAGCGAGGAAAAAGAGAAAGCCAACTGACAGGAGAACTGCAGGAAGGGGAGAAAAAAAACTTCTACGGGAAAGTAATTTTCCTTGTCGGCAGTTAATGCATTATGTCGCTTTCGATGCTATCATCTTCCATTATAATTTAATACCCTGATATTGTCGATATCTATTTTAAATGGACGATTATTGTGTATCATCAAAATTAACTACGTTTGTGGCTCTATCGCCATTTTGAGGGGCATCCTTCCCCATTTTGAGTGGCATAGTCTCAACACCTTCCTAACGAAAGGTCTCGGACCCGAATGGTTAGCCCTGTTTCTCTTACCGCCAGTGGAGTCTGACCAGAGGAACGAGTCCATTATTTCCCTTATATTTAATTTCAGATTTCCAGCACCTTTGCGGTTTATTTTTCCTTCCCTTCCCCTCCTCCGGTTGATGGGAGGGGGCGGATAGCCATTTTGAGGGGCAGTCTGTCAGTCAACGTGAATGGCAGGCGACGGTTGAAGGGAGGGGGCGGAGTCAACGGCTCCAGCAGCGCCAGCAACAAAGATGGCGGCGGAGGGACGAGGCAACAACAACAACAAGCAGAGCAGCTGGAATCTCAGGCCTGGGGCCTAGGGGAAGAGGGGGTACAGACCCTTGAAGCCGCCCAGGCAGCGAAAAAAACGAGACAATTATATCCTTGCTGATCTGGGGAGAAGGGAAGGTTTGGGGGCAAGGGGTGGAAGGTATGTTGGAGGTGATATTTTGTGTTTGCCTGGTTAACCAATGATTGTCAATGTGCATCAACTTGGGCTGTGGGCTGAGGGTCATGGTCTGGCCCCAAGATCGTCAGCCCAGGGGCTGGCATGGTCACTTCTGGTCTGGCTTACTTCAGATTCCTGGTCCAGGAACTGTTGCCATGGGTGTTGGGGTAATAGGCTTGGTGATGTGCTCTCTGGAAAGGGTTGGTGGTCATGGCTTGTCAGTGATGGTCCCCTCCTCCTGCCCCTTCAGTGTCACAGGGGGGATGGGCTGAAATGCCCACTTGGCCTTCTTTTGCGTGTTTTGACCGAAAGTGTCATCACAGGCAATTGGCTGGAGAGGTTGGTGAAGTGCCTTCAGGCCGTCTGGGATGGTTGATGGATTAACTTCATATCTGATGCTTGCCTGCTTCCAGCATGGGACGTTGATCGATGGGGTGGCTGGCTGGCTCTTTGGAAGGACCTGGCAAGCTCACCAGCTGTTGCCAGTTGCCTGCACTTCCTAATCAAGGATTTGGCGGGTGGGCTTGCGGATCTCTTCTGTCCTTGTGGGAGAGGCTAGCAGATACCCCATCTGCAGTGTCCCCAATTCCTGTTCATGGATAAATGGCGCTGAATTGGGTCAAGGGGTTGGCCTCTCCAGAGGTCACTTGCTGTTCACTAGTGACAGCACAGCCCTTCTTGTCCTGGGAGTGTCACCATTAAAAGGCTGGCTGGCAGGTTGTGCTAGGTTTGGCTAGCCTTCTGGAGTGGACAATAGGGTCGCTTCCTGTCTGACCACTTCCTGGTGTTGAGGGGGTAGTGGTTTCTCTGGATGAATCTTCTTGGTGATCTGGAAGGTATGCATCACTGTCTCAGGACATGGTTTGCACTGTAATGGTAAATTTCAGTCAGCAAGGTAATCCTAATTGGCATAAATTGCAGATGGTTCAGTCCAGGAAATGGTAGCTAATTCATAGGCAGGCAGACAGACAGGCACACGAACAAAGTATTTAGGCCAGGTCTTTGATTATGGGAGTCTCTTGTGTACATTTTGACTTGTGCCTGTTCCTGGGAGCTACTGAAATGCATTGAATTATATACATAATGAACACAGGGAGTTCCCACATGCAACAACCTGGCCTTGCAAGCTGCAGGGTCCAACTGGCATCTCTGCAGGTGCGCAGGATTAAGGGACCTGAGTGTGCTGGTGTGTCAAAAATCCAGGAAAGAGGCACTGTCAATCATGTGGGGTCCATAATGCAGAGGCGAACAGACCAGGGAGGTGACAGCACTCCACTGGGACTGTCCCAATCTGAACATTGCTTCCTATCTCCAGATTGGGGAGAGGGTGCAGAACAGGTTTCCCTGGATGACGGGGTGGGGGTAGGAGGTGGTTTCCCCCAGAGCAGTGGAGCGGAGATTGATTGGGGTGAAGAAGGTGGGGGGTGCGGTGGGTTCGTGGTAGGTTGGGGAAATGGATCATCCATTGGCTATTGGGGACAGAGGAGTGGGGAATTGGACAGCTTTAAAATTCAAGGCAGAAGGTCCATAGTTATACAGAATAGAGACAAACTCTCTGGTCCATGCAAACAACTTTCTTGCTCAGCTTAAATGCTGGAGAACACAGCATCCATAGGAAGTAAAGGCCGGTTCAGATTTCGAGATGAAGGGCTCAGGTCTGAAATATCAACTGCCTTTTCCTTCCTATGGATGCTGCATGATCTGCTGAGTTTCTCTAGCACCTCTGTACCTCTATTTGCTCGCATTAGGCCTATATTCCCTTTAACCTTAAACCTGTACTGATACCTTTTAAACACTGATTGTAACCACTCTTACCACTTCCTGTGGCATCTTGTTTCACATACCCACCATCCTTTCTGTGTTGGATCCTCTTTTAATCTTCTCCCTCCTGCCTTAATCCTGTCTCCTCCAATTTTAGACTCCCTTGCCCTGAGGACAAAGATCAATTGTTCACCTTATCCATGCCCCTTGTGATATCATAAACCTCTCTTTTGTTCACGCCTCAATCCCCAACTCTCCAGGGAAAACCATCTTGGCTGAGCCAACCTCTCCTCGTAATTCAAGCCCCCTCCCCAGTCTTGGTAACATCTGTGTGAGTCTTTTCTGCACCCTCTCTACCTTAATGATATCGTACAGTGTGGTGACTGACTGCAATTAATACCTCAAATGTGGTCCAGTGGTGGGGAAGGGGCCTTGTCAGAGGGAGAGGGAGGAGCAGGTCAGGGCCACAGAATAGGGAACATGATAGGTAAGCAATGGTGCAGGGCAAATGAGCTGACAGAATGACTCCAGACTGGAAGGGCTGAATGGGTGGCACCTCTGCCACAACAGTTGGCCCCTCTCTCAGCTGCCACCAACTTCTCCCACAAAGCCATGGTGTGTTGCCATCTGCCCCCTTTCTCCACTCTACCCTCCATTTTCCTCCACAATTATTAACCCCTTTCTCTCTGACTCCCTGTAGTTTGGTGAAGACTCTGAATCCCTGAAACGACTGGCCTGCTTCTCTGGGTGCTCGCATTCACCAGTCTTGTGCAGTTTTTGGACAAAGCCAGGGTCATCCTTGGAACTGAGGTAGATGAGAGGAGGAGGTTAAGAGGTTAAAGTCCAATGGCTAAAGGATGTTCACAGTCCCAGGTTGACGCAGTAGAGAAACTGGCCCTTCAACACAATGTCCATCTGCCTGTTCCAGGTCCATACCTTCTTGCCTCCCCTATTTAAGTCTCCATACTATTTAGATGCAGTAATTGGGTCACGTTCCAGGTTATTGTCATATGTACCAAGATACCATGTGTGCTGAAAGCAAATCAATCTAAACATATCCGATCACCACATTGTTGTCCAGATTGTGGATCTAGATGACAAGCTATGCTGGTCCCAGCACCGATCCCTGCAGCACACCACTAGTCACAGGCCTCCAGTCTGAGAAGTAATTGTCCACGGCCACTCACTGGCTTCTCCCACACAGCCAATGTTTTTGAATATTTTAATATGAGATTTCACATCCAAAGTACAGAGTACCTATGGATAGATGTTAAAATTCTCAAAGATACACTCCACTTAAAGTCACCAATGCCTGAAGAGGGTGCACAAAATCAGTGAACCGGTGTGGACTCGAAAGGCCAACATGGCCTGTTTCCGCTCCGTAAATGGTTATATGGTTATAATGCCGCTATAAAAATGTGACAGAAGTACAGTGCTACAGTGAGAGTGCTATCCATAAGTGCTCTGTGATTAGTAAGGGATTGCTTAAAGTGGTATATGAGGGGGGGGGAGTTTGAAAACCATTGTTTTAATTGTACCTAATTGACTCGTTATGTGTACGGTTTCATAACTCCAAAGGAAATTGGCCAATAACAATTTTTCTCAGAATATTTTAGTAACAATTGGATCGAGAGCAGTGTTTCTCAACCTTCCCTTCCCACTCACATGCCACTTGAACCAATTCCTCACCAATCAAAGCACTATTGGCATAGGGATTACTTAAGGTGGAATGTGAGTTTAAGGGCCCAGTTTGAAAACCACTGTTGTAGAGCAAAGACACTATCAGGTGACCAGTCCAGTACACAGGAGTGCCGAGGGAGCTCAGCGGGTCATGCAGCATCCATGGGTAGCACTGGGCAGTCGACATCTCCAGCCTCAGAACTGCCTGACAAAGGGCTGAGGCCCAATAATAGCGACTGCCTAAGCTTCCCGCGTGACCAGCTGGATTCCTCCATCGTCCGCAGACTCCTTGTTTTATTGGGATGAGTTTAATTAAAGGTGTCTGGTAGCAGTGGGTAAAGATGTACCTGGTAGTGCATGATCTCACACTCAGAAGGAGGGTGAAGACAGTGTGGCCCGGGGGTGGGTGAGCGGAGACATTTCACATGTTGGCTGCTTTTTGGGTGCATTGATGGATGGGAGGTTGGTTTGTGCAATGGTCTGATCTGTGTTCACAAATTTTGTGTCTACCAGCAATTACAGTGTGCTCCAGATGTTAACCACGCTTTGAAGCTTATCCCTTCCATTCCCCTTTATGTCACCCTCCTTTTACCTTGGACCAATGTCCTTTTATTAAAAAAATATTTACGACACATTCGAAGCCATTGAAACCCGTGGTGCCTGATTAACCTACCGATTTCTGGGAAAACAATCCTGGACTAGCCAACCTCTCCTTCAAGCCCCCTTCCCAGTTCTGGTAACATCTGTGTGAATCTTTATCGCACCCACTCTACCTTAACGACATTGTACAGTGTTTTTTGGGAGGGGAGGAGGAAGAAACTGAATCACTTAGGAAAAACTCGTGCAGGTCACGGGGGAATGTGTAAACTTACAGACAGCAGTGGATCTGAACCCTTTTTTAAATGTGTATCTCTGCAGTGGGAAAATAGTTTGACTTGCCTGCCCTATCGATGCCTCTTGTTACCTTGCATTCTTTTATCGTGTCACCCTACCCTGGCTTCCTTTGCTCCAGGGAACACAAGCCCAATCTATCTAATCTATTGCCATAATGAAAGTCCAACACTCCAGGCAGCATCCTGATGACTCTCCGAACGCAACCCCATCCTTCCCGCTCGTGGTGACCTGTACTTGGCACTCGGGACGTGGTCTCCTCTGCCAGTTTGGAAGAAGGGGACTCACAGCAGAGGCCTCTCAGCTCCAGAACCCAGACTGACACTGTGTGCATTGGCCCAGTGGTTGACCATGTGGACCAGTTTATTCAGAGGCGTTGGCTAGTAATCCACAGGTTGAATCTTGATGTAGGATTTTAAAAAAAAAGCAACACCTGTTGTTGACAACGAATACCCACCTTGTTGTAACGGCCCATTTAAGGACTGCTCCAGCACAAAACAATTCCCTTTTGCACCCTCGCTGTCACCAGAATTGGGCCCAGCTCTCCAGTTCTGACACAATTTTAATAGCATTGGTGTTTCCTATCTGGTGCTGTGTTCTGCTTCTGTTTAAGGAGGCTGATATTCCTGCTTCACCCCACCTCTTCTCTCATCAGGCCCTACCACTTCCCAAAGTTTACATGCCAATGCGTACACTGGCACATATCTATTTGGACTATGTACACTGACAATGTACATTCACATCTATTCCTGTCTCCTCTTGCCTCATTTTCACGTCTGTTCAGAAATCTGCAAGGAGCAAATTTTCCCCCAATATCAAAAAATCTTTAAAAGTGTCCCCAGTAGTGATCTTCTCCCTACACCTGTCCCTATCTCTGAAAAACCTCTGTTTCTTTTACTGGCTCTGCAATTTCACCCCCCCCCCCGCCCCACCCCATGTCAATGTAATCTACGTAAAGGAGAACCTTCATCCCCTCCCCCCAAATTATCGTGGATGGGGGTTTTGTGGGTGGTGAGTGTGAAGGGGATGTTGTGGCAGTGGTTGGGGGGGTGGGGGGGGAGGGGGAATCCTTGTGGGGGATTTCCAAATGGAGGAGGTGGCATCTATTGGCTGATGGTTTTAAGGATTGTTTAACCAAGAGAATTACAGAGCAGCTATAATCACATTCAAAGGATCTGATGGACTCACGCTATACCGTGAAACAAATTGTGGGGTGGATGGTCTCCTGCTGTTCCCAGGGTGTGGGGTCTCTTGACTCCTACCGTTCTCACAGAGAGAAGTTGTGGGATTTGTGGGCCTGTTCCCATGGAGATGGGTTTATGGGCTCTTGCACCAGTTTCATCCCTCTTTCTCCCTCTGACTCAGGATCTGCACGCCAGTCACTTTGAGACATACGGACATAATGGCAGATAAGAGTGAAGAGTTGGATGTGAAGTCTGATGTCAACAGTGGTAAGTGGAGTCTGTGGGTTGGGAGACCCTCTGGGTTGATCAGCAGAGGTTTGCTGTTTAGTGGAGTAAGTGGGATCGGGATTTTCACAAGGAGCACATCAGAGATGCGGGCAGGGTCCTGCTATACACCTCTACCCCCCAAAAAAAAATTGATGTATACCACTTACCCTGATTTCACCAGATCAACCCACCTCGAATGCATCCAGTAGCTCAAACTCCCTGAGCTCTGTGAGGTGGTGAGCTGCAAAAATCACCAAAAGAGATTATTTTCTCATCCCCTCCTCTTGTTCCAAAGCAGCGCCTTCTAGTTTAGGATCCCCCACAAGGGGGGAAGCATCAGCACCCACCTTGTCAATCACCTCCTCTCTCTTCCTCATCCATTTCAATAAGATCACTTCCTCAAAGTTCCCCTGAGTGTTGATGTCACCCTCTCCTCAGATGACAAGCTCTTCTCGGGGGTTGGCGATCCCTGATCTGCTTCTGCCATCAAGAACACTAGACCCCACCATGTCCTATGCAATAGCAGCAAGATTTCCTTACTGTTACATTCCTTCCCCTTTTGCAATACATACCAACAAACCATTTGGCTGATGAATTGCTTGCTGTCCCCTCCTCAAACTCTATTCTGGAGGGTCTCTCTGCACCCCTGGAGCTTGTTGTCTCTCTGTTTACATCTTGTTCTCCTTTGGTCTTCCTGCCCAAGTAGAGAACTTCACCTTTCATTGCATTATACTCATTACCATAAATCATAAAACAAAGATGCAGAACCAGGCTCGTCAGCCCAACTAGTCTGCCCCGCCATTTTCCCACAGCTCCGCTGCCCGGGATTCTCCCCATAACCTTTATCCCCTGGTTAATCAAAAACTTATTAATCTCTGCCTTAAATATATCAAATGACCTGGCCTCCACATTGGCATAATCTTTAATACCCTGGCTAATCAAGAATTTATCAATCTCTGCCTGAAGTACACTCAATAACTTGGTCTCCACAATGACCTATGGCAACAAATTCTACTGATTTACCACCCTCTGGCTGAAGAAATTCCTCCGCATCTCTGTTCCAGGTGGATGCCCTTCAATCCTGTCCGAAACTCTCCCACCATGAGAAATAACTTTTCTACATCTACTCTGTCCACGTCTTTCAACATTTAAAATGTTTCAATGAGATACCCCCTCATTTCTCCTAAATTCCAGCGAGTACAGGCCAAGAGCTGTCAAACGCTCCTTGTATGATAATCCTTTCATTCCCAGCTTGCTTTACCCCTCTGATTCCTCGGGAGGTTTCTCTGTACCGTTGCAGTTTGCATGAAATTTGGTAAGGCATTTGGCAAGATCCTGTGCAGAAAGTTAGGTTGAAAGGTGGGATGCTCAATGTCTGAGTTGAATTTAAATTTTCAAATACTGTGGGGACCTTTTATGGATTATTTTCAGAATCTCTGATTTGATATGAATGCAGAAGTGTTGACTAATAAGGTAATTTATTGCTTTGATCAGGAATTCTTTTCTCCTCCCCTTGCCAAACAGCTTCATTTTTGGTAGTGGTTTAAGATCATTTTATAATAAATTTTATAATTGAGAATGCGGGGTACCTTGGACTGTTATGATTTAAGTTTAATTTTTTGACTTTTATTATGTATTCTTATGTACTCTGTGTTTTTCAATGTGGAACTTCAATAAAAGGATTGAAAAAGAAAGAGAGGCTGGATCCTAAACCATCTTGTTAATAGAAGGCAGAGAGCAATGGGGGAGAGGTTGTTGTGATTCGAGGCTTGTGACTGATGATGCCCCCCAGAGGACAGTGCTGGGACCCTCCCTCTTTGTTCCATATAGTAGTGATGCAAGCTTGGGTATAGCTAATAATGGCATAAAATTGGTGCAGTTGGCAATGCTTTCATCGAGGAAAGAATGATGTCGATAAGGTGGGTAGTGTAAGGGCGGATGGAATTTAAACCTGACCCACTTTAGGACATCTAACTCCTCCATGTCATTGGGAAAACTAGCAAAGTCCACACAGGCAGCACCTGGGGTCAGGATGGAACCTGTGCCCCCAGACTGGGGCTCAGCCGTTGACTTTGGGTTTTCCATCCTGGGAGAGGACACAAGCAGAATAGAGGGTGGGGGGTGGGGGGGTGGGGGGTGGTGGAGGGGGTGTACATCCACAATCGTTCTCTCCTCAGTTGTTGGCTGGTAGTGGAGGTGGGTCAGGAGGTCCTAGTTTGGACAGGGGATCTACTGTGTCTCACTGGGGCAGGGGAGAGGGGCTGAATGACCTGTGGTATTGGAGCCCAGGGCCGTGGTCCTGAGCAGGAAGTAGCTTGCCATAGAGCGGCCGTCCCCTGACTGTCTCATTTCTTTTCCCTCTCCCCCCCCCCCCCCCCCCCCCCACCCCACCACCTGTCCTAACCCAGTTGCAGGCAGCCTGTGCAGCAGCCCGGGTGATACGGAGACCAGGGAGAACTCGTCGGGTATAGAGGTGGAAGCGTCGGACCTCAGCTTCAGCCTGACCGGGGAGGAGCACCTGATGGAGGCAGAAGAGGAGGAGCGAGCAAGCAGGGACAGGGGCCGAAGGGAGGCAGAGCGAGACAGCTCGGATGAGCATGATGCTGAGTCATTGGGAGACACTGGCACCTACTCCATTGAGGAGGAGGAGGAGGAAGAGGAGGAGGATGAGAGCAAGATGCAGGAGGGCCATGTGGAAATCCCTGCATCCTTGCGCCGGCGGGGACCCAAGCGGGGAGCCAGCAGTGAGGCTGAGCAGGAGCAGGACTCTTCGGAGGAAGAGGCAGCCCTAGAACGCTGGGTAAACTCTGAGGTGGAGGCTCTGCCCCTCCCCACCTGGTGCCCGGCCCCTGCCCTCAGGGGGCGAGCCATCGGCTGCGACCCCCGGGCCTTTATGTACCGAGCATGTGGGGCCCGTGCTTTTGTGGAGCGTTTCCGTCTGCAGCATGGCCTGGAACGTCACACCGGATGCGTCAACACCCTACACTTCAACCGGCGTGGGACCTGGCTGGCCAGTGGCAGTGACGACCTGAAGGTAGTCATCTGGGACTGGGCACGGAACAAGCCCGTCCTGGAATTTGACAGCGGCCACAAGAGCAACGTTTTTCAGGTGAGGCCTCTCACTGAGCAGGGCCGATATGGCGCTCACAGTGTTGTTTTCCTATGTGAATGTGTCACTGTGCAGGGCCAGTGTGACATTTACACAGGCATTTAGAATGGTCTATCCAAATATGTCATGGTGAGGGGATGGTGTATTGTTACATATAGGCATTTACCTATTGTTTTCCCATGTAACCATGTTATGGGGCAGGTCCAATGTGACGCCTCATGGGCACTTTCTATGGGGTTTTCCAATGTCATGTCACAGAATAGGCTGGTGTGACATTCATACGGCCATTTACAGCTTTTTTTTCCCCAATGTAAATACATCACGGAGTACTGTTAGTAAGATGTTTTTATGAATGGTTACATGGACATATACAATCGTGTTGTATACAAGTGTGTTGTGATGTAGAATCTGTGGGATGTTTACATGGACATTTCAATAGTGTTTTCCTGTGTAAATGTGTCACGGAGTACAATCGGTAAAATGTTTACAATAGTGTTTTGCTGTGTAAATGTGTCACGGAGTACATTTGGTAAGATGTTTACAATAGGTTTACCTGTGTAAATGTGTCACGGAGTACAATCGGTAAGATGTTTACAATAGTGTTTTGCTGTGTAAATGTGTCACGGAGTACATTCGGTAAGATGTTTACAATAGGTTTACCTGTGTAAATGTGTCACGGGTTACAGTTGGTGAGATGTTTACTTGGATGTTTATGTGTCTTCCTATTGTATACATGTGTCATGGAGTATAGTCAGCAAGTGTCAGTTGATGGCCTGAAACCTGCACTTCAAACAGTTCGATACATCGGGGGGTGGGAGAGGCACCTGGACACTTTGTTTCAGGAGGCAGTTATACCCATTAGAATAGCTGCCTCAAATTCAGCCTGTCGTCAGGGACAAGAGGGGGTGACTGTGTGTGAGGCAGGTCATGGGATCCAAGAGACAGTTTTGGAGGAGCCTAAGCCCTTAATCTTGTCGCACAAGTTCGAGATTCTTACTCCTTGTGTGGATAAGGTTGGGGGCTGCAGGAAGGATGAGAAACCTAATTGTGGCACCATGGTTCAAGAAGCCATTCAAGGTGTGGGGGGGTGGGGGTAGAAGAGAAATCTAGTGGTAATCAGGGATAGTATAATTTAGGGAATAGACAAGTTCTCTGTTGCACAGATAGAGTGTCCTGAAGGGTGTGTTGCCTGTCTGGTGCCCAGGTTCTGGACATCTTATCTAACCAACAGAGGAATTTGCAGTTGGAGGGGAAAGATTCAGAAGTAGTGGTCCAATGATGTAGGTAGAATGAGGAAAGGGGTTCTGCTAAGAGAATTTGAGGAGCTAGCGACCAAATTAAAAAGCAAAACCAAAAAGGTGGTAATCTCTGGTTTACGACCTGAGCCACGTTCAAATTGGCACAGGATCCAGAAGATTAGTATTATTTGCATGCCTTAAGGATTGGTGTGGGAGAAGTCGGCAGCAGAGCCGGTGAGGTCAGGCAGTGGCAACGGACAGGAGGAGGCAGAGGCGAACAGCATCAGCGGGCAAAGCGGAGTCGAGTGGTCTGCATGAGAAGACTGGCATGGAGCCCAGGCCTGGTGGGGTCTGATGGAGCAGAGGTCACTGCGGAGAGAAGTCCAGGCCAGAGAGACCAGTCTAATTTTTGTTGAAGAAAATAATAGTTATAAAATATGAGAACTAGTATTGCTGATGGTGTATCACTATTTTCAGTGATCTCCTATAACTTTGCTTGATTGTCGCTAGGGTAGTGGTTCTCAGCCTTTTTCTTTCCACTCACATACCAATTAAGTAATCCCTATGCCTTTGGTGCTCTGTGATTAGTAAGGGATTGCTTAAGGTGATATGTGAGTGGGAAGGGAATATTGAGAATCACTGCTCCAGACCCAATTGTTACTGAAATATTTTGCTTGAGAAAAATTGTCATTGGCCCATTTCCTTTGGAGTTATGAAACCGTGCACAATACGAGTCAGTTAGGTACGATTAAAACAGTGGTTTTCAAACTTTTTCTTTCCACCCACATAACACCTTAAGCTAGAGGTGGCCAAACCATGGCTCACGAGCCACATGCAGCTTTTTGACATGTAATGTGCGGCTTGTGGGAAGGGTAGGTGTCACCAGTGGGGAGGGTGGCTGTCAGTGGGTCGCTAGCTGATTGTCAACAGCCTGGCAACTGCTAGGCACCTGAAAGCTGCTTGCTGCTTTACCTTGATGCTTTCAGGTGCCTCGGGGAGCGTTTAGTGTGTAGAAAAAAATCTCCCTTTGAAACAGGGCTTCTTCACTATCTGCAGTGTATCAGCATTTTGCAAATGGATGATTTGCAAGACAAGGATTGGAAAGTACTTCCTCCAACAAAACTGTACCAGGGGTGGGCAACCTCCCGCGCCGGCCGCCCCAGCCCCGTAGTCCCGCGCCGGCCGCCCCAGCCCCGTAGTCCCGCGCCGGCCGCCCCAGCCCCGTAGTCCCGCGCCGGCCGCCCCAGCCCCGTAGTCCCGCGCCGGCCGCCCCAGCCCCGTAGTCCCGCGCCGGCCGCCCCAGCCCCGTAGTCCCGCGCCGGCCGCCCCAGCCCCGTAGTCCCGCGCCGGCCGCCCCAGCCCCGTAGTCCCGCGCCGGCCGCCCCAGCCCCGTAGTCCCGCGCCGGCCGCCCCAGCCCCGTAGTCCCGGGCCGGCCGCCCCAGCCCCGTAGTCCCGGGCCGGCCGCCCCAGCCCCGTAGTCCCGGGCCGGCCGCCCCAGCCCCGTAGTCCCGGGCCGGCCGCCCCAGCCCCGTAGTCCCGGGCCGGCCGCCCCAGCCCCGTAGTCCCGGGCCGGCCGCCCCAGCCCCGTAGTCCCGGGCCGGCCGCCCCAGCCCCGTAGTCCCGGGCCGGCCGCCCCAGCCCCGTAGTCCCGGGCCGGCCGCCCCAGCCCCGTAGTCCCGGGCCGGCCGCCCCAGCCCCGTAGTCCCGCGCCGGCCGCCCCAGCCCCGTAGTCCCGCGCCGGCCGCCCCAGCCCCGTAGTCCCGCGCCGGCCGCCCCAGCCCCGTAGTCCCGCGCCGGCCGCCCCAGCCCCGTAGTCCCGCGCCGGCCGCCCCAGCCCCGTAGTCCCGCGCCGGCCGCCCCAGCCCCGTAGTCCCGCGCCGGCCGCCCCAGCCCCGTAGTCCCGCGCCGGCCGCCCCAGCCCCGTAGTCCCGCGCCGGCCGCCCCAGCCCCGTAGTCCCGCGCCGGCCGCCCCAGCCCCGTAGTCCCGCGCTGGCCGCCCCAGCCCCGTAGTCCCGCGCCGGCCGCCCCAGCCCCGTAGTCCCGCGCCGGCCGCCCCAGCCCCGTAGTCCCGCGCCGGCCGCCCCAGCCCCGTAGTCCCGCGCCGGCCGCCCCAGCCCCGTAGTCCCGCGCCGGCCGCCCCAGCCCCGTAGTCCCGCGCCGGCCGCCCCAGCCCCGTAGTCCCGCGCCGGCCGCCCCAGCCCCGTAGTCCCGCGCCGGCCGCCCCAGCCCCGTAGTCCCGCGCCGGCCGCCCCAGCCCCGTAGTCCCGGGCCGGCCGCCCCAGCCCCGTAGTCCCGGGCCGGCCGCCCCAGCCCCGTAGTCCCGCGCCGGCCGCCCCAGCCCCGTAGTCCCGCGCCGGCCGCCCCAGCCCCGTAGTCCCGCGCCGGCCGCCCCAGCCCCGTAGTCCCGGGCCGGCCGCCCCAGCCCCGTAGTCCCGCGCCGGCCGCCCCAGCCCCGTAGTCCCGCGCCGGCCGCCCCAGCCCCGTAGTCCCGCGCCGGCCGCCCCAGCCCCGTAGTCCCGCGCCGGCCGCCCCAGCCCCGTAGTCCCGCGCCGGCCGCCCCAGCCCCGTAGTCCCGCGCCGGCCGCCCCAGCCCCGTAGTCCCGCGCCGGCCGCCCCAGCCCCGTAGTCCCGCGCCGGCCGCCCCAGCCCCGTAGTCCCGCGCCGGCCGCCCCAGCCCCGTAGTCCCGCGCCGGCCGCCCCAGCCCCGTAGTCCCGCGCCGGCCGCCCCAGCCCCGTAGTCCCGCGCCGGCCGCCCCAGCCCCGTAGTCCCGCGCCGGCCGCCCCAGCCCCGTAGTCCCGCGCCGGCCGCCCCAGCCCCGTAGTCCCGCGCCGGCCGCCCCAGCCCCGTAGTCCCGCGCCGGCCGCCCCAGCCCCGTAGTCCCGCGCCGGCCGCCCCAGCCCCGTAGTCCCGCGCCGGCCGCCCCAGCCCCGTAGTCCCGCGCCGGCCGCCCCAGCCCCGTAGTCCCGCGCCGGCCGCCCCAGCCCCGTAGTCCCGCGCCGGCCGCCCCAGCCCCGTAGTCCCGGGCCGGCCGCCCCAGCCCCGTAGTCCCGGGCCGGCCGCCCCAGCCCCGTAGTCCCGCGCCGGCCGCCCCAGCCCCGTAGTCCCGCGCCGGCCGCCCCAGCCCCGTAGTCCCGCGCCGGCCGCCCCAGCCCCGTAGTCCCGCGCCGGCCGCCCCAGCCCCGTAGTCCCGCGCCGGCCGCCCCAGCCCCGTAGTCCCGCGCCGGCCGCCCCAGCCCCGTAGTCCCGCGCCGGCCGCCCCAGCCCCGTAGTCCCGCGCCGGCCGCCCCAGCCCCGTAGTCCCGCGCCGGCCGCCCCAGCCCCGTAGTCCCGCGCCGGCCGCCCCAGCCCCGTAGTCCCGCGCCGGCCGCCCCAGCCCCGTAGTCCCGCGCCGGCCGCCCCAGCCCCGTAGTCCCGCGCCGGCCGCCCCAGCCCCGTAGTCCCGCGCCGGCCGCCCCAGCCCCGTAGTCCCGCGCCGGCCGCCCCAGCCCCGTAGTCCCGCGCCGGCCGCCCCAGCCCCGTAGTCCCGCGCCGGCCGCCCCAGCCCCGTAGTCCCGCGCCGGCCGCCCCAGCCCCGTAGTCCCGCGCCGGCCGCCCCAGCCCCGTAGTCCCGCGCCGGCCGCCCCAGCCCCGTAGTCCCGCGCCGGCCGCCCCAGCCCCGTAGTCCCGCGCCGGCCGCCCCAGCCCCGTAGTCCCGCGCCGGCCGCCCCAGCCCCGTAGTCCCGCGCCGGCCGCCCCAGCCCCGTAGTCCCGCGCCGGCCGCCCCAGCCCCGTAGTCCCGCGCCGGCCGCCCCAGCCCCGTAGTCCCGCGCCGGCCGCCCCAGCCCCGTAGTCCCGCGCCGGCCGCCCCAGCCCCGTAGTCCCGCGCCGGCCGCCCCAGCCCCGTAGTCCCGCGCCGGCTCAGCTGTCAGGCAGCGGGGAGTTGCGTCGCCGGGCAGCGGGGAGGGGGGTTATCAGGTGCAGGGAGTTGGGTCACATTCAAGTATTATGGCCACCTGAAGGGGGATAACAATAGTGTTAGTGGGTGTGGCTTGTGATCGTGTGATTGCTACGGCTCTCAAACATCTAAAGTTTATGGTATGCGGCTCTTATGTTAAGCAAGTTTGGCCACCCTTGCTTAAGCAATCCCTTATTAATTACAGAGTACCTATGTCCTAGGAAATACTTAAAGTGGTATGTGAGTGGAAAGAAAAAGGTTGAGAACCACTGCACTAGGGAGTCAGGTAGGAATTTTCCAAAGTTTTTTTTCCTTTAATTGGCTGCAGGTTTTTCTTTGTTTTTTTGCCTGCCCCCAGTAGCCACACTACAAGCATAAATAGACAGAGAGTTGTGCTATTGTGAGATAGAGTGGGGTAGGGGTAGAGAGAGAGAGAGTGTGGGAGAATGGAGCCCAGGGCAGTGGAATGCTCCTCTTGTATAATGTGGGCTGTTAGGGAAGTTGGTAGTTTCCCTGATTATTTCAGATGTGAGAAGTGCATCCAGCTGATACTCCTGATGAGCCATGTTGAGGCTTTGGAGCAGACAGTGGATAAACTCTGGACCATTCGGGAGGCAGAGGGTGTGGTAGATAGGAGTTACAGGGAGACTATTACACCTAGGAGACAGGTAGAGGGTAGTTGGGTTACAAATAGGAGAAGGAGCAGGCAGATAGAGCAGGGCCTCCCACTGGGCGTCCCCCTGAAAAACAAGTATGTCACTTTGAATACTGTTAAGGGGGATGATTTACGGACACAAGCCATGACAAACAGGCCTCTGGAACGGTGTCTGCTGCTGTGGCTAAGTAGGGAAGGGGGAAAAAGAGGGGCTGTAGTGATAGGGGATTCCATAGTTAGGAAGTTAGATGAGAAGTTTTTTGGAGGAGATAGTGATGTGGAGGAGATGGTATGTTGTCTTCCTGGTGCCAGGGTATGGGATATCTCAGATTGAGTTCATGACGTTCTTAGGTGGGAGGGTGATCAGCCAGATGTCGTGGTCCATGTAGGGACCAATGGCATAGGTAGAAAGGGAGAGGAGGTCCTAAAAGGAGAGTTCAGGAGGAGTCACGTGATGGAGTAGTGGCCGGTCGGGGAACTCCAGCCCTCTCCAGAAAAGTTTTAAAAAAACACAGAAAACACAAAGGCACAAAAACAAAAATTAAAATAAAGTGAAAGTAAAGGTGGGAAGAAAATGGCAGCGAAGAAAGAAAAGTCGAAAGCAACGGGAAGAAGAGAAGAAGAAAAGACATCGGAAGAAGAAGGTGAAGGACTTACCTGTCCGAGGAGGCCCGCTGTGGAGAGAGAAGCCCGCTCCCTCAGGTCAGTCGAAGTCCCGAGCTCGGGACTACAAAAATGGCTCGCGGAGCCAAGCAAAAGTGCGCAACCGTGCATGCGCGAGGAGTCGCGCATGCAAAGACAAAAAAATACTGACGGGAGGGGGGACCAGCTGAGGAGTCAATCTCCACAGCTGAGAATGACAGCCACAGCACAGCAGCAAGAAGAGAACATAGAAAACAACGAGAACAAGAAAGAAGAGAGTAAAAAGAAATCAAGGAAACAACAGATGACCAACCCAGAGGAAGAAGAAGAAGAACACAGAGAAATGGAAGAAGAAGGGAAAGGCAAGACAATGGATATTTTTTTTTAAAGAATATATGGAATCAGTAAAAGAATGGCAATCACAAGAATTTAGTGAAATAAAAAGAAGAATTGAAAGTACAGAAGAAAAAATGAATAGATTAGAGATGGTCATGTCAGATATAGGAAAAAGAGTGGACAGGTGGAAGAAAGAGAAATTAGAAGAATCGAATAAAAAAGTTAAAGAGACACAAGAGCTGTTAGCTCAGAAGATAGATATAATGGAAAATTATAATAGAAGAAATAATATAAAGATAGTGGGCCTTAAGGAAGATGAAGAAGGCAAGAATATGAGAGAATTTGTAAAAGATTGGATCCCCAGGGTCCTAGGAAGACCAGAATTACAGGAAGAAATGGAAATAGAAAGAGCACATAGAACATTAACCCCTAAACCACAGCCACAACAAAAATCAAGATCCATTTTAGTAAAATTCCTAAGATATACAACAAGAGAAAATATATTGGAGAAAGCAATGAAGAAAATAAGAGAAGACAAAAAGCCACTGGAATACAAAGGTCAAAAAAATTTTTTCTATCCAGACATAAGATTTGAACTCCTGAAGAAGAGAAAGGAGTTTAATACAGCAAAAGCGATCCTATGGAAAAAAGGATATAAATTTATGTTAAAGTACCCAGCGGTACTTAAAATAGTTATTCCAGGGCAGCAAAACAGACTATTCTCGGATCCGGAGGAAGCACGAAAATTTGCAGAACAACTACAAAACAAGCAGAGAGATGAAGACATGTAATAAGAGTAAAAATAACCACGAACTATATGTATGTGTGTATATATATATTTTTTATATATATATATATATGTGTGTGTGTGTGTATGTGTGTGTATGTATATATGTGTGTACATGACTATGCGTATTTAAAGGAAAATATATAGAGTATAGATAAGAATTAATAAAGGAAAGAAAGGGAAGAGAGGAAGTAAGGAGGGAATTAAGAGAGTGACCTTTGTTGTATATGAAAATTAAAATCTTTTCTGGGGGGTGCTGGGTGGGGAGGAGTTACGGTCACTGCAAAATCAGTTGACGCTTGCAAGTGAATTCGCAAATCCAAATGGAGAGGGGAGATGTGGTTGCCCGACAAGGGATAAAGGGCAACTCAGGAAGGGGAGGGGATAGTGGGGTTAAAGAAATTTTAGATAGGAGAATAAGGGAAATGTTTGATGTTTTAGAAATGTTGTCTTATAAAGTGTTCAAAACAAGAAAGCTGAAATGGATAAGAAGGAAAGGTGATGATGAGGAAACGGAAAGGAAAGATAAACAAAGTATGAAATGGCTATGTTGAACTATATGACTTTAAATATTAACGGAATACATAACCAAATCAAAAGGAAGAAACTGCTAAATTTACTGAAAAAAGAAAAAATTGATATAGCATTCGTGCAAGAAACAGACTTAACTGAAATGGAGCACAGGAAATTAAAGAGAGATTGGATAGGACATGTAACAGCAGCGTCATATAATTCAAAAGCTAGAGGAGTAGCTATATTAATCAGTAAAAATGTACCAATTAAAATAGAAGAGGAAATAATCGATCCAGCAGGGAGATATGTAATGATAAAATGTCAGATATATTCGGAGTTTTGGAATTTACTCAATGTATATTCACCTAACGAAGAAGATCAAAAATTTATGCAAGATATTTTTTTGAAGATAGCAGACACGCAAGGGAACATACTAATAGGAGAGGATTTCAACCTTAATTTGGATTCAAACATGGATAAAACTGGGAAAAAAAATTAACAGAAAGAACAAAGTAACCAAATTTATAATTAAATCGATGCAAGAAATGCAACTTTTGGATATATGGAAGAAACAACACCCAAAGGAAAAGGAATATTCATATTATTCGGGTAGACATAAAACATACTCAAGAATAGACCTATTCCTGTTATCAGTACGCATGCAAGACAGAGTTAGAAAAATAGAATATAAAGCTAGAATATTATCGGACCACTCACCCCTGATATTGACAATAGAGTTAGAGGACATCCCTCCAAGAATGTATAGATGGAGATTAAACTCCATGCTACTTAAAAGGCAGGATTTTAGAGAATTAATTGAAAGACTAATTAAAATGTACTTTGAAATAAATACGGAATCAGTGAAAGATAAGTTTATACTATGGGACGCAATGAAAGCGCTCATCAGAATGCAAATAATAAGTTATGTAACCAAGATGAAGAAGGACTACAATCAGGAAACAGAGCAGTTGGAAAGGGAAATAACAAATATAGAAAAAGAATTAGCAATGAAGGAAGACACAACTAAAAGAAGAGAATTGGCAGATAAAAAAATAAAATATGAAACACTACAAACATATAAGTTGGAGAAGAACATAATGAAAACAAAACAGAAATATTATGAACTAGGAGAAAAAACGCACAAAATTCTAGCATGGCAGCTTAAGACAGAACAAACTAAGAGAATGGTATTGGCATCAAGGAAAAAAGACAAACAAATCACATATAATCCAACGGAGATTAATGAAAACTTCAGAGAATTCTACAAACAATGATACCAAACTGAAAATGAAGGGAACAAAGACAAAATAGATGAATTTTTAACTAAAATTGAACTACCGAAATTACAAATAGAGGAACAAAATAAATTAACAGAACCAATTGAAATAGTAGAAATACAAGAGATAATAAAAAAACTACCGAATAATAAAACACCAGGAGAGGATGGATTCCCAATAGAATTCTATAAAACATTTAAAGATTTATTAATTCTTCCCCTCCTGGAAGTAATCAACCAGATTGATAAAACACAAAGCTTACCAGATTCATGCAAAACAGCAATACTTACAGTAATACCAAAGACAGGTAAAGATCCACTCGCACCAGCGTCATATAGGCCAATATCTTTACTTAACACAGATTATAAGATAATAGCTAAACTATTAGCAAACAGATTAGCCGACTATGTACCAAAAATAGTAAATCTAGACCAAACTGGATTTATTAAAAAAAGACGAACAACAGACAATATTTGTAAATTTATTAACTTAATTCATGCAGTAGAAGGAAATAAAGCTCCAACAGTAGCGGTGGCTTTAGACGCAGAGAAGGCCTTTGACAGAGTAGAATGGAATTATTTATTCAAAGTACTGCAAAAATTCAGTTTACTAGAGAAATATATTAATTGGATTAAAGCATTATATAAGGGGCCATTGGTGAAAGTGACAGTAAATGGATATATATCAAAACAATTTAAATTAAGCAGATCAACAAGGCAGGGATGCCCACTATCGCCCTTATTGTTCGCGTTAGCCATAGAACCACTAGCAGAACTGATAAGAACAGAAAATAAAATAAAAGGGATAAAAATAAAAGACAAGGAATATAAAATCAGTTTATTTGCAGATGACATTATAGTATACTTAACAGAACCAAAAATATCAATAAAAGAATTACATAAGAAATTGAAGGAATATGGAGAAGTGTCAGGATACAAGATTAACGCAAATATAAGTGAAGCAATGCCAATGAATAATGCGGATTTCTCAAAATTTAAGAAAGAATCACTATTCAGATGGCAAATGCAAGCAATACGATACCTAGGTATACAAATAAATAAAAACCTCAGCCATCTATATAAACTCAATTATTATCCACTAATGAAAAAATTACAGGACGACTTAGAGCATTGGAAAGACTTACCACTAACACTAATAGGAAGGATAAACTGTATTAAAATGAACATTTTCCCAAGGATACAATACCTATTTCAGGCATTGCCAATACACTTGACGGAGAAATTCTTCAAGGTGTTAAAGAAAATAATAAGGAAATTTTTATGGAAAGGGGGGAAACCGAGGATAGCACTAGATAAATTAACAGAATGATATAAACAAGGAAACTTACAACTGCCAAATTTTAAAAATTATTATAGAGCCGCACAAAGGAGAGTTCAGGGAGTTAGATGGTAGGCTGAAGAAGAGGACCTCCAGGGTAATGATCTCAGGTTTGCTTCCCATGTCACATGCTGTCTTGGGTAAACTTATACCTCTCATTTTGTTCATTTAGATTGGTCACAGTGTTTGAGCTACCGAAAGAAAATAGACACACACACTGAGAGCAGTTCAGTTTATACAAATGTTTATTACTAATTCAAAAGCTGATTTCACACTACAATATGCAAGCCCTTCCCAACTATACTTATCAACGCTTGGACTGGTCCCAACTGCCGAAGCGAGGCAACGACTGCACACTTGTAGTAGGTTGTCAGGGCGCTGGTAGCAGCTTCTCCACCTCCCCCGACCGGGACGTTGCTCGGACTCTGGCTGTTCTTCCTTCTTGACAAGGGGTGTTCCCACCCCTCGGAGAGTCTAAACTTCAGCAGCAGGACCACAGGCTTATATACCCCAAAAACAATTAATCATGCGCCTACTCCTTCTAATATTTGTCAGTCAAAATCAAAACTGAACATTACATTCTACAATTTAGAAGATTAATTATTCTGGAACCAGGATGTTATAACTTCCTGGTTTATCTCGTAGATACAAAGACTTATTAAAACTTCTCGAGCAAGACAGGTTGTGACCAATTCGTCAATTTCAGAGTGTTGCATTTGACAACTGCTTTCCCTGGGCCTCACAGTGGAATTCCATTTCAAAGTGTATCTTCAGATAAGTCCCCATGGCTGAGTTTAATTACATCTGCTAGTTCTGAAAGTAAGGTGACCTGCGTGTGGACCCAGTGTCGTCAGTTCCACATAAGCAAAAAGCATCTGGGTACATGGTTTTAATCCTCCATTACACATGCTGGAAAGATTAGTAATAGGAGGATAAAGCAGCTTAACATGTGGCTGGAGTCATTGTATAGGAGGGAGGGCTTCATTTCTAGATCACTGGGCTGTGATCTAAGGAAGGTGGGATCTGTACCAATGGGACAGATTGCATCTGAACTGGAAGAGAATTAATATCCTTGTGAAAAGGTTTGTTAGTCTGGTCTTAATGAATTTAAACTAGATTTGCAGTATGTTAGAGCAGTTAGTGGGAAGGAGGAGGATAAAGGTCATGTGAGGACTGTGTATAGACAAATCAAAGATTTGTACATGATAGAAATGTGTTCAGGTGTATTTATTTTAATGCAAAGTGTATTGTTAATAAGGCTGATGATCTTAGGGCATGGATTGACATGTGGGATTATGATATTGTTGCTATTAGTGGGACTTGGTTGCAGGATGGACAGGACTGGCATCTTAATGTTCTGGTGTTCCGTAGCTTCAGACGTGATAGAGGAGAAGGGATGAAAGGCAGAGGATTGGCATTGCTAGTTAGGGAAAATAGTTGTGCGAAGTCAGGAGGACTTGTCTACAGAGGTCATATGGGTGGAGTTGAGGAACGGGAAAGGTGTGATCATACTAATAGGGTTGTATTATAGATGGCCCAATAATCTGAGAGAATTGGAGAAGCAAATCTGTAGCGAGATAGCAGACCGATATAGGAAGTAGAACACTGTGATAGTAGGTGATTTTAACTTCCCAAATATTGACTGGGAATCCCATACTGTAGGAGGGATGGATGGCTTGGAGTTTGTGAGATGTATTCAAGTTTTCTAAATCAATATATAGAGGTACCAATGAGAGAGAATGCAGTACTTGATCTCCTATTAGGGAACAAGGCAGGTCAGGTGACAGATGTATTTGGAGGTGAACATTTTGGGTCCAGTGACCATAATGTCAGTAGCTTCAAGTTATTTATGGAAAAGGATGTCTGGTCCTCATGTTGGGATTTTAAATTGGAGGAAGGCAAATTCTGTGGAAATGAGGAAGGATTTAGGAGGAGTGGATTGGGATATTTTGTTTTATATCAAGGGTGTTATAAGTAAGTGGATCGCCTTCAAAGGAGAAATCTTGAGAGTGTAGAGTTTGCATGTTCTTGTTAGGATTAAAGGCAAGGATACCAGGCATGGGGAACTCTGGTCTTCAAGGGTGATCTGGTTAAGAAAAAGAGGGAGATGTATAGCAAGTATACCCAATAAGAAGCTTATGAGGTACATGAAGAATACAAAAAAAGCAAGGAAATGCTCAAAAAAGAAATCAGGGAAGGCAAAAAGAAGACATGAGGTTGCTTTGACAGATAATATGAAGGTAAACCCGAAGGGCTTCTATAAGTATATAAAGAGTAAAAGGATAGTAAGGGACAAAATTGGTCTCCTAGAGGATCAGAATGGTCAACTATGTGTGGAACCTCAAGAAATGGGGAGATCTTAAATAGGTTTTTGCATCAGTATTTACTCAGGAAATTGGCATTGTGGATAAAGAAACAAAGAAAACAAACAGAAGAGTCATGGAACAGATGGAGATTAAGAAGAAAGGGGTGTTTGCTGCCTGACAGTGAATGAAGGTAGATAAATCATCTGGGCTAGATATGATATTCCCTTGGACTTTGAGGGAGACTAGTGTAGAAATTTCATGGGCCCTGGCTGATATTTTCAAAATGTCCCTAGCCACTGGTGAGGTGCTGGAGAATTGGAGGTTAGGTCATTGTCCCGTTGTTTAAAAAAGGCTCCAAAATAAATCAGGTAATGATAGGCTCACTGGCCTAACATCAGTAATAATTAAATTATTGGAAGGAGTTCTGAGAGACAGGATATATATGTATTTGGACATTATGGGCTGATTAAGGAGAGTCAGCATGGCTTTGTGTGTGATAGGTTTGTTTAACAAATCTTGTGGAGTTTTTTGAGGAGGTTACCAGGAAGGTGGATGAAGGAAGGGTTGTGGATGTTGTCTGCATGGACTTTAGTAAATCCTTTGACAAGGTCCTACATGGGAGATTAGTTCAGAAGGTTATGACACTAGGTATTCAAAGAGAGATGGTCAACTGGATTCGAAATTGACTGTATGGGAGAAGGCAGAGGGTGGTATGGATGGTTGTTTCTCAGATTGGAGGCCTGTGACCAGTGATGTGCCTTAGGGATCTGTGTTGGGACCATTGTTGTGAAAATGTTGTGAATTAAATCAGCAGGTTTGCTGATGACACAAAGATAGGAGGTGTTGTGAACAGCGAGAAGGGTTATCAAAGCTTGCAGAGGGATCTGACCAGCTCGGAGAATGTGGAGGGGACCTAGGAGTGCAGGGGACCTAGGAGTGCAGGGGACCTAGGAGTGCAGGGGACCTAGGAGTGCAGGGGACCTAGGAGTGCAGGGGACCTAGGAGTGCAGGGGACCTAGGAGTGCAGGGGACCTCGGAGTGCAGGGGACCTAGGAGTGCAGGGGACCTAGGAGTGCAGGGGACCTAGGAGTGCAGGGGACCTAGGAGTGCAGGGGACCTAGGAGTGCAGGGGACCTAGGAGTGCAGGGGACCTAGGAGTGCAGGGGACCTAGGAGTGCAGGGGACCTCGGAGTGCAGGGGACCTCGGAGTGCAGGGGACCTCGGAGTGCAGGGGACCTCGGAGTGCAGGGGACCTCGGAGTGCAGGGGACCTCGGAGTGCAGGGGACCTCGGAGTGCAGGGGACCTCGGAGTGCAGGGGACCTCGGAGTGCAGGGGACCTCGGAGTGCAGGGGACCTCGGAGTGCAGGGGACCTCGGAGTGCAGGGGACCTCGGAGTGCAGGGGACCTCGGAGTGCAGGGGACCTCGGAGTGCAGGGGACCTCGGAGTGCAGGGGACCTCGGAGTGCAGGGGACCTCGGAGTGCAGGGGACCTCGGAGTGCAGGGGACCTCGGAGTGCAGGGGACCTCGGAGTGCAGGGGACCTCGGAGTGCAGGGGACCTCGGAGTGCAGGGGACCTCGGAGTGCAGGGGACCTCGGAGTGCAGGGGACCTCGGAGTGCAGGGGACCTCGGAGTGCAGGGGACCTCGGAGTGCAGGGGACCTCGGAGTGCAGGGGACCTCGGAGTGCAGGGGACCTCGGAGTGCAGGGGACCTCGGAGTGCAGGGGACCTCGGAGTGCAGGGGACCTCGGAGTGCAGGGGACCTCGGAGTGCAGGGGACCTCGGAGTGCAGGGGACCTCGGAGTGCAGGGGACCTCGGAGTGCAGGGGACCTCGGAGTGCAGGGGACCTCGGAGTGCAGGGGACCTCGGAGTGCAGGGGACCTCGGAGTGCAGGGGACCTCGGAGTGCAGGGGACCTCGGAGTGCAGGGGACCTCGGAGTGCAGGGGACCTCGGAGTGCAGGGGACCTCGGAGTGCAGGGGACCTCGGAGTGCAGGGGACCTCGGAGTGCAGGGGACCTCGGAGTGCAGGGGACCTCGGAGTGCAGGGGACCTCGGAGTGCAGGGGACCTCGGAGTGCAGGGGACCTCGGAGTGCAGGGGACCTCGGAGTGCAGGGGACCTCGGAGTGCAGGGGACCTCGGAGTGCAGGGGACCTCGGAGTGCAGGGGACCTCGGAGTGCAGGGGACCTCGGAGTGCAGGGGACCTCGGAGTGCAGGGGACCTCGGAGTGCAGGGGACCTCGGAGTGCAGGGGACCTCGGAGTGCAGGGGACCTCGGAGTGCAGGGGACCTCGGAGTGCAGGGGACCTCGGAGTGCAGGGGACCTCGGAGTGCAGGGGACCTCGGAGTGCAGGGGACCTCGGAGTGCAGGGGACCTCGGAGTGCAGGGGACCTCGGAGTGCAGGGGACCTCGGAGTGCAGGGGACCTCGGAGTGCAGGGGACCTCGGAGTGCAGGGGACCTCGGAGTGCAGGGGACCTCGGAGTGCAGGGGACCTCGGAGTGCAGGGGACCTCGGAGTGCAGGGGACCTCGGAGTGCAGGGGACCTCGGAGTGCAGGGGACCTCGGAGTGCAGGGGACCTCGGAGTGCAGGGGACCTCGGAGTGCAGGGGACCTCGGAGTGCAGGGGACCTCGGAGTGCAGGGGACCTCGGAGTGCAGGGGACCTCGGAGTGCAGGGGACCTCGGAGTGCAGGGGACCTCGGAGTGCAGGGGACCTCGGAGTGCAGGGGACCTCGGAGTGCAGGGGACCTCGGAGTGCAGGGGACCTCGGAGTGCAGGGGACCTCGGAGTGCAGGGGACCTCGGAGTGCAGGGGACCTCGGAGTGCAGGGGACCTCGGAGTGCAGGGGACCTCGGAGTGCAGGGGACCTCGGAGTGCAGGGGACCTCGGAGTGCAGGGGACCTCGGAGTGCAGGGGACCTCGGAGTGCAGGGGACCTCGGAGTGCAGGGGACCTCGGAGTGCAGGGGACCTCGGAGTGCAGGGGACCTCGGAGTGCAGGGGACCTCGGAGTGCAGGGGACCTCGGAGTGCAGGGGACCTCGGAGTGCAGGGGACCTCGGAGTGCAGGGGACCTCGGAGTGCAGGGGACCTCGGAGTGCAGGGGACCTCGGAGTGCAGGGGACCTCGGAGTGCAGGGGACCTCGGAGTGCAGGGGACCTCGGAGTGCAGGGGACCTCGGAGTGCAGGGGACCTCGGAGTGCAGGGGACCTCGGAGTGCAGGGGACCTCGGAGTGCAGGGGACCTCGGAGTGCAGGGGACCTCGGAGTGCAGGGGACCTCGGAGTGCAGGGGACCTCGGAGTGCAGGGGACCTCGGAGTGCAGGGGACCTCGGAGTGCAGGGGACCTCGGAGTGCAGGGGACCTCGGAGTGCAGGGGACCTCGGAGTGCAGGGGACCTCGGAGTGCAGGGGACCTCGGAGTGCAGGGGACCTCGGAGTGCAGGGGACCTCGGAGTGCAGGGGACCTCGGAGTGCAGGGGACCTCGGAGTGCAGGGGACCTCGGAGTGCAGGGGACCTCGGAGTGCAGGGGACCTCGGAGTGCAGGGGACCTCGGAGTGCAGGGGACCTCGGAGTGCAGGGGACCTCGGAGTGCAGGGGACCTCGGAGTGCAGGGGACCTCGGAGTGCAGGGGACCTCGGAGTGCAGGGGACCTCGGAGTGCAGGGGACCTCGGAGTGCAGGGGACCTCGGAGTGCAGGGGACCTCGGAGTGCAGGGGACCTCGGAGTGCAGGGGACCTCGGAGTGCAGATACATTGATCCCTGAAGGTGGCATTGCAGGTCAGGATTGTAAAGAAAATTTTTGGTATCTTAGCCTTTATATATCAAAGTATTGAGTATAGGAGTTGGGATGTTATGTTGAAGTTGTTTAAGACATTGGTAAGGCCAAATTTGGAATATTGTGTGTATTTCTGTGCACCTAATTACAGGAAAGATATCAATAAGATTGAAAGAGTACAGAGAAGATGTTAGAATGTTGCTGGATCTTCAGGAGTTGAGTTACAAGAAAAGATTAAATAGGTCAGAACTTTATTCCTTGGAGTTAAGAAGGTGGATTTGATAGAGGTTTCCAAGATTATGAGAGGTATAGACAGAATGGATGCGAGTAGGCTTTTTCCACTTAGATTGGGGAAGATAAATATGAGAGGTCATAGTTTTAAGCTGAAGGGGGAGAGGTTTAGGGGGAACATTAGGTGGAAGTTTTTCACTCAGAGGGTGGTGGGAGTGTGGAATGAGTTGCCGTCTGATGTGAATGTGGGCTTGATCATGTGTTTTAAGAATAAATTGGACGTGAGAGGACTGGGGTTATAGTTTGGGAGAAGGTAGGTTAGAGTTCGGGAGATGATGGTCGGCACAGACTAGAGGGGCCGAATGGCCTTTTTTCTGTGCTGCGGTGTTCTATGGTTCTAAATGGGTTCCAATTCAAGGGAAATTGGCACCGGTATTTGGGAAGAAAAGAACTGTTCAAAGGGGACGAGATTCTATCTGAACCATGATGGGACCTGGATCCTGTCGACTCGCATAACTAAGACTGTGGACAGGACTTTAAACTAAAGAGGAGCGGAATTGGAAAGGGATGGATAAAGTGAAAGAGAAGAGTGTGGATAAAGTAAAAGCAAAAATAAGAGTAGAGGGGATAAAAGTCAAGAGGAAAAGAGGCAAAGAGGACCAGATTTTAAAGCACCATGGGTATAAGGGCACTTTATCTGAATGCCTGCAGTATATAAAACAAGGTCGATGAACTTGTGGCTCAAATCAGTACAAAGGGGTATGATTTAGTGGGCATTACAGCAGTGTTTTCTCCTGTAAATGTGACACAGTCAGTGAGATGCTTACATGGTCGTTTACCACAGTGTTTTCCTGCATAAATGAGTCACAAAGAATGGTTGGTGTGCGGTTTACCTGGATATTTACAACAGTGCTTTCCCATGCAAACATATCATGGAGTACAGTCTATGATGGTTACCTGGGCTTTGGTATTTTCTCTTTTTGTTTGTTCATCTTTCTCCTATGCAAGTTGAGGGAGGAGCAGGCTTTCTCTTCTGTTACCTCCATCTGCTAATCTGCGAATTTTCTCTTTTGCTCTCTGTATCAATAGGCCAAGTTCCTGCCGAACAGTGGGGACTCCACATTGGCCATGTGTGCCCGCGATGGTCAGATTCGTGTTGCCGAGCTCTCAGCAACTGAGTGCTGCAAGTCCACAAAGCGAGTGGCTCAGCACAAGGGCTCTGCGCACAAGGTTGGTGCTTCCCTCACCTTCTCCCTCCCTTGGCCCCACCCCTGTCCCTCTCCCTCAGTCCCGCTCCCCTCAGCACTTCCCATACCCCTTTGGCTCTCCCTCCCTCGGCTGATGGGGAGTGGGTGATGTATGTGGGTGAGGACAGACAGCTTGGGGATGTGTTGGAAGGGAGTGATTGCAGGCAGCTGGGTATCAAGTGGTGGTTGGATATGGTCGGGACCCCGGTCTAGTGGGACAGGTGAGGAAGGAGTGGGGGCTGTAGATAGGTAGGGAGGGAGTGTGTGGAATTGTTGGGTGTGGTACATAGGGAGGGAGTGGGAATGTGGGGAGGGGGAGGAGCTGTAAGGTAGGTGAGGGCTGTGGTCATGTTGTAGGTAGGGAGGGAGTCCGACCTGTGAGAGTGGAGCTATGGGTGAGGGTAGGGAGGGAGTGGGTGCTGTGGAGTGGGAGGGAGTGGGTGGGGGATATGGGAGTAGATGTGGCAGGGTGGGAATGGGTGCTATGGAGTAGGTGGAATGGGAGCTGTGGGTGGGTTACGGAGGTAGTGGGTGTGGTGGGGTAGGTGAGATGGGAGTGGTAACTGGGGAAGGAGTGGTTGCTGTGGGATGAGTGGGGAGGGTGGTTGCTGTGGGGTAGCTGGGGAGGGAGTGGTTGCTATGGGATTGGTGGGGAGCGTGTGGGAGTTGTGGGTGGGTGGGGATGCTGTAATTGGTTGGATGTCTTGTGCTTGTAGTTGGCACTGGAGCCTGACTCCCCCTGCACCTTTTTGTCGGCGGGTGAGGATGCTGTGGTCTTCGCCATCGATCTGCGCCAGGAGCGGCCCGCTTCGTGAGTCCTGGGGCTTGTGGGCTGGTTGCGGAGCTAGGTGGGGAGGATGTGGGTGGGGTAAAGAGCAAGTTGGGTCATCGTTGGGAGTGGGGCAGTGCTAGGAGAGTGGGTTGTGGTGCTGGGGAAATTGTTCCCCTGGGGAAGGGGTTGTGCTGAGAGGGCAATGGGAGTGGCTGGTTTCCCACAGCCTGACTAACTGAGCTGTTATTTTCCTTACTCCCCCACTCCCCTGTCATCCCTGCTGCTCCAGGAAATTGGTTGTCACCAAGGAGAAGGATAAGAAGGTGGGCCTTTATACCATCTGCATCAACCCTTCCAACACGCATCAGTTTGCTGTGGGAGGCCGAGATCAGTTCCTCAGGTGGGCACACACATGCAAATAGACACACAACACACAAACACGCAGATGGCACATCTGCAGCCAGACACTCAGTACACACAGATGCACATATACCTATCCCTCTTCTTCCCCCCCCCCATCCCCCCAATCCATCATCCAAACATGCATTGACATACTGTCTGTTCTCATTCTAGGATCTATGATCAGCGTAAGATAAACCAGAACGAAAATAATGGCGTCCTGAAAAAGTTCTGCCCCCACCACTTGGTAATGGCTTGCTGTCTCAGTACATTATCTCTGCCTGCGTGAATAGCGTGCTTGTGTGTTGTCTCTACCTGTGTGTGGGTGTGTGGTCTCCATCCTTCTTTGCCCTCTATCAATTTCACCATTTATCTTGTCTTCCCACCTCCCTCCCCCGCAGGTCAACAGCGACTCGAAGGCCAACATCACATGTCTGGTCTACAGCCATGATGGCTCAGGTTAGCAGGGCTGAGATGATGGGTGGTGCTTGGGCTGCTGGGAAGGAGATACCAGGAGTAGTCAGAACCCATGGCGTGATGGGGGATTATGGGGAGGAGGTTAAGGGTCACAGGTGGGAAACCAGTTGGGTTAGAATGTCACAATAGGAGCAAGTGTCACGATGTTTTCTTTGTGGGAGGGGAGGGAAGGAGGAGCCAAGGGGAGGGGGAAAATGGAGGGGGGAGCCGAGGGGAAGGGTGCCTCCTTATAGGAGGATCTGGAGCTGCAGTCCTCTATAGAGCTTGTGCCGATATTGGTGAAGTTGGATCAAAACCCTTTGAAGTTTAGAAGGAGAAAGCTTTCCCAGTATGTTCTCCTGGAGCATGAATGTGCCTGTAAGCAGCAGTCCTTTGTGGATCCCTCACCATGTTGGAAGACTCTCTGTCAGGCTCCTCAGTTCCATAGCTGCTGGGGGTGAACCTCGGTGCAGCGGTGACCTGCAAGATTCTGTCTGGGTAAGAAATGGACAGATGGGGAGGGGGGGGGTGCCCTCTCACTGAAGTGCTGGGCACACTCTCCTTAAGTGGCTTGTCCTATTTCCCTGCCTTCCTTATGCAGATTTGTTGGCAAGTTACAATGACGAGGACATCTACCTCTTCAACTCATTTCACAGCGACGGAGCTGACTATGTCAAACGCTACAAAGGGCACAGGAATAATGCCACTGGTAAGTGTCTATTCTCCCCTCCTATCCGCTCAGCGGAGTGGAGGGATCGTCTAACGAGGGGAAGTTGAGTGTGTTGAGTCATACAGTATGGGAATAGGTTCTTCAACTCAATTTGCCCCTGCTGATCACTAGTCCCACCTGCCTGCATTTGGCCCATATCCATTGAAACGTATCCTCCCCATGTTTCTTCCAAATGTTTTTTTGAACAACAGTACCAATGTCAACAATTTCCTCATCCAGCAACCCTTTCTAGCCATTCCTGTTATATCTCTACCCCATCACTTTAAACCTGTGCCCTCTGGTTACCAAATCTCTTACTCTGGGGGGAAAAAAGACTGTGTGTTCACCTGATCTATTCTTCTTGTGATTAGGAGAGGATCATATTGAGATTGTGAGGGTGGGGAAGAGGAGGAAAGGTCTCCTTCCCTTGTGATAGTTGGCTGGGATGAAGTCAGATCATGAAGTGAGAGGAGGGGGAGGTGACAGGAGGGAGGAATGAGAAGGCACCTGCTTCTGCATGGTGAGATCCCAATAAATAGCCATTCAGGGCAAGTGGGAGGAATAATTTGGTGTTGGGGCCTTACGTTCCTGTCCAGACCGGGAAGGACGGGATTTGGATCCTTGAGAATCCAGAGCAGTGAGGACCCCTGAACACGAGGGGTGAAAAAAAATCCCAAGACCTCCCTCTCAAACTTGGTCCTTCAGGTTGTTGGGTATTCAATCCCCCAAAACACAGCATGCGTTGTCACTCCATCCTCTTCCCTGTTTCCATCCATTTCTTTCCTCTCTTTCACTTTATATTACTGGGGATATCCAGAATTAAAGGACACAATCTTGAAATAAGAACATAAGAAATAGGGCCGGAGTGGGCCATCCAGCCTGCTCCACTAGTCAATGAGATCATGGCTAATCTGATGATAGACTCACCTCCACCTATCTGTCTTTTCCCCTTATCCATTAATTGCCCTACTTTGTAAAAATATATCCAACCTTAAATATATTTACTAAGGTCGCCACCACTTCTTCAATAGCAGCAAATTTCGATTCACCATCCTCTGGAAAAAACAGTTCCTCCTCATCTCTGTCCTAAATCTACTACCCTGGATCTTGAGGCTATGTCCCGTAGTTCTAGTGTCCCTTACCAGTAGAAACAATTTACCTACCTCGATCTTGTCTATGCCTTTCATAATTTTATATATTTCTAATAGACCCCCTTTCATTCTTCTAAATTGAACCGAGTACTGAGCCAAACAACTCAACCTCTCTTCATTGGCTAAACCCCTCATGTCTGGAATCAACCTTGTGAATCTCCTCTGGACCGCCTTCAAAGCCAGTACATCCTTCCTCAGAACTGCACACAGTACTCCAGATGTGACCTCACCATTGCCTTGTACAGTTGTAGCATAATCTCCCTTTTCCTAAATTGAATTCCTCAAGCAATGAAGGCATTACATTTGCCTTCTTAATAGCCTGCTTCACCTGCAAACCAACATTTATGATTCATGCACAAGCACTCCCAAGTCCTCCTGCACAGCAGCATGCTGCAATCACTTGCTATTTAAATAATAATCTGATCTTCCATTTTTTCCTTCCAAAGTGATAACCTCACATTTACCAACATTGTACTTCATCTGCCAGACCTTTGCCCACTCACTTAACCTATCTACATCTCTCTGTATCCTCTGCACAATTTTTCTTCTCAATTTAGAGTCATCAGCAAACTTAGATGCACTGCACTCTGTCCCCTCTTCCAGATTGTTTATGTACATCGTGAAGCAGCACCCTGCTCACCACCGATAGCCAACCAGAAAAACATCCCTGCACCCCTGCTTTCTATTGGTTAACCAATCTTCTATCCATGCCAATACATCACTCAAACTCTATGCAACTCTACGTGTGACTTTTATGCAGCACTTATCAAATGCCTTCTGTAAATCCACGTAAATAACGTCCATCTTCTCCCCTCTATCTATCATACTCATTATATCCTCAAAGAATTCCAGTAAGTTTGTTAAACAAGACCTACCTTTGCTGAATCCATGCTGCATCTGCCTGATGGATGAATTTCGCTCCAGATGCCTTGCTATTTCTTCTTTAATGAAAGCTTCCAGCATTTTCCTAACTACAAATGTTAAACTAACTGGCCTATAGTTCCCTGTCTTTTATCAACATCCTTTATTTAAATAGTGGCATGACATCCACCGTTTTCCAATCAGTCGGGACCTGCCCAGAGTCCAGAGAATTTTGTAAATAATCACCAAAGCCTCTACTATAACCTGCTGTTTCTTTCAGTACCCTGGGATGCATTCTATTATGACCAGGGGACTTATCTATCTTTAGACCCACAAGTCTGCTCAGTATGACCTCTTTAGAGATAGCCATTGCATCCAGGTCCTCCCTCCTATTACATCCATAACATCTGTCTTGGGCATGGTAGATGTGTCCTCCACTTTGAATACTGACACAAATAGTCCTTCAAAGCCTCAGGCATTTCCTCATTACCCAATATCAATTTAGCCATGCTTTTCTGTTTTATATAATTACAAAAACTTTTACTGTCCATTTTTATATTTTATCGTAATCTTTTTTCATAATCTACTTTCCCTCTCTTCATAGCTTATTTTGCGGATCTTTGTTGCTTTTTAAAGTTTTCCCAATCTTCTAGTTTCCCACTGCTCTTGGCAACTTTGTACGCACAAGCTTTTAGTTGATACCTTCCCTTATTTCCTTAGTTATCCAAGATTGACTGTCCCCACCCATATAGTCCATGCTTTTAACTGGAATATAGTTCTGTTGAGCACTGTGAAAAATCTCTTTGAAAGTCCTCCACTGTTCCTCAACCACCCCTGAATATAGCCTGTGTTCCCAGTCTACCCTGGCCAATTCTTCCCTCATTCTCTTGTCTCCCTTTTTTAGGCATCATACAATAGTTTTAGTTTGAACTATTGTACTCTCCATTTGTATGAGGAACTCAATCATACTGTGATCACTCTTTCCAAGTTGATCCCTATCTACAAGATTGCTAATTTTACCTGTCTCCTTGCACAGGACCAGATTCAAGATAGCATGTTCCCTTGTAGGTTCAGTAATATGCTGTTCAAGAAAGCTATCATGGATACATTCTATGAAGTCCTCCTCAAGGTTGCCTCGACCAACCTGATTCACCCAGTCTACGTGTTTGTTAAACTCCCCCACGATAACTGCCGTTCCGTCATTACATGCCTCTGACATTTCTTGGTTTATTGCTTGTGCCACTGTAATGTTATTATTGGGTGGCCTATAGACAAATCCAACCAGTGATTTTTTTTTTTCCCCTTTACTATTCCTAATCTCTACCCAGATGGATTCAATATTTTGCCAATAATAAGGGACCACCTCTTAACAATGAAGTCAGATTTGTACAGCGTAGAAACAGGCCCTTTGCCCCAATTTATTCATGCCAAACAAGGTGCTTTCCTGAATTAGCACCGTTGGCTTGGTTTAGACTACATCCCTCTAAATGTTTTCTATCATCTTTTGGATGTAATTAAAATAACCTCTACCACTTCTTCTGACAACTTTTTGCATCCTCTAAGTCAGGGGTCTCAAACTCAATTTACCCGGGAGCCGCTGGAGGTAGAGTCTGGGTGAGGCTGGGCCGCATCAGGTTTTCCACAAGAAAAGCTCTTACAAAAACATTCCAATGTTATCAAATGTCTTTATTTTTATTTTTTAACACAAAATAAGATGAAAAAATAAATAAATTAGCAATTCATAAGAAAAAAAATAAAATCAATCAGTAATAAATAAATAAAATGAAAATAATAATAATACAGCAGATATAGAAGACTGAAGAAACCACATATAGTTGCTAACTGGAGAAATGTAATTATTATTCAGATTCAAATGTCTGTATTAACAGTTCTTTAACCTTTAACTTTCTGAACATGAATAGAACATTGAACATAAACTGTTATGAACATGTCTTCTTCTGCCTACTTCTTACTGCTAGAGATCTGGCAGCGCTTCCTCTCGCATAGCCGAGCCACATTTGGCTTAAGGGAGGAGGCAGTTGAGACCCTCAGTAGGACTTGAAGATGCTCGTCAGTAAGTTTGGACCTGTACTTGGACTTATTGAAGTTCAAGGTAGAGAAGAGCTCCCAAAAAGACACATGGTCCGCTTGAACATTCGGGAAAGCTCAGGGAAGCTGGGGGGCAATTCTCTCAAAAATTGCCCAAGCTTGTCTGCTTTTCCACTCACCTCCCTGAACTTGGTTTTGAGTTCAGAGTTGCACTGCAGGTCAATGAGCTCCATTTGAAGCACAGGAGGGGCATCTTGCACGTCAAAGGAGAAGGGGTCCGCAAAAATTTGAAATGTGGCTCTGTGCATCTTAAAGTCTGCAAATCTGTGATCAAATTCCTCCTGTAGCTTCAAAATGACATCCACATACTTCTCACCACTGAATGGTGTGCCTGAATCCATGAGTGCCTTGCATGCTGGGAAATGGCAAAGGTTTGTCTGAGAAAGCTGGGCTTTCCATAACATAAGTTTCGCAGAGAATGCTCTCACGTTGTCATAGGCAGCACTGACAAGTTGCTCCTGGCCTTGTAACTTGTTCAGTATATTAAGCTCATGTGTAATATCAACAAGAAAAGATAAGTCCATGAGCCATTTGGGATCACTTAGCACGGGAACAGCAACCCCGTCTTTCTCCATGAAGGCTTTCACTTCCGCTCTCAACTCAAAAAACCTCTTCAATATGTTTCCCCTGCTGAGCCAACGTACCTTGGTGAAGTAGAGCACATCCCCATAATCTGACTCTCTTCTTCTTTGGCTTGGCTTCGCGGACGAAGATTTATGGAGGGGGTAAAAAGTCCAGGTCAGCTGCAGGCTCGTTTGTGGCTGACAAGTCCGATGCGGGACAGGCAGACACGATTGCAGCGGTTGCAAGGGAAAATTGGTTGGTTGGGGTTGGGTGTTGGGTTTTTCCTCCTTTGCCTTTTGTCAGTGAGGTGGGCTCTGCGGTCTTCTTCAAAGGAGGTTGCTGCCCGCCAAACTGTGAGGTGCCAAGATGCACGGTTTGAGGCGTTATCAGCCCACTGGCGGTGGTCAATGTGGCAGGCACCAAGAGATTTCTTTAGGCAGTCCTTGTACCTTTTCTTTGGTGCACCTCTGTCACGGTGGCCAGTGGAGAGCTCGCCATATAACACGATCTTGGGAAGGCGATGGTCCTCCATTCTGGAGACGTGACCCATCCAGCGCAGCTGGATCTTCAGCAGCGTGGACTCGATGCTGTCGACCTCTGCCATCTCGAGTACTTCGACGTTAGGGGTGTAAGCGCTCCAATGGATGTTGAGGATGGAGCGGAGACAACGCTGGTGGAAGCGTTCTAGGAGCCGTAGGTGGTGCCGGTAGAGGACCCATGATTTGGAGCCGAACAGGAGTGTGGGTATGACAACGGCTCTGTATACGCTTATCTTTGTGAGGTTTTTCAGTTGGTTGTTTTTCCAGACTCTTTTGTGTAGTCTTCCAAAGGCGCTATTTGCCTTGGCGAGTCTGTTGTCTATCTCATTGTCGATCCTTGCATCTGATGAAATGGTGCAGCCGAGATAGGTAAACTGGTTGACCGTTTTGAGTTTTGTGTGCCCGATGGAGATGTGGGGGGGCTGGTAGTCATGGTGGGGAGCTGGCTGATGGAGGACCTCAGTTTTCTTCAGGCTGACTTCCAGGCCAAACATTTTGGCAGTTTCCGCAAAGCAGGACGTCAAGCGCTGAATCTGACTCTATTTCCTCTAAAAAAGCATGGAAACTTCTGTGCTTTAAGCTCCTGGATCTGATTTGGTTGATGCATTTCACAACGACAGACATCACATTGTCAAACTTCGGGCATTTGCTGCAAAGAGCCTGCTGATGGATAATGCAGTGCAGAGCAATGGCCTCCTCCACACTTTCCTCTTTTAATTTGTTTTTAAACAAGTGCCACCAGTCCATTTTTCCTCCCTGTCATTGATGGCGCTCCATCGGTTGTTATTCCAACAAACCTCTTCCATGGCAAACCGGCATTCTCAATGGCATCACGCAGCTGGTAAAATATCTCCTGAGCGGTGGTCTGGCCATGCATTGGAATTACTGTGAGCAACTCCTCTGTTACTTCAAAATTGTCATCAACACCACGAACATAGATTGCGAGCTGAGCAGTGTCGGTGATGTCTATGGTCTCATCAAGAGCGACTGAGTATACACTGAAACATTTTGCTTTCTCACACAGTTGATCATAAACGTCACTTGACAGGTCAGAAATGTGCTCTGCCACGGTGTTGGCAGAAAGGCTGATGTTGCTAAACTGACCTTTCTTTTCTGGACAGACAATACTTGCAGCCTGTAATATGCACTTTTTGACAAATTCACCTTCTGTGAATGGCTTTCCTGCTTTAACAATCATCTCACCAACCACGTAGCTAGCTTCAACTGCTGCATCATTCTCTTTGGTTGCTTTCTTTTTTTTTTTTTTTTTTTTTTTAATTATTTTTCACACCATAAATCACATTAGCCATGATATACACAATTTCTTTTTCACACATATACAGTGACTTTTTCTCCCCCCCCCCTTTCCTCCCAAACCACCCCCCCACCCCCCCTCTCATCCATTTTAGGTATACAATCTAGGTTGCATTAATCCAGTCAGACAATGTTGTCATTCAACAAAATTACACCAGAAATTCTACTGAGTCCATTCTTTTCTTTCCTTCTCCTTCCATCAACTTAGGTAATGTTTGTCCCCGGTAGGTTTTCGCTATTGTATTTAATGTAAGGCTCCTATACTTGTTCGAATATTTCAATATTATTTCTTAACCAATATGTTATTTTTTCTAATGGAATACATTTATTCATTTAAATTTGGTAGTTTATTCCTTTTAATTTGGTTATGTATTCCATTAATATTTAAAGACTTATAGTTCAGCGTAGCCCTTTTATATTTTGTTTATCTTCTCTTTCCGTTTTTCCATCATTACCTTTCCTCCTTTTCCATTTCTGTTTTCTTATTTTCAACTCTTTATAAGACAACATTCCTACAACATCCAACATTTTCCTTATTCTCCTATTTCTATCTTATTTATTCCCAATCTCCCATTCACCTCCTGAGTTA